>NC_087064.1:50893883-51180357 GCF_963678635.1 Symsagittifera roscoffensis | reverse complement strand
TCATCATTAAAATTTCTGTCCTTTTTTTGTTTTTATAATCATGAGTATTTTGTGAATATGCTTTTTGGACTAGCGTTTCGATACTTACTGCAAGTTGTTTGATCGTTTTATTTGGTAGTCTACGAATTTCATTGATGTTGTTTGTTTGTTCTTGAATCAAACATTTTTGAAAATTTTTTTTTGTGAATCTTTTCCAATCTGATTTTATTTCTATAGGTAAAACTGAAAACCATTTTTGAGCTGCGCCATCAAGTGTGGTTTGAATTAACGTCGTCATAGGACCTATTCCATAAATACGCCACTTCACCAAAATTGGATACATAGACGTACAGCGTTAAATCAAACCACACTTGATGGCGCAGCTCAAAAATGGTTTTCAGTTTTACCTATAGAAATAAAATCAAATTGGAAAAGATTCACAAAAAAGTTTTCAAAAATGTTTGATTCAGAAAGAAACAAACAACATCAAAGTGTTTTATGCAATGAAATTCGTAGACTACCAAATTAAACGGTCAAACAACTAGCAGTAAGTATCGAAACTCTAGTCCAAAAAGCATATTCACAAAATATTAATGATAATAAAAACAAAAAAAGGACAGAAATTTTAATGATGACTCTAACCTCTCGAAAAATTGCAATTAAAAAGAGAGCATCGCATTTTTTCTCAATTCGAGAACCAGAATTAGATTTTAGAAAACTAGTAGATAAACTAGAACAAGCAGATCTCACTATGAAACTAGAAGAAACAGAAAATTTCAAATTACAGTACGATAATAATATTCAAACAACAGCAACACAAATAAATAATATACATAAGTCAGACACAGATTTATCCAAAAAATCAACGAAAACCCTAAATATATATGAGAAAAACCAAAATTTTAAAGGTAAATCATCATTTAAAAAATGGTGTAACTATTGCCGAAGATACGGACACAGTATTGCTGAATGCTGACAAAAACAGCAAGACAATCAAAACAAACCACAAAAGTACGAAGAATTAAGTAAATCTTTCTATCAATACATGAAAAAAGACCAAAATCTACCGAACAAAAACATTCATAGTTACAATAGCTCTGGAAAACCAATACCAAATAGCTCAAATCATTCACGAGATCAATCACCTTATAATTCTAACTACAGAGATAGATCACCAGATAAAAAAATTCGCTAAATCCCTCACAAAATTGATAAAGTCGATCACACAGTACAAATAACCATTACCGAAATAATTATTCCCGATCAAAATCTAACAGACAGAATTACTCGTTTGATACCAGTTCCCATTCACACCCTAGGAATAAACACTATTGAATTGATAGATCAAGAAACTCATCATACCATAGACACAGAAATTATTCCAACAATAGGAACAGAAGTTACTCAAATAATCGAAATCAGCAATATAATAATCGATCACGAAATTACTCAAACAGTAGATCAAATCACCAAAGATCAAATTATAACAATTATTAAAATAGATCTTGAGATAATTCACAAAATAGGAATTCAACCTATTACAATAGACAAAGAAACTACTCTCAATCACCTCATAGAAATAACACACGTTATCCAGATTCTCTAAACAAATATAGAAGTAATACACCAAAACATCAGAGACAAACTAATCAAGCACAAACAACCGATGAAACAAATTCAGACCCCCCTGGTTTTGATAACATAGAGACTACTGAGTTACAATTAAATCACATAAACTGTGAAGCCACAGACAGTGACAGTGATATAGAAAACACACTTTTAGTCAACATGATAGAAGTTGAAAATGATTATGAACCCGTTACATACGAACAACCTTTTCATTCACAAAGTTACGAAAATCAATCGGAATTACTCTTAGATTATCATACTAGACCTAAAAGTAAAAACATACCAATAGAAAAATAGTAAATGAGGTAACAACATCACGACAACCTGAAAAAAAACAAACACCATGTTCTGGTACAAATCACATTTACCAAAATATACCAAAAAACCACCAAATGAAAAAATTTGGACAATTCCCTTTCTCGTAGAAAATCCAAAAAGTAAGGATTTTCAACCACCAGACCTTGAAATGGATTTTTTAATTGACTCTGGAGCAGAATCAAATATCATAAAAATTCCAACTTGGGATGAAATCAAAATCCTACACCCAAGCCTAACACCCATAAAAACAACAAGTAGACTAGCAACAGCACAAGGCTCAACCCTAACAAATTATGGAAAAATTCAACTTTTCCTTGTTCCCACTAAAACAATGGAACAAAAAAAAATTCTCAATAAACCATTTAAACGAATATTCTATATCACAGATTATGGAAAAATTCAACTTTTCCTTGTTCCCACTAAAACAATGGAACAAAAAAAAATTCTCAATAAACCATTTAAACGAATATTCTATATCACAGATATAAAACACAATTTTATTAACATTTCATTCATCACAAAGTATATACCTTTAATTAATATATTACATAGTAAAATTAAAATAAAAGATAAATATACAAAAATGCAGAACACCGCTTTAACATTCTTTCAAAGTTTGAACAATTAACCACCATTCTTTTCAAAATTTTATCCCATCTATAATAAAGAAAGAATACATCTCAAACCACTATCAGGTTCAATTTATGAATATCCGATAAAACAAGTTCACCAGTACGACAAAAATCAAAATCGACAACATCTCTATATGTCAGACTTTGAATTTAGACCAATTCACAAATTTTTTCGAGTAACCATATCATCCATAAAATACATGAAAAACTCAAACTCCGATATTATTTCTTTACAAGTGTATAACAATTCACCATACAAAATCACCTTACCCTTAGGACTCTTGAGATATTGCGAAACTAATGCAACAACTTCTCCCACAAAAGAAGTAGCATACAGAGTGAATAATATATTACAACTACTAGATATATGTCAGTCAATAATCCTCGATGAAGAACTAACAATAAAAAATATAATAAGTAATGACAAAAGGAACACAGACTATTTCACAAAAACACCTTATTTTAAATCAACATTCAAAATATCACACTATACAGAACAACAACAAAAACTCTTGACAATGTTTAATTTTCAACACTCCCAATTAACACAGAATGAATTTGAAAAGTTAGCCGATTTACTTTTAAATATCCAAAAGTTTATGCAACATCTAAATTAAACGTTGGAAAAATACATTCACCAATACATTTACCCTTGAAACCTGACGCAGTTTTCAAAAAACAAAGAGCAAGTAAATTACCAATTCGTTTCCATGACAAAGTTAATAGATTACTTGACATTCTAGAACAATACGAAATAATATCTCCAGTAAATAAAGAAGAACAACCAAAAGGAAACACCTTTATTAACCCTGTTATTATCCTGGCCAAAGGAAAATTATTAAAAATAGTTCTAGAAGCTAAATACCTCAATTCACTAATTGATGAATCCAAATGTAATAGAACCAATTCAAGTAATTTTAACAAAAATAAACGGTAAATATTTCACAAGCGCATACATGAGTAGTGCATATAACCAAACGCCACTAGATGAACAATCACGACAACTAGCACAATTCGTTGTTGGAAATCAACAATAGGAATTTGAAAGATTATTTTATGGTATATCAATAGGACCGGCAGCTTTCTCAGCCTTCACAAGTAAAATTTTTAGACTACTCATACTTAGTAAAAATGCAATCACGTATTTAGACGACGTTTTCATGCAATCACAAACAAAAGATGAAATGTTCACAGTTCTAGAAAAAATTCATCAAATTTTACAGAACGAAAACATGAAAGCAGCCCCAGATGAATCACATTTTTTCTTAAAACGCGTAAAATTTTTTGGACACATCATAGATAAAGACACTATAACCCCACTGAAATCACGAATTGATGCAATTCAAAAACTTCAACTACCAACAAATAAAAAGAAAATACAAGAATTTCTTGGAATGTTAAATTTCTTAAGTAAATACGTATATAACTTTGAAATAACACTATACAAAATAACTTTCAATGGACAACTGAACATCAAACACGATTTGAAGAAATCAAAAAACTTCTCACTGAACAGACTTCAAATACAATCATAGATCCAAATTAACCATTTTTTGCAATATGCGATGCTTCAATTTTTGGCATCGGAGCAGCATGATTACAATCCCACAGTCGAACAAATAAGATGAATCTTATATCAGCAAACTCTCGCCAATTTACACAAGCTGAATTACGACTCTCTACCCTTATGAGAGAGTGCACAGCTATCATACATACCTTAACAGAATATGAATTTTTTATACTTGGATCCAAAATTCCAACAATTTTGTTTACAGACCAAAACTTATCATTTACACAAAAATCAAATCCAAACTATAGAGTTTATAGATTTCAACGAATCCTAATGAAATTTCCAAACTTACACTTAGTATGGACAGCAGCAAAAAACCTTGCACTACCTGATTCCCTTAGTAGAAATACACCACTTTAACTATGACGTTTCATTCGATACAACACTATCTTCATTACCCGAAACACTTTCCCTTCCCTCACTTTCCCTTCCCTTCCCTGTACATTCGTAGCACCGCCACAATTATTTGGTAAACATCAACAAAGTAATAGACTACACAACTGGGCATTAAACAGATTACAATATCGACACGATATTCACAAAGATATACAAGAACATAACATCCAAATACTACAAGAAAACAATCTCACGCTAAAATTCGAACTTACAGTAAGACTAAACAACATTGTTCAACATCCATTTCCATTAGAACCACCAAAGTTCACAGTTCATTCTTTACCTCCCCCATTTATAACAACAGAAATAATATATATACGATAGATATACATAAAAGACAATCGGATACATAACCTTTTATAATTCATACTCAGGATTGTCATACACATGTATAATCTAAAGATATTCACATTTCACCACCTCCTTTTTCTCATTTTTTCCGAACCAAATCAAAATCCTTCTCCTGGCACAGGACCCCTAGATTTATTAGTAACACACTACGATTGTGAAGTAAACGAACAAAAAATACTACACAAATATGCTATCAATCAAGTCACACAATGTGAATCCAAGCCACAAGCTATAGAGACAACAAATACAATAGCTACATTATACTCAAAAGCCCGAGCGACAACACTAACAGCATACAAATTTACAGCAACGTTTTCCGAAAAGAAAGCACATTGTTCACAAGTTTGAAACGGAAATAAAAATAGATTGGATCACGAATCTTTCTTTCAAAGTAATATTGAAAGATTACTACATCTCATCACTCAAGACTGTAAAAACGAATTAAAACGACTCAACTTAACATCAAACGAAGGAACGAACAGAAAACTTGTAAATTTCCAAGTTTTTCCAGATGTAGCACATCAAGCAGAACTTGAAAAACACCAAGGCCACATAAGACTAGATACGAAATTCCCCTTCAATGGAGTACACGAAAGATCAATATACGATCTTCATGATAAACATTGGATACCACACATAGGAATAAATAATCCCTGAAAATGCAAAGCAGACACAAAAAATAAAGGATATCAAGAAATAATGTTTTTTGATTGGAAAATACAACTAGAAAATACAACATACAGGCGACTTAAAAGGCGATACAATTTTTTTACCAAGGTTTTAGACTCCCTTGCAAAAATGACCGAGGATATTGCGATCCTACAACACGAACACAAAAAACCATTGTATGGTTTCCAAAAGAAACCTGCACAGTTTTTTAAGTAGCGAAAGTACACGCTAGAATGATCAAATTTCACCCTAAATATTTTATTGAATCATTTCCATATAAAGAAATAAATCCGGATCAAATTATATCTATGAACTATAAATGTAGAAACATCCACATTATAGAAAATAAATTAAACGATTTCAATTATACCCGGAAACGGAACTTGCCTGTAAATACAACAAGCCAATTTATAAAACACAGTATTCAGAAATTCTTGCCGAATACGAAAATGGTTTTGAACTGAATACAGGACATTTAATCGTAAGCCCGATGGCCACATCGCACTCAATTACCGACGAAAATTCCTACGTTTCAGTAAAATTTCAAAAAAGCACAGAACGAATCGGTGGAAAATTAAAACCACAAGACACAGAACGCACACGATTACAAGAACTAGCACTTATGGATGGCACATATTTTGGGGCAATTCATTAGGATATAGATTTATATATGAAACTAGACTACACAATAAGCAGAATTTTTCAAGAAATGTCCCTTTCAGAACTAGAAACACTACACCAATTATGTGAACTTGAAAGAACACATATTCTACAGTCACTAGCACTAGCAGTTCTAAAAATACCATATGCAGGATATTTATTATCCGGAATTAGATCAAATTTCATTGATTATGAAGAAAACATCTTATGGTATTACACTTGTACCAAAAAAGTATCACCTTTTTACGTTTTTGAAGATAAACGATGTTACATATGAATCCAAAAATTCTACAAAAAAAAAGTATCTTATGTTGATACACTCTCAAGACGATCATATTTTTGGGATACAGCAGTACCATGTGGATCAGAAAACAGCCACAATGTTGTACAATTAAATTCCGATCAAGATAAATACTATCTAAATTGCCTGAGGATAACAGAGCGCTATCCTGGTTGAAGACGTACTCGATGAACCAGAGTTATATGGGTCGTTGTATAGCCAGGTAGGATGGCTACCATATAATAGTCGAGCGTGACAAGCACCAAAATGCTGACAGCCTCAATAGGTAAACTTATTTGTATGATAGATTGGAGCAGAAGCAAGCCAATAAGGCAGAAATCACGGAAGGATTTTCGTTTTTGGACAAAAAGACTTACGAAGCATTTCCCTTGACGAGATTTGGGACACGCTGTCTACGAGTTCAATCACTTGTACTAGCAGTACTTAAAATCCTTCTTGCAGGACATTTATTGTCAGGAAACAGATCAATTTATATTGACTATGAATGAAATATATTATTATATTACACTTGTACCAAAAAAGTATCACCTTTATTTGTTTTTGAAGACAAAAGATGCTATAAAAGAATCCAAATATTCTACAAAAAATAAAGTACATTTTGTTGATACACTCTCCCGCAGAACTTTTTTTCGGATACAGATGTGGATCAGAAAATAGCCACAATGTTATACAATTAAATCCCGATGAAGATAATACTATCTACTTACACCATATCCAACATTAATGCCAACAATAAAAAAGTTTTCAACCGAAAGCATTAGAGCTTTAGCCCGAAACCCGAATATCGAGTTACAATCGATAGGCATTTATTCTAAATCCGACATAAAACACCACATACGTGCACAACAATTTCAAGAACTACTTTAAAAAATGGGCACTATACAACGACAATCAAAAGACCAAAATTTACGAAAACTTGCAGAAACAGCAGGTTTTTCAGAAATTTACACACAAGATTACAGCGAATATTTTAAAGGCATAAAAGACTATATTTATCTAAGCGGCGAAAATATCGACCTCAAGATATATCACCAATCAACATTTTTAGTTTTGTAAATCTTAAAAATGAATTTTTAGCCTTTCTAGGATGGCCATATTACATCTTAGAAAGATTGACTATATTATACGCAATGTTTAATTTTATTGGATTTATTTTCTAATAAAACAAAATGATGTCCAGTGAAGTGTAGGGATTAGTACATGCTCATCAACATAATGAGGTTGTTCAGTGTGGGGGTTGGAATGGCTAATGGTGTATTGGGGGAAGAGGGGTAGGGAAAATTGGAGAAAGGCTAGAGTATTAATGTGTTCAAGGTGGTTTACATAATCGCGGGCTGTTCCGGCTTTGGAGGGAAATGGGTGGTTAGGGAATTTTCTTTTGAACGTTCAATATGCACGATTAGTTATGGATGATGAATGGGTTGATGTTGAGGATTGATCTAAAGAAGGGGTATAATCTGAAGAGGGTGTAGGAGTTGGGGGGTTTGATGATGTTATATTTGATGATAATTGGTGAATAGTTAGAGTGTGAGGATGTTGTATTTGTTTTTGAAGAGTTATCAGATTATCTAGTTCTTGTGAAATTTGTGTGGTTTCTGGAGAATCGTTGTTGGAATGGTCATTGGTAAAGGGAGAGTATGTCGGGGTTGCTTGGGAAATATGAGAAATGGATGAGGGGGAATCATTTGTGGACTGGGAGTGAATAGGTCGAAAGGGGGGGGGGGGGTTGGGACAATACTGATGGGCTGGGTTCGGAGTTTGCAAATTCGTCTGGGGTTTCGATGTCGGAGTTATTAAATTGGGAAATTGTATTAAAAACGGTGATATCTGAATTAGTGGCAGAAACCATGCCGGATGATGTGTTATCATGGGGTGATTCAGTTGGCGGGAAGGCAAAATGTGGGATGGTCGGAAGTAGATTTTGGAGGTTGGCTGGGTGGGAAATGGAACGGTGAAGGGATCCAACTTGTCGGCTCATCGTGGGCTAAAAAAAAATGATTGTTCTGAGATTGAAAACTTGTGGTATGTGGTTGTTCAATTATTTGTTCATATGTATCGTCGGTTTGAGGTTGTTGAGTGACAATGTGTTTAATTGGATTTTGTATATGATTTGGTCTTGAATTTGCAATGTTTACTAGTGCTAAGTTTCTGAAGTTCCGTGGTACTAGTGATAGTGGATGGTTACGATTTAAACTTGGTAGTTGTGGTGCTGTAGGTAATGCATTTGTGTTATTGTGTGATTCGTCATATGCGTTTGGCGTAGTTGATAATTTTGTATTTTATAGTTTTATTTGTGCGTCTAAAAGTATTTTATTTATAGATGTGGAAAAATTATTCCAAAAAATATATGTGGATTGCTCATCACTATATATCCACTATTCTGATGAGCATGTACTAATCCCTGCACTTCACTGGTCATCATTTTGTTATTTTTCAAACCCACTTTGTATACCATTAAAAAACACAGTTCACGAAACAGAAAGAAGTAAACTAGACCTTTTTAGACTCACCACAGCATTGACACCTAGACAATTTACTCACATAGGATATGAAAAGATACTAAAAACTTTCACTGCACCCCGAGCAAATGTTTTTTCTTTTGAATATTACGATCACAACATCATAAGACCTAACCAAGACCAATCTTTAGACGATGATAAGTTCGCTAACCCTCATTTAACAGAAATTTTTTTTATCCAAACACCCTACATCTTTACACTAAAATCACTAGATAAGAAACACGACCATATTATTTCCGAAGCACTAATCGACATCCAAACTTATGATTCATTTCACGATAAATTTCAAACTTTTCCACTAACTTTTCACTTCCTTACTCCAAAAGAACGAGATTTGCACTGTTCACTCGACATCATGTTACGAACTAAGCAAACACACACTTACACATATTATAAATTTATTCAAAATCATTTTAATTTACACACACCTTCCCGACAACCTCACCATCGTTTTCAGTTAATTAGTCCAATGTATACTTCACCATTTTTCTTAAATTTCACATACTGTATTAAAGGCACTAACTTCCAAGGCATCCTCAGAAATACGACCCAATAACCCAAAAGTATATATTTTGTCCACTCACCAAGACCTTTAATGTAGAAGAATCCCAACCCCTCATTGTCCCGCATGAATATATCCAACCTATAGAAATCCCGATATTAGAATTCATTCACAATACTAAATATAATTACAAGCTTTTCAACCTCATTCAACACACCAATCACGAGTTTTGCGTTGGCACCAAAGAACTAAACACTATAAAAGCACTTCAATTGCTCGAAGCTAAGGCCACTGCTCGAAACTAAAAATATCATCCGCATATTAGCAAAATTACTAACCACATCAGATTCAATTCACGACATCTTCCCTCATGGTTTCTTCCCCAATGCATAGTTAAATATGAATTAATTAATTTATAACTAAAAAATTTAACACAAACTAACCATTTCTTAATAAATAAATCTTTATTAGTCTTTAGATCACCATCATCTACAATCAAGAAAACAGAAAACAGAAATAAAAATAGCAAACTCTTTTATTTATTATAAACTTTTCAAATAGCAATTTTTTTTCTAAATTGTAAACTCTTATTAACTAACAGCAGTAAAAGACGCAGTAAATTTCTTCTCCACAGCATTAAATTCATCAATAATTTCTTTCCCCGCGATGTAGTTAATTTGAATACACTGAAAAAATTTTAATAATTTCAAACCCCTCAATGCAGTAAATTTAAAACTTTCAGCAGTAATTTTATACAAATGTTAGCAGTACTAACTTTTTCAAGAATCAATCGCACACAAATTAGATCTACACTCGCACAGCTCGCCCACGAAGAATTGTTCAAAATAATGATTTCAAGTTTCAACTCTCACTGATTACAACTCACACTAAAACTAACAAATTTCAAACTTTCTTTTAACCCGGTTGGAAAGTAATTATATAATAATCCAAACTAACCAACGCAGCTTACTAAACACTATAAAACATAAAAAACAGCATGACTAAGAAACGAAAACCCACAGTACCCAAACTGGATTAAACCGGTTTAAAGAACCGATAACTTATTCTTTTGAAGACTATTGATTAGTCTAAAAAAGAAAGCATAAAACACCAAAAAGTCGGAAGACAAACCCAAACCAAACAATTCAATTTTTGAAAAAAAGTTACAACTAAAACAACAAAAGGAAAAAACTAGAAACAAACACAACACAAAAGGTTAACACAAAACAGGACCCCATAAAAAACCAGCATGAAATCATACCCTCACTCCTGGCCTAACCCACCAGAAGAGGACGAAGTCCTGACCATGCTTAATAGCCGGCCTAACCCACCGTGCTAGAATCCACGCTCTGTGACCACACTCCTTATTTTTGATAAGAGGTACTCAAGTGTGAGTAACTTTTTCAAAATAACTGAACTAAAAATAAAAGCTTTTGCAATAAAACCTAATAAAAAATCATAACTGAAAGAAAGATTAACTAAACATTTATTTATGTAAAATATATATTGCAGTAATATAGATCATATACAATCACGAAGACAAGCATCAAGCAGCTAAGACGACCTCATCACATACAACCTACAGAATGGCCGAGCACAACCGATATGCCACCCACAACCACAACTCAAACGATTTAAAGTACGACTTGACTCCGTACAGATCCGAGTTACAGGGCATTCCCTCCAAACTCGAGCTTCACGACATTCCCAATTCAGATCGAAACATAGTTCTCCACAACCGATCAAGAACAGACGATCATAACAAACCATCTTGAAATCAGATTGATTTCGTTGGCGTTCATAGTCATTGTCGAACGACAACTTACAACTTCATGTCGACGATTCTAGCTTCCTGGAGCTTTCTTCTCCAAGAACGGAACGAACAAGAAATGATGCTCGCCAAATACCAACGATCATCATCCATCCTTCATTACAGATAGAAGATAAAAGATTCAAAAAAACTCTGTAAACCCCGGATGGGTGGAACCAGATCTAAACTATATGTTATTATTGAATATTTGTCACTATAAAATATTTAATACTAACCAATCATGATCCATCTAACTGACAACCCACTTTATTGTAAGTGCTGAAATTACTTGTAACTTCAGCACCAGAGCATTCTGAATTTAACTTACAGCTTAGTTGCTTCTTCCAAGAGACCAACTCGTAACAAACCAGTATACTCTAGATCTATTGAGACTGAGAGATATAAGAGTAAGATTAAGATTAAGATCGGTATTAGACTAAGAAGTTGCACGAATCTATCCGGCCGAATCTATCCTGCGTTACATCCGCCAACGAGCAGACGATGTACTTTATCTGAAATTACTCTATGAGTTAGACCTTCCGTCCCAACTCAATAACCTTGAAAAACAAAGTTTCAGATCTGAAACTAGACATTAAAAAACCTTTGTTGAATTTTAATTTATGCATTGCGAGCAAACAATTGAGTATTTGTTTTTTTTTTGATGATTCTGCATAACGCAAATACATCTAGATGAAATAGCGGTAAAAAAAACTTCCGAATAATTTCACAAACAATTTTCTTTCGAACTAATTTTCTTGCTTAAATGTGTTTAAAAAGTTATCAAAAACTGTCAGATACTTAGTGAAGAGTTGCGTTACTCCAGCGTTTCCGGTGTTCATCTCATGCTTGAGGAGACTTTTCCTGTCAGTCCTTGCTGAGTTCTTGCTAGTAACTAGCAGAAGCTACCAAAAGCTGAAGTATCAAAACTAGCAAAAGTGGGTCAAATTTATTGATTTTTCAGACCTAAAATCACCAAGAAAAACTAAACTTCAGATCTGAAATTAAATCTGAAATACAGTAGATTTTCTCAGATCTGGGGTCTTATGCACAAAACGGCCCAAAATTAAAATCTTTCCATGTCTTAGCTAAAACTAATGCAGAAGAATTTGATTGGCTGATATTAGCCAATCAAACTCAAGCAACATTGCCAGGCATGTCAATCAACCGTTCCAGCAGAAACAAATCGTAGCCGAACTTACTGAGAATGTGAATCTTAATCAAATAATAAAATTAGTTTCATGTTTTTTTGTGAAATTAAACCCAAACAAAAAAATTCAGAAAAATGGTTTGAACGCGGAAAAATTTCTATCGTTTTGGTCATTTCGGCCAATAATTTTATCTGCTTCAAACTTTAATTGAAATGCCGAACCATGTTATTTGCATTTGATTGGCTAATGAACCAAACATATTGAACCACATATTGACTTGAGATCAAGAAATAGAAATACTTATTTTGGGCGGTTTAGTGCATAAGACCCCAGATCTGAACAAATCAAGAAAAACAAAATTTCAGATCTGAAATTAGATCAGAAATAATTCATTCCTAAAGTATCCAAGCGTTACTTTAAAATTTTACAACTTACATCAGATCTGAAATTTAGATCTAAAAAAGATTATTTCAGATCTAAATTAGAACTTTTACAAGGAAGGCATTTACGCTCGCCTCTTCTCTTAAATTGATTTTAAAAATGGTTACAAACAGATTTATCATTATCTGTTCAATATTTGCTTCGACCATTGAAAACGGCGAAAAATTTTGTATTCGGGTCTGCGTTAGTTTTTCCTTTTTTTCTTTTTTTTTGTTTTCCTCGCAAAATCAGCTACCACAAATAACCATCGGAATCTATAGATTTTAGTATCCTTTTAGCTTCAAACTTTAACAATTAGAAGCGTTAACACTGGACGGGATCCTTCTAGATGCGCTGTCGCAGACACTTGTTGAAAATCTTGGCAGCCGAAAATGCCAAGTGATAAGAGAGGCTCAGTTAAGTACAATTAGGCTGTTGATTTGGTTAAATTCGTTCCGGCTCTCTTCCCGGGGGATAAGTTGCATTGCGAAGTGAAGCTGGCATATTTTAGCTTTCTTGCAAGATAGATAGGTATGAGAGCGATTGCAATTACTAAATTAAGAAAAACTTAAGAAGAATTATAGTCAACGCTTGTTTTGCGGTTAGATTGCAAGAATCGATTACAAAAAAAATCACTAATCACACAAAAACCGAACTCGAACCACCAACACCCAAAAAGTTCAGTTTTCATGTATACCTATTCATTTTTATTCATGAAACAAATATGATTGAAACAGGTTTTCGTCTATCTGTGTTTTGCCGAGCGAGTGAAACTTTACACTTGGATATGGTGCGTTGTGACAGAGTTTAGTTTAAATGCAGTACTGAATGCTTGATACCCGACACTTTCTCGAAACCGAAGTTTTTTCATCCAATTTACTTGCCCAACCAGCAGTTTCATCAGCGACAGGATAGTTTTTGTCAAAATTTTCTGCGAATCGTAGAAACCACATTTCATTATCTTTCGAAACTCATTTCATTTCCTAGTGATCTTTTTATTCGGCTTCAAACTTAAATTCAATTTATTTTTATGGTATAATTGAAGGTTAAATACTACAAAAAAAATCAATCTTTTCCAAGTCGTAATTTTAACTTTTTGGTTAATTTTAATTCAATATGCTAGTTTTTTGAGCGTCAATATGATATGAAATGAAACTGTTTTTGACTCGCAATAGGATAGATAAGTTTGATGTCAAAAGCAGGGATATTTTCATTATGCCCGGGCCCTGAAAGCCTTGACCGCCTTGTAGGGTAATTGAAGTAAAATAATTTGGAAAATTTGATAACTTTATATTCCAAATGTTCTCCTTCTTTTTTCACAACCTTTTTGCCATATCCAAAAAGAACACAAAATCTATAGATCATATCTAATAACGAATAATTTCTTTTTTGTCGACCAAATTGATTCTCTGAGCTCTTCCAAACCCTTATCAAGACCTTTTTTGACCAAATTTGATGCGCTGCAGGCAAACTTTTCAAA
Organism: Symsagittifera roscoffensis; assembly: GCF_963678635.1. NCBI lineage: Eukaryota > Metazoa > Xenacoelomorpha > Acoela > Convolutidae > Symsagittifera > Symsagittifera roscoffensis. The sequence continues at coordinate 51,165,973 of NC_087064.1, read as the reverse complement.
AAAAAAAACAGGCCAAAAAGGCGTTTTTAGTCACTTATTGGACAATTTTATATTGTGTTCAAAGGCGCCTTTAAAAAAATTCAAGGTCAATTAGCAAAACTAGTATCTTTGATATCTCAAACTAGTACAAAGGTGGGACCCTTTGGGTCAGCAGGCGGTCGTATTCCTGAGGGGTCGAAAAAGTGTTTGTAAACTTATTGTTCTATAATAGCGAAACGAGTTTAAAAGACACTCTATCTGGTATGATAGAAAATTGGAGCGGCATTGAGCACTGCTTTCATTTAAGCAAAAAAAAAACAAGTAATTTAGTTCATCACAGCGCTGTAACATTTGCTCAGCTCAATTATCCGCAATCAAATTTGTTGATTTCGAATCATTTTCTGTTTTCCAACGGCAAAGTTAAAACAAGTTGGTAAACATTAGCTATGACCTTGTCACCAGTTTTAGATCTACGTTTCAAATCTTTTTAACAAACCGTAGAACACATACACCAAAACATCAGCATACATGACTTTGTAATGAGCAAGTTTTTATATCTGTTTTACTTTTTCCTGATAAGTTTTCGCATTGTTTTATCTTATCTGCCGGATATTGTCATCAATTCGACATATACGCCTACCTGGTCGTCTCTGGTATTTGTAATTCCAGACAGAGAGCCTCTAGAGCTGTATTGGATCGCTTGCAGAAAATTCAGTCGAATATACTGCTTGCAAAATTTTTACGCTACCACTAGCAACAACAATCCGGCGCTACGCTCGTTTTCAAGCAATCCTTTGCAAGCACTCCACCCAGACTTGAGGTATAATTTCATTTGGTTCGAAAAAATGGCTTATCATGAGACTGAAAGTGTTTTCGAGTCCAGCTACAAGCGCATCAATAACTTTGTTGGTCAAAATGGCTGTTGCACGCACCAATATTTCGAGTATTTCACAGCTGGTTTTTTGGAAATGTTGTTGACACCCCAAGAATATTATACAAAACTAACTGATTTCTCAGACGAAAACAAAAAGTTGAATGAAATTTGGGCTTATTTTTCAACGAGCTGCGATTCAAATGTAATTACAAAATTAGGATTTGGAATCGGCCAATTACAAAGAAAGAATCATTTGTACGGTCTACCGCGACCTAAATTTGGGATGCCCTATGTTCTGAATATAGGGAATGACTGGACGCCTTCAATACCTTTCTTGAATCCAGGAGACTTTCTAACTTTCGGTTGGTTTAAGCAAAATGTGATGTGTTTGGATCAATCATGGATTTGCGATGTTCACAGCCAGCCAAGCCCAAGCAGCCAGATGGAAAACTGATTTTTAAAAAAATAGTTCAATGGACAGCAAAAAACACTGGATCGTAAAGCAAAATCACCGTAGATTTGTTAATGAATTAAGCAAACTCAGTTACTATTTTTAATGATAGCAAAAGTCTAGACGTCAAAAACAACTCAGTTGTTACAATCATAGCCTCAACCATCTTCTTTGCAATTATGTATAACTGGCAGCAACCAGCAGAACAAATACGCATCAAGTCAATCCCGCGGTAATTGCCTCATCCCTTCTGATAAGATTTATGAGTTAGGAGAGAATTTTATTTTCAGAATGAAACAAAATTTTCTGAAACAGCTTTTAAGTAGCCGAGTATGGAATCGTTGTAGAGGCTAATGGGTCATGAATTGGATTCTCAAAGAATCGTTTCAGTAATGTTTCAGTAGTGTATCAACGTTATTTCAAATAGATATATAATTTTGCAACTGTTTTTTTTTCTAATTTAGGCCAAACTTTTATAATCTTGATCTGAATTTCAATTTTTTTCTCCCTAATAAAATATAACATATTTTCTAACAAGTTTTCTAACAAGTTTTGTGATTTTAACAGCAATCGGCTGCTGTTACTGAGTTGCAACGCATCGAAACCAGAGTTGAAACAAACATAAATACACGAGAAAAGCCACCTTTGATCATGTGATTTTAGACAGGAGCCTGGAGAGCATAATCTCATACAAAAAAAAACTGCTCGTAGCAAGGCACATCCCTGAATGTTCCGACTGCCTTTTAAGGTCTATGGAGCAGTAATAACAAAGAAAAATTAAATGCAATGAAAAGAAATTTTAGAAAATTTTCTATCAAATTTGAGGTTTTTTGGGAAAATCATCCCCCCACACGCCATTTTAAGTACAAAGTGATAGATTTCTTCACTAGTAACAAATCCGTGTCTGTTCAAAACAGTTCCATACAAAACAGTGTAATAGAAAACAATCCGGAAAAGTATGAAAATGAACGAAAAAACAGTCCGATACAAAACAGTCCGAAAAACAGTCCCAATTAATAATTGTGTTAACAAGCCGGCAGGCCGAAAATTGTCCTTTGTTCAACAAGCATAACGAACAAAATAGAGACCACCGCAGACGCGCCAACGAGTTGCGAGCTTGCCAACAGAGGGTAGGACGTAACACGAAAATTAGTGCCGGTTATCGCCGCGAAGCGGCGACGGGCGCGCAGAGCGCCCAACGCGAACTTAAACCGGACTGTTTTGTATTGGACTGTTTTTTTCCTCCATTACTTGATTTTTCGGACTATTTTGTATTGGACTGTTTTGTATGGGACTGTTTTGTATTTGCGCCGAAAAATCATGTAATGGAGGAAAAAAACAGTCCAATACAAAACAGTCCGGTTTAAGGTCGCCGTAGGCGCGCTGCGCGCCCGTCGCCGCTTCGCGGCGATAACCGGCACTAATTTTCGTATTACGTCCTACCCTCTGTTGGCAAGCTCGCAACTCGTTGGCGCGACTGCGGTGGTCTCTATTTTGTTCATTATGCTTGTTGAACATTGACAATTTTCGGCCTGCCGGCTTGTTAAAACAATTATTAATTGGGACTGTTTTTCAGACTGTTTTGTATCGGACTGTTTTTTCGTTCATTTTCATACTTTTCCGGATTGTTTTGTATTGGACTGTTTTCTATGGGACTGTTTTGAACAGACACGGAATTTTTGAACTATTTTGTATCGGACTGTTTTGTATGGGACTGTTTTGTATATGCACCAACAAATGAATTAAGGCGCCGAAAAATCATGTAATGGAGGAAAAAAACAGTCCAATACAAAACAGTCCGGTTTAAGGTCGCCGTAGGCGCGCTTCGCGCCCGTCGCCGCTTCGCGGCGATAACCGGCACTAATTTTCGTATTACGTCCTACCCTCTGTTGGCAAGCTCGCAACTCGTTGGCGCGACTGCGGTGGTCTCTATTTTGTTCATTATGCTTGTTGAACATTGACAATTTTCGGCCTGCCGGCTTGTTAAAACAATTATTAATTGGGACTGTTTTTCAGACTGTTTTGTATCGGACTGTTTTTTCGTTCATTTTCATACTTTTCCGGATTGTTTTGTATTGGACTGTTTTCTATGGGACTGTTTTGAACAGACACGGAATTTTTGAACTATTTTGTATCGGACTGTTTTGTATGGGACTGTTTTGTATATGCACCAACAAATGAATTAAGGCAAATAAGCTTCTTTCAACCGTTTTGGAACGATTTCTAAGACAGATTAAATCTCGAAATACGCGTTAATAGCGCGAAATATATCGCGCGTTAATTGTCCCAAATTGGCTAAAATGGCAGTTTTTAGACCCCCATAACGTTACGAAAGATGATCTCAGGTAAATTATCTTTTCAAATTTAAGCTCAGAACAACAAAACTTTTTCAACGATAAAAAAAAAATTGTCAAAATGGCTAGCTAAAAAGTCGAATTTTGTCTGAAGAAAAAAAACCCACCCCGAGCACAAATATTCCGTTACTTTTGTTACAAAAGTTTGAACAACAACCAAACAGCTGAAATGAAAAATCCATGATACACGTTCACGCTGATCATATCCTAGCCTGTAAGTTATCCTGCCTCATAAACTTTCAAGATTGTCCTTAACTGTTGTGTTACGTCAATTAGGAAGTCAAGTGCACCAGAGTGAAAAGAAAGTAGGGTAGCCGGCAGCAGCTGAATTACGTCAATGAAGTTAAAGTAAAAAACAGCAACCGGCTGCCCTCACTTTGATCTGGCGCAACTGACATTCTAATTGACGTAACTCAACTGTTAATGAGAAATTCAAAAGTTCATGAAGCACAATGTCACATGAGCATAGATAACTTTTTTGTTCCGACTTTCGAAGAAAACGGAAAATTTATGCTCGGTGTGGTTTTTTGTTTTTCAGTCAATTTTCGCCTATCGAAATAAAAGTTTTCGACAAAAACATTTTATACCCCATTGAAGACATTGACTTCCTGAGTTCAAATTTAAAAAGATATTTTACCTTCGATTAATTTTTTGTAAAAATCTGGGGGTTGAAAAAATTGCCAATTTGGCCATGTTCTGGAGTAATTCATTTGCACTTTGAATAGTTTATTCATATTGGCTAGAGCGTAACGCGAATCATTTATGCGTGGAAAATTATCCCGCACAACAAAATCGTTCCAAATTGTGCGGCTTAACATTTCACTCTTTGATATTGTTCAAAACTTATAGATTTTCAATTTTTTTGTTTTCCCAAAAACTATTCGATATGAATTAAGCGACAATTGGAACCATCAGGGCTTTGCCCTGATATACAAGCAGTCTTTTCCTTGTGCTTATGTTTGTTTCAACTCTGGGTTCAAATATTTTGCAACTCTTAGCTGGGCCTATAAATGCTCGCTCGTGGTTCGATAAGAAGCTCAATTATCTTTTGATTATGTTCAGACAATGTTTCTTTGCTATTAAATTATTTGACCATAATCGGACTTGTTTTAATGAAGGACAGCTTTCATATACGCTTTTGGGACAAACATTGTTGATCCCGCGTATTCAAAAATGTCAAAAATCAACATTAATACATGAAACCCAACGGGACGCTACAAGAGTTGTAGTACCAAGTTGACACTCCCTCCTATTTCAAATCCGTTCAGGGAGGAAGATGTTAACTTGGTTTTGAGTTTGAATTTTCAGGCAATGATAACTTGATCCTACAGTGCTGATTTAAACTAACCGGACAAAACGCGCTAAACTTGAAGTTTAAAACCCGTTTTTCTCAAATTGGGTTGAGTTTAGGTGAAAACTTATGAAGACAAAACTTGCTTAAAAAATTAGCAGAATTAATATGGTGTAATTTGTTTTGCGAAATTCGGGCCCAAATATTTACCCCAAAAATGTGTCATTTTGGCGTTTCTTAGTTAATCAAAAATTACGCCGAAAATTCCCAGTCAATCGCAGACATAGCTTTATCAAAGTGAGCCCCTTACGTAGCCCAACAAGCTTTAAGAAGGGTATTATCTCCAAAAATTCGCGCAAATTGTTTAAAACTTGTTATTAAGCAAAAATTCTGGGTTTTATATAGTAAAAATCACATTTATTGACAATCAAGTATTTTTTTTCTCTTATACAGGTTTATGGAGATTTAACCCTGCTTAAACTTTGTTGGGCTGTTTAAGAGTATATTAATTCTAGTGAAAATCTAAGCAATTTTTGTTCTCTTCACTTTTTGTCTAATCTTAACCCAATTTGAGAAAAACGCGTTTGAATTTCAAGTTTTGTTCGTTTTGTCCGGATAATTTAAATCAGCACTGTAGTTCTGCTACATACGCACATCACTTCATGAGCGGCAATTATTGCAGAAAAATGTATTGGACTAAAGTGAAATGCCATCGAATTCAAACGATAAAAACTGGTTGTGTCAAGGCAATGCGATGAGTCTTCTTTGGACTGCCTTTCACTGAAATAGTTTTTGGAAAAAAATGGATACAGTTTTTTCAAAGTATTTTCAAGTTTTGTTGAAGCTGTAGAATGTATAGTAATGAAAAGAATAGTTGTTTAACGTTAATTGCAAAGCAACTGTAAGGCATCAAATCTTAATCTTACTGCACCTTTCTGTTATAGCTCGTACCGGACGATAGAGATCGCAAGGTCACAACAGCAGGTCCCCAGAATGAAAGCAACAAACTCATATAACTTATAGAAACTCAAACGGGTCCCTATCTCATTCGGGCAACCACCAATAAATTTAAGATCGTAGATAGAAAATTTATCAACTCATAATTTTCGTCATAGTTTTACTGAACAGTTTTAGTTTCAACTTGAGCTTTTAGGCATGCTTGCCAAACCTCTCCCTGAGGTTTCTTCTCATTTGTGTTCGTTGCGGTGAATCATCACTCCGCCCATTTTGTCTTCTCCTCTACGTTGTCGCGTCGATCGGCGTGTTGCCTCCTCGCTCAGCTTCCTTTTGTTACCGACGGTTTTCGGTGCTTTTGCGTTATCCGTTCCCGACGGTTCGTCCGCCCCACTCGCTGCAGTTTTCTCGGCTTCGCCCTCTCGCCCTACTACTGCCCATTCGCTCTCCTCCTCTTCGTCGCCCTCGTCTTTGCTGCTCTCGACTATCCGCTTTTTCTTTGTTTTTCGGTTCTCACTGTTTGTTTGCACCCGTTTCATTTCTATTTGGTCCCCTTTCGACTTTTCCGCTTGACTTTTATGCTCCGTAGGCTTGCTTGGACCCGGGTTGTTAGCGTCGGTCCCCTTCTCAATTCAGCTTTCTTCAGTCTCCGATCTAAATGAAACACCACTTCGCCTTAGTAACAATCCTTTTTTCGTTTGCACCGTATGTTTTGTCAATTTTTCAATTTTTAATAGTAAACGTTTATACCTTCTTGGGTCGTTTGGGTCCGTTTTTTCGGTCCTCTGGTATACCGTCGTGGTACTTGTTCTATGTCGCTTTAGCCACTATGGTGCCTTAGGTAACTCTTGTGCCTTAGGGTCCACCTCTTTGGCCTTAGGGTCCACGTCAGTTTCAATTAGTTCGTTCTCATCCAAAACCCTCGGCGTCTTGCGGTTTTCCGGGGCGTACACGAGATCGCTACCCTTCTCCCAATCGAGATTCAGTTCCACGTTGGGTAGACCACTCGCCTTGTCTAAACATGATAATTTCTGGTTAATGACATTTTTCCAATTCAGGTTTTTTAATAATGGTTTTTTGTCAAATTTCGAAGGGCGGTATTTGCTTCTCTTCCATGATAGGCCTCAAATGGCCTAAGCTTAGTTTTAGAGTGGGTCACAAATCGTAGAGCGCTCAGGGCACGGGATATCATCAATCCAAATTCATAGTTCTTATTTTCCTGTAGATATGTTAGAACGTAGTTTTTTATCGAGCCAATGGTCCTTTCGACCATCACTGTAGCGCGGTGGTCTTTAACCGGAGATTTTATTAGTTCAATGCCCTCATAATTACAGAAGTTTTGTATGTCATTCGAAAAGAATCCGGTTGCCTGATCCATATGTAATTTCTTTGGGTACCCATGTGTATTTATGTATTTCCTTAGGAATTTTAATACATTTTTAGATTTGGTACTTGAACAGACATAAGCCGACGGCCAATGTGAGAACGTATCTACTGCTACTATAACATATTTCTTTCGACCCCGTACATAAGTTACAGGACCCCAGAAATCCAATTGAACCAGATCATTAGGTTCCCTAGGTACATATGTGTCCCCCTTATCATTTTTTGGAGTGTACGGCTTAAAGTTTTTACCTGCTTCTAGGCAGCTTTTACAATATTTGGCTGTGGCCGCAAGGTTCCTATGTATGAGCGGTATCTAGACGTTCTTCGCCTCTGCGAACAGTTTGCCCCGCCCCTGATGATTGTGATGCAATCGGTTTAACGCTGCTGACGACATATCCTTCCTTATGGCCAGCCGACCATCCATCCACAAGCAGTTTTCGCGCACAGCAAAATCGTTGAAATATTGAGCGTAATATTGCTCCAGTCTGGTGATAATCTCCTTGGCCCGTGGGTCCTTGTCTCGTATCGCGTCGCGGATCGTTTTCAATATCGGGTTCGTTTCCAAGTTAGCCTCAATTAATTTTAAATTCAGAATTTCAGGATAATCAATTTTCTTAACTATTCGACTATCAGTAGGCACTATTGAATAAATCCATTTATCACTTTGCACAAGGGGATAAGAAAATCTGGGGAACTGATGGGGAAAAGAGATAACAGAGTTTAGCTTTTTCGAATTAGTCTTTTTCGGAATAACTTTATCTGGAGGTATTAATTCTATATCAGAATCTGAACTGAAACTCGGCGGCTGGTTAGCTCCATTTCGAACTACATTTATATTTACATTTCCGGAATGAGTGGAGGTATTAACAATAGCAGAAGGTGTTTTCGGATCGGTTTTCTCTGGAGAATTTATAGATGATTCTTTTCTTGATTTTTTCTTTCAGACAACAACTTGATTTTACGTACTGAGAACCACGTCTGATTTTCTTGCTTCGTAATTTGCATATTTCCGCCGGTATGCAAATATTCTGATTCTGATTGGCTAACCGCCGGTTGCATGTAGCAACGCCCTCTAGTGAGCGTGTGGTCTCACGGTTAAGGTTTGCATATTCAACTTTCCTTTTACTTTCATTGGATACAACTTTTTTCTTTGAGTACAAGATGATCGTCCGCCCTCTAGCGTCGGATTTTTTTTATAATTTGATTTACCTTTTGACCCCCAGGCTTTAACTGGTCCTTAGGTTTCACTGCATCGTTTATCATTTTTTTTCGCAACTGTAAAACTTTCATCGTAATGGCTTGTCAAGGGCGCCGCTGCAGATGAAAACCGAGACAAATAATCTGCCATTCCCATTTTCGACCCTTGTCTATGCTCAACTTTGAAATCATACGGTACTTAACGATCGTACCATCGAGTCAACCGACTAAAAAATGTTTTATTTCCTTTTGGTAAAGAATTTAGTAGTGTCAGTAACGCCTTGTGATCCGATATAACCGTAAAAACATCGTCCGTAGATATAGTTTTGAAAGTGTTTCGTAGCCCACAATACCGCGAGTAACTCCGATTCATTTGTAGAATACTTTTTCTCGGTCGGATTATGATAGCGTGACGCAAATGAATTGGGGTGCCAACCGGAGGCGCTGTATTATTCTAACACGGCCGCTAGGCCATCGTGACTAGCATCGCAAATTATCCTAGTTTCACGGTGAATATCAAAGTGCCTAAGCTCTACAATGTTTTTCACTAGAGATTTCAATTGTTGAAACGCGTTCTTGCAATTCGATGTCCAGACAAAATCGTTGTTCTGACTGAGTAACGGTCTTAACGGTGCGCTCACTTCAGATTGTTTTGGCAAAAATTTATGCGAATTGTGCGTTGAACCCATTAATGATTTTAATTGTTTTCCAGATTTTGGGGTTTTCAGATCTTCTACCGCTTGAGTTTTCCGAACTAATGGCGCGATGCCATTTTTCCCAATTCGGAACCCTAACCACTCGCAGTCGGTTTTTTGCAAATTCGCATTTCCTTAGTTTCAATGAAACGTTTGATACGTCCAACTTCTTCAAAAGTTTTTCCACTATTGCAATACGCTCTACTCTTGTTCCCTTTGACGCAATTAAGATATCGTCGATGAAAGCATTTGCCTGAGTAAATTCTTTAAGTAAATTATCAATGACTTTTTGAAACTCCGCCGGCATTGATGTGAGCCCGTAAAATCCGTTTCTAAAACGAGATGTTCCCGTCGATTTTCCGCCGACTAGTGAAAAATTACACTGTTCGCTAGTCTTTTGTTCCAATGATACTTTTCCGTACGCGTAAGTGAAATCCAATGTTGTAACGTATACATCCCCCGCTTTTCGTTCTGCAATTAGTTGACTAATCCCGTCTACTTGTTCGACAATGTTTGGCATTTGGTACATATTCTTGTGTACCTGCTTTTTAAGTTCTCTTGATTCCAATGCCAATATTATGCTTCCATCTTTTTTTACTGTGATTACTATAGGAGAGACGAAGTACTCATCCGAATATTCTTGTAATTTAATGATATGGCCTTCCTTGTCTATTTCCTTGTCTACTTTATTCTGTAGACTGATAGGCACTCGACGCCCTTTTTGTTGTATCGGCTTTAGATTTTCAAATAATTCGGCTCTTACTTTAACGTTTCAGATTTTCCCTATTCTGATAAATAAATTTGGGTACAACTTACAGAAATTTGTTTGTAATTCATCATAATCCTCCTCTTCCTGACTGCTCCCTTCCCCCGTGATCCCCATCACTTTCTTTCTCTGCACCAACTCCAGGCCTAGGGTACCCATCAGATCGCGACCAAGGATTGACTGATGATTCCCTGATATTACTGACACTTGCGCTGGAGAAGCCCAGCCATTTAATGCCATCGTCACCGCCATTTTCCCAAGTATGTGTAATCGGTTGTTGTTGTAGTCAAAGAATTCTTCTTCAGATGGTTGTAAATGAATATTATTTTTACCTAATGTTGCTTTCAGGTCCGTCAAGCTGAAAATCGTCACAGGAGATCCGCTACCCACCCAAAGCCACATCTTCTTTCCCGACACCTCAACCTGGACTCTGGCTTCTGGGATTTTTCAATTCTATCACATTTTTTTTCTTGATCGACATCGCCATGTAGTCATCGGATCCCGATGTCATGGATTCATTCTCCCCGCTGCCCTGCTGATTCACCCATGCCATTTGATCTTCTGACGCGTTGTCTACACTATGCATGCTCTGGTGATGCTCGTTTTCATCCCTCGCCAGTCCTACTCGTCCTCGTCCTCTCCAATGGTTAGTACCTCTTCTAACTCCCCTGCATGTGCGTTCAAAATGTCCCAATTTTCGGGACGCATTACATGTTGCTCTTTTCGCAGGACAACTCGCAATATGGTCTAGCTTAAAATTCGGCGCCTCACAATTATAACACCTACGGTCATTTCCGCCGTCTCCACTGCCTGATCCTTGGGTATATCCTCCGCGTTCCCCGCGTGCTCGACATCTGAAATATATTTGCCCCTTCTGATATTACTAACTGGCTCCTGTTTTATGGTTATTGGCGGCGCAGACGAGGCCAATTTTCCGGTGTAGGATTTATATGCACGTTCACCTCTCTCATACGATAGTGCTATCCTATATACCTCCTCTGGTAACTTGGTTGACCGTGATAATTCTCTTTGACATCAGATTCCCGCATATTCATAATAAAAATATCACGAACATTTTCAGCCGCGTTAGCAAAATCACACCTTCCCGCAAGGGCGTTTAACTCAGCGTGAATTTCTCGAACGTTTCATTCTCCCTCTGCTTTCTCCCATAGAATAGTCCCCTCTCATGTGTCACAATTCGCTCACGTTTGAACACGTTTTGCATTTCGTCCAATACCCGTGGGTATCTTTCCGTTTTAACATTCACCGCCGGTTTTCGGGCTTTAAATATCCTTTGCCCCTCGTCTCCAATACAGAGATATAGGTTAGACTTCAACTTCTTCTCCGCCTCGATACGATTTTTTCCATTTACATCCTCCGATAACGCCGCAATGGCCGCTGCATTTAGAGTACGCGCAAAATAAAAATCATCAGGGTCGATGTCATATTTTGCTATCATGCCCCCTGGAACTGTATGATCCACTCTTCCCGCTCTTCCACTCACAGGCGTCCGTGCGTCCCAGAATGATACAATATTTAGCGGATTTTTCCCTCCTCCTTTTCGTTCCGCTGGCTGCGCCATGTTGAAGCTGTAGAATGCATAGTAATGAAAAGAATAGTTGTTTAAATTTAATTGCAAATCAACTGTAAGGCATCAAATCTAAATCTTACTGCACCTTTCTGTTTTAACATCACCGGACGATAGAGATCGCAAGGTCTCAACAGCAGGTCCCCAGACAGGAAGAAACAAACTCATATAATTCATATAAACTCAAACTGGTGCCTATCTCAGTTTCTTGTTTTTTTTGGAGAAATCTTGAGAATGCACGCCTTCTCGAAAAAAAAATGAAATATTTCTCAGATTATCTGCAATATATTGGCACGGTTTAATTTCGCTCAAATCAATTTTTAAATAATTTAACTGAACTGCCGGATTATTTCGTCTTATCCGATATGCATTAACAGAAATACAGCACGCGTTAATTTTCCCGAAATGAACAAAATAGCAAGTTTCAAACCGTGCGCTCAATCAAAATTAAGCAAAAAAAAATTCGTTTTTTTATTTTGAGCTCAAGAAAATAAATTTTTTTAGAAGGTACTGAAAAATTCATTCAAAAATTTGCTGGTCCAAAAGCTGAAAATTGTCAAGAGAAAAAATTACCCGACCCAAGTAATTGGCGTTTTCCGATTATAGTACCACCCCAGGAAATTATAGCCCCCTCATAATACAAAACTACGGCTGTATTGAGTCTCTCATTTATAGTTATCAAATTGGCAAGTTTTATTGAGAAAGAATCAAGTATCAGTTAGAAAGAATTTAATGAGAAAGAATCATTGTGTGTGTGTGTGTGTGTGTGTGTGGTGTGTGTGTGTGTGTGTGTGTGTGTGTGTGTGTGTGTGTGTGTGTGTGTGTGTGTGTGTGTGGGTATATGTAAAAGAAAATGGTCGAAATTTAGCTTGAACAAAGACTAGGTTAAAATTTACTTTCATTTCATTTTAAATTAATTTTTTCATTTTTTAAACTAAAGACGAAATGAGATGGTTTTGATCAAAATTTTGTTTTCAACTATAAAAAATGTTTTAAGCTATAAGAAACCGCGGCAAAACATTTCTGCCAAATCTGTTTTGAGGTGTGCAATTTTTGCACCAAGCATTGGCACACAAAAATGTTCCTGAAGTGTAATCATGGAACTAATTATTCATACCCTTTCTTTATATCCTTTATGAGTCGTGTTTTAACACTTAATATTTGATATTGAAAATCAAAGTTTATCATTTTTTGACAAAAAACTATTGGAGACTAATTAAAGAGCAGTCAAAACATTCAGGGCTTTGCCCTGATATACGAGCAGTCTTGTTTTACTGCAGAAGGGGTGAATCAAGGAAAAAACATCCGTGGTGAACTATTTCTGGGCATTCGCACTTAGCATGATCCGCTTGTTACGTCGTATTGACTTATGTTTTACTTATCTTGCTTCACCAACCTTGCGATGACCAATTTGTCATAAAATATAAAACAAATCCAAATTTGATATAATTTGTAAATTTGCAATCAAACTAAAATCAACGATTAAATCAATACACGAACATAAATACAAAACGGTTTGCAAAATACAAAAAATTATAAATTTACAATTAAGATTATCTTGCTTGAAGCGAACTTGTAAGATCATCATATCCGACATAAAATCCTCGCCCATAAAATTGTCAATCTGACGTTTCTAATGATTATATTTTTGCATAGCTTATTTTAGCTTGTATAAAATAGCACAGCGCGTTAAGCTAAACTTGAGCTATTCGTGACTCGCCGTTCTCGTTTTGCTGTCGTTTGAGAGAATTTTTTGCCGAAGAGCTTTGACTCCTTTCCAGACTATTTCTAACGTCTTTGCACAAGTCGGGCGCTTCTAAAGGAGATTGCGATTCGGGTTGAAAATTATTTGTCGGACTGTTAACAACTCCGCCAGCTCGAAACGAGTTTTCACTCGGCAGATTCCATGCTCCGGGTCGCGAACTTGAGTTTTTGGGATGGGAAGGGTTTTGGGGTCGAGGGGGGACTTCGGGTGAGACTTCGTCGCCCTCGCTGATTGAAGAGTTAGCTGGGGAGGGTTGTTTTTGTTTCCTTGGACTTGATAGAGGAGGTGTTTCGGATGTCGGATTAGTTGCGGGTGGTTTGCCGACATGCAAGAGTCCTGGAACTGGTCTGCCTAAAATGTCCAAATTGTCCGTTTTTTTTAAAGATTTTGGCGGAGTGAGAAAAAATAACAAACAGTGCAGGTAGTTGTTAAACACTATACGACGATTACTCAAGTGTAAAAGTTAAAACCAAACGTTACTGGAATGATTTCAATTAGGGAACATTTCGTTGATTCGAGTCGTGTTTTAATCATGGAAACCAATAAACTCCAGGCACGAATCAGGTCAGAGACAAAACTGGCTATTCTAAACGATTCGTTAATTTTAACTAACCAGAAGCGTTTAGCGCCTTGACACTTTAAACTGAAATATTCACCAAGTTTTAAAAACATATTCATTTAGTTTATGTTAGTCAGTAAATCAAATTTAAAGTTAGGAAGTTTCTAACAGTCAGAAGTACGTTTAACATAGAAAAAAGCTAATGGTGTTCACATTTTTTGTTAATTATTCTATTTTACTGTTTGTATAATAAAAGACGACAGCCTTTAAAAAAACATAAAATTTAACACTAAAAACTGTTAAAAAAGTAACATGCACAATAATAAGGTTTCTGATGATGCATGTAGTTCATATTTACCATAGGAGGAGTTGTCGTCTACGTGGTTGTTGTTCCAGTTGTTTTTTCCAGGTGCAGGAGTGGCTGAACTATTCTGACCCCTTCCGCTGGTGGCGTAGATATTGTTCATGTTTTGCTCACCATCTGGGGGACTTCTGTTCGGGTGAAATGTCTAAAAAGTGTGAAAACATTAACTTCAAGTTATAATAACCTCATTTAATCATTGCTTTTTATTTAGCTCGTGACTATTTAGTAGCTTCATCAGCATTTTTTGGTTATATTGTCTTAATCATTTGCATGTGTCGCTGAAAACTTTTTCATTGAGCAAATGGCTCTCTAGTGTTTTAAATAAATTCAGAAATCAACCAATTTTTCCAATCAAAAGGTCAGCCCACATACGAAATATAAACCAATTAAAACGAAAAATAGGTTCAAAAATATCTATACATTGATCAAAATTTCATTGGTTACAAAAATCCTACTACGTCCTTCACGCATCACAACAACACATGGAGATATAAAACATTCGTGGGGAAAAGACGCTGTTTTTTCTGAGGGTAAAATGTAACAAGGAATAAGACGCATTTAATGAGACATGTTATTCATTAGAGATTTTTGTTTCAAGTTGACATTTTAAGTGATCTCGTCAAGGCTGCTGCACGACAACTTACAGAAAACATGGCACTAGAGTTTTCACCACTCTAAATAAAAAGAACATCTCCAGCTAAAATGTACAAGTTCTGCAAAATAGCCAAATTATTTTTTTCAGTTATGCACACAAAGCAAGGGTTAAGCAACACTTCATAACAGGAGACAAATCGCAAATAGCGACAGTTCGTGAAAAGGCGCATTGGCAAGTAGCGACCACTTTCTCCGCTGCGCTTACTCGGCGCGAGAGGTATTTTGAGCGAATCAGTGTTTGTCACTTAATCAAATGTTAACGAATTGTCGCCTCTTGCAATGAATATCTTTAGATTTTCGGATGATTCGGGGAAATTAGGGTTCTCAAGCAGGCGCGGATCTAGGATTTTCTCGAGGGGCGGATTCTCAAAAAAAAATTCAAAAAGATTTTTTTAGATCGACTAAATTGATTTTCTGAGCTCTCCCAAATCTTCATAAAGACCTTATTTTGACCAAAGTTTCTGCACCGCAGGTGTTTTTAGGCACATTTTGAAAATTTGGACGAAACAATCGCCTTTTTTCGGTGCGAGCTCCCACCTCAAAATTAGTATACAATGGCGCCGTAGGCGCCTTAAAAGATCTTTGAATGTCAGTCAGCCAAAAATGGATATCTCAAAATGGTACAAAGGAGGGCCCTTTGAGTGTGGCAGGGGGTCGAATCCCTGAGAAAGGCGTCCGCCCCCCTAAATCCGCTACTGTTCTCAAGGGTTGAATAAGCAAGGAAAGTTAAACAGATATATTGGTAGTAAAATTCAAGACCTTCACAAAGCAATTTACTTTTTAGAATTAGGACTTTTGACATTTTGCTCTGAAACGGGAATAACAAAAAGATGATTTTTCGTAAAATTTGAGCGTAATCTAAGACTTGGTATGCTATATTTTCTACCATTCTAGACTTTTTCATCTTGAATTCATAGCCAGTATTAGCTTTTTATTTTATGGTACAAACCACTGATTTACGTTGTTTGCATACAAAATCTCTAGGAATGTATCAAACTGATCTGTTCACCTGGTGGTGATTATTGCGAAGAGTTTGAGGAGTGCGACTTTCGTAGCCACTGGGGGCATATCGGCTGTCATAGGGAATTTGGGGTCCTCCCACAGCATACCTGTTCTGGAAAGCGGACAAGTCATCGCCTGAAATGATAGAAAGTCGATTAGACGAGGAGAGATGTAACTGCTAAGGATTCTGCATCACGACTCCTTCTTGTGGTACTTTTTGTGGTACGAATTTTGTGATACTTTAACAGCTAGTTAAGGTTTTTGTTGAAAAACGTATATAATATTGGAAAATTTTCAAATTATAGACTGGAAATGTCCGCAAACTCTTATCATCAAGAACTAGGGTTTGAGGCAAAAAAATTCTTCTAATTATATTATGCTCTCATTTTTTTATCGTGATTTCAACAAACGGCGACGAACGAATGGTTAACAATGTCCTTTATGTATTTTAATCATCATGATGGCATGTTGTTTTGCCCTGATCTTGTTTGACAGCCAACAGCAAAAACCGTGTAAGCTTGATTTGATTTATGGTAATTTCCATTAGATCTATTGCCTAAATTTAGAAATAACCTTTTTCAGACGAGCAAACATCAAATACACTACAAAATTCCATGCCATAAAATAATTTACCATCCAGCAGACAAAGATAATATACAAAAGACCAGAAAAAAGTATAATTTTGTACCTCAGCTGAACTGACAAGCGTTTGAAGGATAGACAACTATGAGTCACATAAGATTTATTTCAGGCAGAAAACTTGTCAAATATTTGTGAGAGAACGCCGTTAAAAATTTAGATCATGCATCGTTTTATTATAAGTAAAAAAACTCACTCTATTTTCTTTTGTGTCTCAATTTCACCTAAGCCCCCCTTGGATTTTTTGATTAAAAGAAAAGCAATGGAAATTGAGACAATGGATTAAAGAGATTCCTAATTTATCTCGGGTGGAAGACTCTGATATCAACTGCCTTTTGCTAACTGGGTCAATTTTGTTAAGTGAATCATTGGGTGAAAGATATCTGTTTTCACCTTTTAAAACATTTTTTTTTCGCAAAAAGACCCCGTAGTAACTTTGTGAGAACTTCAGAAATGCGCCAAAATCTAATATTTCAGAAGCCGTAGGGTTACAGATACCGAGGATTGTTCACGAAGTTACCGAAAGAGTGGTAAACAATTTCTGGTGCAAAACTATTAGCTCAATTACTCTTTCAGAGAGGAGAATTCGCAATTTTAATATCATTCTGACTGAGCAGCATCTTTTCCCAATAAGCTAATAAAAGTTTTTGAATATCTTAGAAGTTCTCAGACCCAAATTATCCATCATCTAAGATGCGGATTTTCGAAAAACAGGGCCATATAAAGCATTTCAGAAATAATGACATGCTAAAAACAGACCACACATCATCATCACCATTGTTAATTGATTTATGATGCGCTCTTAATTTACATTTGAGACTTAAAATGTCGACTAAGTTTTTATCTCATATATCTGTCAAAGATCTGATTTTTACCGGCAATTACAATTTTTAAAGCCATTAAAATTGCCAATTAATGGAAAAACCGGGGGTTAAGCTCAATTTGTAAGAAAAAAGATGTAATTGAAAAATATATAAAGCACTGAAAGGTCATTATCGCGTCCATTAAACTAATGAAAAGGCCCTTGAGATAAATCATTAGTTACCTTTTGCTGATAAGCAGACCTATTTTCCTACGGATGTTTGGTTTTGATACATTATCAACTGGGCTCACTAAGACTAAGACCAGCTTTGATTGCGCGCGAAGTTGGGATAAATCAGACAATTTGAGAGGATTTATAGAGAGAAGTGTAAATATATCGTTGCCACTTGAGTAAATTTGCAATGGTTTTCATTGAGCTTATGTTTTTCTTTCAAAAACATCAAAGCACAAATGAACCTCAGAGTTAAGAAGAACTTCACATTTATTAATAATTCTTCTAAGAAAAAAACGGAAAAAGTATATGAAATTAGCACAAAATCTATAGATCGCCTTTCAAAGACAAATAAAAAATCATGCAAATTTGCCTAGATTGCTATTTATATTCACTTTTCTTTTTTCTTAAAAAGGGAAATAAAAGGCCCTAAAACACAAAATAAACTGGATATCCATTTTTATAATCGGCAAACAATTACTCCAGATCAAATTATTATTCTACTGCAAGCAGACTGACAATACTGTGTTTATGATATGACGACTGCATTTCTGGGGGCCTCCTTAATGGCCCAAAAAAGGCAATAAATCTCAATCGGTGTGGTGGGAATTGTGGATAAATAGGGTGTTCACGCCTCAAGAAGAGAGAGAAAAAGTCAAAACCAAAAATGACACCTGATCCACAGAGGTCAAATAAGCTATAACAAACCCAATGGAGTGTTACAAATTTAAGTTAAATTTTTTAAAACTCAAATTTGTAATAAAACTTATCATGGTCGTAACTTCAGGAACCTAATTAGGAATACTCTGATGTTTCTTCACTATATCTCTTATGGCGTTTTGGGATTTGGTAGTTTTTTGTCCCACGCAAAATTACGTCCCAGCAAGCCTAGCCAGTCGTAATTCGTGCTCAATTAAAGGTGTCCCAAAAATCAGAAAACTGTAGAGAAAAAAAAACAAATAGTTTCGCTTTTTAGCCCAATATCATTTTGAAGTCAAAACTAATTCCATTTATCTAATATCTGAGCAAAAAAATAATTGGTATATTTTTGTTACAATACATAGGCCAAACCTAACTTAATTTTTTAATCGAAACGTTTTTCGTTTTTTGGAATTTTTCTAGCAACAACAATAACTGTTGTCGCAATCCGGTATTAACTCAATATCTGTATCAAGTTTTAACACAGAGACCACTTGCGATACAACACAAACACACAAAAAAAAGAGTAAAAAAAACAAAAAAGAAAAATATTGAACAAAAACTACGTCTACCAAAATTTTCGTTTGTCTCGACAAAAGTGTTCAGTCGGTACAAACATACCAAGCGACACATTTGAATACTAAATTAGCAACGGAACAAAACTTACGAAAAGAAAACAACGCGGACAAACTTTGAATAGACACCAATTGAGCCGTAAACATTTTGATTTTATAAAATAAAAATAGAAACTACAATGAACAACCTGAAACTGCAATGAACAACATTGCAGCTACACGAAAAAATGACAGCTGTGAGTCAAACTTCAGACCTCAGGTTGTTAGTCCAACCGCGTTGCCTCTAAGGAAAGTTGAAGGAGTGGAAATTTTCAAAGTTTAATGATGAAGCAAGCTTGTTTCTTACAATTTTTCAAGTTCTTAAAGTTGCTAAAGGGAAAAGAGTCTAGTTCCCAAATGCAAGACACTTGCTCTAGCAAGTGTAATCCAAACAAGTGCACATAAAATTTTCCCCCACACTATAATTGAAAAAAAAAAGAGATTCCAACAAGTTTTGTCCATCTTTCGCTGAAATAGAGTTGAAAAAACGTCAGTAGTTAAATACTATAATGGTTAATTTCTTGACCATTGAAAGAAGAGATCTGATTTGCTGTCCTTAGAACTGCAATTGTATCTTTTATTAACTTCAAACTCAACAGCTGGGTCTGAAATGCGACAGTCGTGTACATTGTCTACACTGTCAAATTGAGGTGGATGGTCTGGATGGTCGATAGCCTCAAACTTGTATTCTCAAAATGCTACCAAGCCACTCACAGATGTAAACTTGGATAAGTATGATGCATTTTTTTAATAAACAGATTCTCCAAAAAAAGTTGGGCGACCAAGGGACAAAAAACTACAATTTTATGTGACTTTCTGGAGCGTTCTTAAACCCAAAAAGCTGGCATTTATTTTCTCCACTCAAATGCAATTGAGATAACTTGTTGATCGGGCATCGCCGTTGCGATTTTATTTTGAAAATTCGAGTAGTTGAATAACTTCGAGTAGGCGTTCATGGCTCACGAAGGTAGAGAAAACGTCGAGGTGAAGAAATTACAACTGAACTACCGAATCCGAGTAAACTGTTAAGATAAGGTTGAAGCAGAAACAATTTCTAAAAGATCGGAATAAATTAACCGATTTTTAAAAGCTTACATCTTCTCCGTGAACTTTTTTTTAACAAAAAAAGTTTTCTCGTTTTTCTTGAATTTTTTTTCAAAAACTGTGGTCGCAATCTGTTTCCTTTCTCAAATTCTGAATTGAGATCTCCTATAGAAACCTTCCATGAATCACGTTCAATTTACAGTTTTCCATGCATTTTTACCCTCACTAAAAAGAAACAAAATTGAGAGATACCAACGGCTTTTATTGCTCCTCGGCCCAAAATGTTTTGCAAAAATATCTGAATTCAACCAGGGGCAGATTTCGGGGGGACGCTTTTTTTCCTTCTCACCAGCCAAAAGGTCGCCCCTATTATTTTGTTTTATGACATCCATTTTCGGCCGACCAACCTTAAAATTTTTCTGAAGGCGTCTATGGCGCCAATATATTTTAATTTTGAAGGGACGCGATTCTTTGGTCAAAAATTTCCAAAATTTTTATTGGTTTCTGAGACTGCTCGAAAAATAAATTTGTGACTACCAAACATTTTTGACAATTTTTTGGAAATCAGCCCCACAGGAAATCAGCCCCATTTTTTGGAAATCAGCCCCCCTTAAGTTCCTGAATACTGCTTCAAATTCAACAACTGGGCTTGAAAAGGGAACGCCGCATACCATGTCTCACACGGTGGCCTTGAGGGGTTTGCAACCCTCGATGGTCGATAGCATAAAACTGGTAGACTGAAAATGTCAAGGGGCTCTCACACGTGTTGTGTTAACTTTGACAAATACCATATATGAACATCTCCTCCCTCGAATGGCTGACAGCAGGGCGATCTGGCGGCCAAAAAAGGATTTCAAAAAAGGGCAATTTTCTGGAGACAGTTATAGATCACATTGTAGCAAAAACTGCGGGCATTGAATTCCCTGCTCAACTACCATTAAGATTGGCTGTTGATCAAAAAGTTCAGATTCGGTTGTGTCTTGAAGATTGGGCTAGGCGTTGAAACACTATTCCAAAACTACAAAAATTATTTTTTGCACTATGGCAGTAAATTATCTCTTTTTGATCGCTTTCCTGACATTTAATTTTTTACCGGCTGGGATCTTTTAGCGACATTTTTTATCGGAGATATTATCCCGAAAATTGGCCAGGTAGTTGTTATCATGAACTTAGATTGGGTTAGTTTCCCTTAAAGACTTCTCTGAGCCCAAGTTGAAGCGTCCTTGTTTGAACGTGAAGTGAAGGTGAGAATTTTAATTCACATTGTTCAAAAAGCCTGGTGGTGGTGGAAGGTACTCAGTTCCGTTACTTGACACGTGTGTCGTCTATTTAATGTGAAAGGAGCCCCGAGGACCAGCAAGACATGCGGAAATACGCATTCCACTTTGATTGACAGGATAGAAAGGGGATGAGGGGGGAAGGAAGCGCACGTGAAAAGATGCTCGGAGGAGACTGATTCATTCACGAGGCTCGAGAAGAGAAAAAAGGAGAAGACCCGGGGGCTCTTTATTTTTGAAAGGAACCACACACACTTGTGCTATTCAAATTGAAGCCTACAGACAAGCTATTTAATTATTAGCTCAAATTGCACCTCAAAAGAGTGTGATTAAATATTTAAAAATTGACCGATAATTGAAATTCCGCCCACTTAATAGACGAGCAATAAATGCAAGAACGGAATACGAAATATTTTAAGAGTCAATTTTTCATTTGTTTTATTGTGTTCAAAAGATCAAAAGCCTAATGATTAATAAGCTTCTACAATTTTTCATACATCAATTTTTCAAAAACGACCATTTTTGTTTGGACAACCAAAAAATAGAGGGAATCAAGGCTTCAAGTGTGTGTTTTTTCCCAAAATCAAGTACCACAAACAAATGTCAGATGGGTCGAGTGATCTATCATGTTCAAGACCTTTCATTTGTCATTTTGATCGATATTGAAACATTTGGAAAACTCGATATTGAAACACCAAATTAAGCAAGTGATTTTACTTGGTGTAGAAAATCATGCGAGAAAATAGAAATTCAATTTTTTTGAAAATTTTCTGATTGAAGTATAACTTTTTTGCAATAGTATTAGCGGTTGGAATTTTTAGTAATTGCACAGAAGCCGGCTATTCTTGTGGTAGCTTATTTTTTACAACTTTTTTGGGTTAACACTATAGTTGTTATTCATTGTGTGTGCTTTAGCACACAAACCGAGACACTGAATGGAACGATTCAATTCGGTGGATTGATTTTTGCTTCTTATCTCGCAGCCCACATTTTCGCCCGAAGGCGCAATCTAGCACACCTGTTTGATAAGTAAACAACGGGCCCTTGTCGATCAATTCGAAGAGGGAAAAGGAAAGGTGGTAGCGGAATAGGGACCTGCTGCAGTCCGGTTGAAAATCTCATCCTGCTAAGTGACATCAAAATCAGTTCACATATGGTTGATTCTTACGCTATAACAAAATGATAGTTTTCGAAAAATTACTATAAAAAATTGTGGATACAAAGTCAACAAGGCTGAAGTTGGTCTGAAAACAGTTAAAAGGCTAGGTTTTACACAGAGGTGAAGTTGCACTTCGCGTACACAAGCAAAAATATGACCGATAACGCAACTGGGAAAACCTGAAAACTGAATGAGGAAAATTTTGAGTCTACAAAACTTCTCAAGTGACGCACGCCAGTTATGACGCATTAGCAGAACCAGTAAGTTTGAAAAAAAGGAACGTAAGAACTAACATGCCTCATTTTATGGAGCGGACGCATTTTAACTAGTATACGAAGAAGTTCATAAAAACATCCGACGCTGGCCAGGTTCGCACCCAGTTATTTTGTTGCGGGCCTCCTTTCCCACGTCTACACTACAGATCCATGATACCTTAAAACGTAAAAGCTACTAGATACCCAGCTAAAGCTTGAGGTAACTGTTTGATATTTCTGAATTTGTTGTACCGATACGGGATGAAGTAGGTTATTTAAAAAATTTATGCTTTGAGCTTCAGCCAAAACTTTGGTTGTTGCTCTATAACAAAATGAGTGAAAAATTTTGTAATTCTAGAATTTTCCCAAACACATGTTTTTTGCTCAAACTTTAATGCGTAACAGTTTATGCACAGAGGCGTCTTACAACCTGTTGCCTTGATTAAACCTTTGATATCAGATTGAGTTGTTTTCGAGAAGGCAAAAGTTTAAAACGGACTAGAAATCAAAACGTTGACTTTTCTGAAGGCCATAACTTTTTTGTGTTAGAAAAATTGAACATTAGAGTTTATACAATGAGCCCTTTCTCTCTTCATTGAAACCAATATCTCAGATTCGGGAGGGCACTTTTTGAGAAAAGTCAAAAATTTTGAAGAAAACAGCCAAAAATTTAATTTTTCCATGGTCCGAGGGTCATAACTTTCTGTGTAAAAGAAGATGTGCGTAACCGCATTAGCAAGACAGCTTCCCACAACCCGTTCTACCAATTGAAACCAAAATCTCAAATTGTCTATTTTGAAGGCCGTAACAATTTGTGAAAAAAATTGGGCGTAGCCACTTATGCAGGGCAGCACAACCTGTTCTATCCATTGAACCCAAAATCTCAGATTTGGGCGGGTAGTTTCCGAGAAAATACAAAAAACAATCCAAAAATTGGGGTCAAAATTTCCCACACACGTTTTCTAAGGCTGTAGAAAGTGGCGTAAGGTAGAAACAGACTAGTAGAGTATGCAAGCAAACAAGGGAGTGGCCGGACTCGCCATTAGTACCAATTTTTTGAAACTCGGTGTAGTAGTTTTTGAGAAAAACGAAAATTTTCCAAAAGCGTCTGAAAAAAAAACCGATCCCATACATTGTCATAATATGTTTTTTATCAAACAGGAATTTGTAATTTAATAGTCTGTGCTAATATCCTTAACATTGGCAGTACTTAATAGCTGGTTATTGATCAAAATGAACAAATTTTGCCGCAACAATACTTGCGACTTAGGTTGAAAAAAAATATATTGTTCATACTATAGCACAAGCTAAGCTTGTTTAATAATGATGGAGCAAGTTTGGTATTTCGGGTTGAAATTTAAGTACACTTAGACAATCTGTAATATGCATGATTTTCAAAACCGTTTTTAAAGTCTTTCCTTTTAAATGACTTGTTTTTCTGCTATAACCCTTTAAGCGTGCCTTTGAATAAATCCTTGAAATCTGATAGCACAAAGCAATATTGCAGAATTAGCTCAACTCCCAGTGAAGAGCTATCGACATTTATCTTAGACGAACATCCAATTACGTGAAGTTGGAGGAGAGTATGTAACTTTAATGAAGTACACTGTAGAATATATTGATGTGACACAATTTCAATCTCAGCTTTTGACGTATGTTCAGGTACAGAAAGTAAACGAAATGCAAGACAAAATGGGCCGTCTTGTTACTTACACGAAGTTGTCACCGAAGTTACCAAATTCAAGAACAAAAAAGTGAACCAACCAAAAGTTTGATATCTGAATATTGATTTGCAGCATGAAATCATTTGAATTATTATTTTAAAAATTGCGGGAAAAATTTTCATCACACAAATTCGTCTTCTCAAATAACCCTTAGATATTAGCTAAAAAGTTGAATGCCGTAGACTAAAAGCCAATTTTTTCGCGTTCAATTGACATTAGAAGTCCCTTACTTCAGACAGTGATTAAAAGCTGAAATCAAATAATGCTAACACTGATTAACAAAGATCGTCGGCTTGGTACAGGATTGATTTAAACCATGACCACATGTGGCATTTTCTGATTTTTTTTCTCCATCAAATCTTATGTTGCTTGTTTTTCTGATGATTTTGACCCTGCCCCGAAGGTAAACACAAGGAAAAATAAATAAACAGAATGAAATCAAAAGAAAAATCTCTTCCTAGGAGCGTCTTTGTTTTTGCCGCCTCGCTTTTATTGTCATTGTTCTTCTTTCTTATCAACAAAGAGCTATAAAATAAATGAAAAAGATACAAAAAAGCGGATTTATGGACAGCTTACAAACTAACCCGGGATTAAGCAAATCTGAACAAAAAATGTCAGAAGTAATCATAAATTTAAAAGAAAATCTGATATAATTTTGATTCATTGAGAAAGCCTTTCTATTATCCAAATGTCAAAAAGCCAGAAACTTTTTTCGTTTTGAACCAGAAACTAACTTTTTCACATGAATTTCATGAACTTAGAAATAACAAATAAGTTTGGGTCAATCGTACAATGACTCCCCATACCCTCTCTACTAAGGTTCACCACGACCTACAACCCTCCAATTCATAACATGGCATTGGCAATTACTATAGCGACCACTTGCTCCACTGCGCTTGCATTCGGGAAGAAGAAACCGTGCACATGGATCAATGTTAATGCGCCTGAATCTCTTAAAATCAAAAGTGCTTCTAAAAAAGTGAGATTTTTGAGTTTCTTCTTGAAACTCCCCGCCCCTCGAGATATTTCTAGACGCGCTCCAGTACATCCAAAGTAGAAAAAAATGCTTAATTTTCTAAGTTCAGTTTCCCGCACGCTTTCCTTACGCATTGAAACAGTAGTAAAACAAGATAGCACAGAAAGTTCCGACCACAACAAGAAAAAAATCTGAAAACTTTTTTGATTAAAAGTTCTGATAAAGCCTCTAAATTACAACAAATAAAACAAGATTGCTCGTATCAGGGCGAAGCCCTGAATGTTCCGACTGCCTTTTAAGTTTTATGGAGCAGTAATAACAATAAAAAATTAAATGAAATAAAATAAAAAGAAATTTTTTTCTTCTAAAATTTGAATTTTTTTTTCAAAAAATTACAAAACGATTGATTTCGCTCCTTGTAACCAAACAATTACGCTTCTTCAAAGCAAATAAGCTTCTTTTGACCAAATCGGAACGATTTCTAAGACTGACTAAATCTCCACTAACGCGTTAATAGCGCGAAATATATCGCGCGTTAATTGTCCCAAATTGCCAAAATGACAATCTTTAAACCACCATAACTTTACGAAACATAATCACAGGTGAAATACCTTTTCAAATTCAAGCTCAGGACAACAAAACCTTTCGAATGATATAAAAAATTCCGTCAAAATGGCTAGTTAAAAAGTCAAAATTTGTCTGAAGAAAAAAAAACCCACCCCGAGCACAAATATTCCGTTACTTTCTTATCGAAAGTCGGAACAATAATTTTACTCCAACAAAAATAAATTTTCATGGCTTAGCTTATGACTGAGACTAGTGTATTCCCATTAAGGACTTACTCGTTTACTTAAATTGCTCAAAGTAAACAAAAACTCAAAAATTTTAAAATTTCTTGACACGGAATTTTTTTTGAAGTTATAAAAGTAGCTCGAATCACAACCTGGAGGGCTTTAATATGATATATCATTCGATTCCTTTCAATAATTTTTTTGGTAGCAGATTTTACGTGGAAAAAAATTAAGATAAAATATAAAAAATCAAAACCAACCCGAAGTCGAGGTTCCTCCCTAATTTCAGTGGACGGAACAAAAACTTAACCTAATATGATCAAATTTTTTTATACCACAAAGCAAACAAGACTGCTCGTATCAGGGCGAAGCCCTGAATGTTCCGACTGCCTTTTAAGGTTTATGGATCAGTAATAACATTAAAAAATTATATGAAATAGAACAAAATGAAAAAAAAAAATTTTTTTCTAAATATTGTAGTTTTTTATGAAAACTTTCCCCCCACACGCCATATAAAGTACAAAAAGATAAACTTCGCTCTTTGTAACAAAACAAGTATAGCAAATAAGCTTCTTTTAACCAATTTGGAACGATTTCTAAGACGGATTAACTCTCCGCTTACGCGTTAATAGCGCGAAATATATCGCGCGTTAATTGTCCCAAATTGGCCAAAATTGAAATCTTTAAACCCCCGTAACTTTACGAAAAATGATCACAGGTGAAATATCGTTTCAAACTTGAGCTCAGGACAACAATACCTTTCGAATGATATAAAAAAATTCCGTCAAAAATGGCTAGTTAAAAAGTCGAAATTTGTCTGAAGAAAAAAAAACCCACCCCGAGCACAAATATTCCGTTACTTTCGTATCGAAAGTCGGAACAATAATTATTTTACAAATACTTTATTCTTGTTGATCTGAGATTAATATAAGCGTCTTGCAGAAAAGTATGGCACTCTTGTTTCACTATATCAGTTACGTCTTAAAAATCAAAATCATTCCGACTTTCAAAGAAAACGGAAAATTTATGCTTGGTGTGTTTTTTTATTCAGGCAATTTTCGGCGATCAAAATAATAGTTTTTAACAAAAAAAATATGATTCATTGAAGATATCAACTCCCTGACATCCAATTTAAAAAGGTACTTTACCTCCGATCGTTTTTTGAAAAGTTTTGGGGAAAATCGCAAGTTTGGCCATGCTCTTGGCTAATGTATGCGCTTTGTAGATTTTATGCATAATACTGAAAGCATAACGCGAACTATTTATGCGTGGCGAGTTATCCGGCACAACAAAATTGTTCCAAAGTGAATTGAGGCTAGCTAATCGGTCGTATTCATTTCGAACGATTCAAATTTTCCCACTTGATCTTTGATTTTGTCCAAAATTTAAAGTTTTTCAATATTCTTTTTTCCCAATAACATTCGATATGGATTGAGGGGCAGTCCGAAAATTCAAGACTTTTCCTGATATACAGGAGCAGTCTTGTTTAGCTCACTTCGTGTTTAAATTATGGGTCGGTTATATTAGTCATGGGTGCTGCAGCGGTTCTCCGCATAGAGTCGAACAGTTCAATTGTTGCTCTTTTCCCTCGTGGGTAGATCCTCCTCTGGGATTCTACCCATCACCATCTTTCATATGACATCTATTTTCGGCCAACCAATCCTAACATTTTTCAAAGGGTGCCAATTTATATTAACTTTGAGGGAAGAAATTTTTTGGTAGAAATTTTCAACAAAGTGCCCAAAAGCAGCATTTTTGACCTGTTTGTTTCAAATATTTGCGGCAGCGCTAAACTTTTCGACAAAAGAAATTATTATAGTGGTGTGAGAGCGCTCAAAAAATCAATTTGTTCAACCTAAAATAAAAGGTCGACAAAATTTTTGAAACATTTTTGAAAATCTCCCATCCCCCCTCGAGAAAACCCTAGATCCGTCCCTGCCGGAACACAAGAGAAAAACGACCTCATTAAATTCTTAACGTCCGTAAAACAGCTGGAGTCTTTTATCTGAATTGTTTTTTTTGACATGCCCTTAGTTCAATTATAAGCTGAATTATTAAGTTGAAAATGCTTCAAAAGACTGACAAAATACGACTTGAATGTCTCAAAGGAAACCTGTCAATTACGCAGAGACCACAAAGTACACAATCTTCAATAGATCGGACATGGATGTCCGATTAAATGGTGCTGATTTGTGCCGCTTTCCTCCCATCTTGCTTAAAACTTCAACCCCTCTAAACGGTACCTAAGACCGAATAATCTGCCGGAAAAAAATCAAGACTCCGCTGCGTCAGCAAATTGAGTCCCATCTAAGCCGAAGTGAGGTATTGGCAGAATATTATATTAAGTGAGCTTCCAGAATTAAAATGAACGAGATTTCAATTTTTATTCGGTTAAATGACAATTCGGCTCATGACATTTATACTGCATCTACGTGAGTCCATTTAATCCGGTTATATATTCATGTTAAATTTACTCTATCCTTAAGTACACATTTCAACAAAAAACGGTTTCCCAAAATTGGAAGGATTTTTTCAACAAAGGGCATCTTGTGTATAATAGAAGTTGCTGTATATCTTAAGTTGCTGAAAGAAAGAAAGAACGGTAGTGACGTTTCTATCTATAGAGGTAATCAGTTTTGAGGCGGAGGGCTTAAAAATCAATAACAAAGATGCGAACTGGGGATATATATATATATATATAAAAGACTATAAAATGTCCTTAGCCTCTCTTTTTCAGATTTTGACCAATCTGTAACTAAAGAAGATGAAAATGAAATAGCAGCTAGAGCTAACCCAAAGTTTCGTTTATTGTTTGTATAACTTTCTCAGAATTTTTTTTCTAATATATTTTGTAATTTTTTTTCAATCATATAAGATGCCGAACGTAGGTGAGAATGATCTTTCGACTGCAACTAATACATACTAATCTCAATTTTTTCAGGATTACTGATCTCATGCAGCTAACTGAAGAAAAACAACAGTCAGACTCAGAACCTTCTGCGCCAGATCGGACGCGAGAAATCACATTTGAAGTTTTTCAATTGATTTAGTTTTTTTTTCCACAAGAAGAACACGCCGACATTGATTTCCATCACACTTCATTCAGAAAATACTGAGGTTCCAGCCATGCAATAAAAATTGATCAAGAAGTATTCACGCCTCTGTTATCAATAATTAAACCACTTAAACCACCTTAAAACGCCATTTCCCCAATTTCACGTTTTACGGCGCGTCTCAACGGTGGCGTTTTGCGATTAAGTGCTGAACAAAAGCCGCGAAAAGCCAGGTGCCTCTAAATAGTTTTTATTTATAATGCCACCAGCCGCTTTTAAAACTGGTATGATTCTACAAAGCCATCCTTTTATGATGCAGTCCTTTTGTGTCAAAATTGAAAATGAGAAAAAAAACGTTCCATGATCGAGAGTGTTGAGAAATCGAGAGTGTATGGCTCCAAATAAATCAAAATCCTTTCAAAATGTAGATGGCGGATCCCACTGAATCTGAAAATTTCGTTGCGTAGATAAAAAGAATTAGTTTAGAACGCGGTTTTTGGTCTGAAACTTAAAAGGTGGTTACTTTTCAATTGCTTATATTTGTTTAAAAAAATGCTTTAAAATATCATATTTTGGGCCTTGATTGTGCATCTGGACATGTTGACATTTTGTCTTCTTTCTTGACAATACATACCGAACAAAATTGCTCAATGAAAAAAAAACAGGATTTGTGGCCGGTTGCTGTTAAAGTATCACACAATCTTCCGTTCAAAAATTGCGTTTTATGGGCGCGCGTTTTAGTGTATATTGGCAATGACAGACGTTACAGAAAAATATTGGAGTTCGACTCAAGCAGATGACCTAAATAGTACCGAAGGGGGACCCTTTGGAAAAACTTTGGAACCAGAATTGATAGAACTGAGGAGGGGAGGATTTGCCCCCCGCTCGGCATGCTAATGGCTTTAAGCCTCACCCTACTTAATACAATTACGAGACAATCGAAAAATGTAGGAGCCTTCAGTAAGGAAAGTTTGCCGATTCTTCTTCTGCTGTTTGAACTTTGGACCACGAGAAAGGGGGGTTCACTAAAGGAAACTAAACCAAAATCACAATTACAAGCTTATGACCAAAACCCAAAGCTTGACTTATGCTGCAACTGGTTAGTTAAAACTGTAATACCACAAAAACGTTGACGTTTTGGGTAAGAGTGTTGCTCAAACATACCAAAGTATTCAAATGGTAAGCGGCAATATCGATTTGGGAATATTTACTTGCTTTCGGTGCCCGTTAGGTTGCCAAATTTGCTCACTTTTCTCCAAATTGGATAAGGCTAGTAAACATTGGCTGGATAAAACTGGAGCGGAAATTGGTAGCGCGAGCTTAGTAAACACCGTCTTCCGTTTTTTATTGCGCCGACCAAAGACCCTTATAGAATTAATGGATTCAATTCTTACCAGATAAGAAAACTGAAATGAAAGCTTAGTTACCAACTGAAAATTTATGACTACTTATATTGTGGTAACATATAGCCAGAGAGAAAGAATTTAATAAGAGCTTCTTATCTCTTTGAAAAAGCTCGTTTCAAATTTTCGGTCCTTCGAATATAAACTGAGAATGAAGTCGCGAATTAAGGGTCGTTTTAAGAAAGCTTAGAGGGATTTAGGGAAAACGTGACTTACAATTTAAAATTTAGCTGCTACCAAATACCATAAATATTTTCGTGTTATTGAATTATTTTAATTTAGGGCTTCCTGTAGGTTACATAACCACAAACCAAAAACATTCCGCGATCTCGAATTCCTAAGTGAAGTTTCCCTAAATTTCATTCGGTTTATCTGAGCAGAGAACTTGTTCAATTTTTGTCTCCGGATTTAACTGGCTTCGTAAACCCGAAGTTTATGTTGTTTTTACAAGCAAGGGTTACAATAAAACATGTTTGAAGCAAGGAAAAGTTGGTGAAATTATTCAAAGATGTTGCTGGTGGTGTAAAATTCACCACTCTATGAAGTTTGTGATCGGTACATAAATAAAATGATCAAAGCAGAAATTTGGACGTCGGTTGGTAAATTAAACTGAAAAATAGCGCCTTAATTAAAGTTTAATGAAAAAATGACTAGGTACTAGAATAAGAGAAAAAACTTCAATAACGAGTTTTTGAAGTTAATCATCAAGCGCATGTGATCAATCAACAAAAAAAACATTCTCGACTTTTTTATCCTGAAAAGAAAAAAGTTGCAGTACAATAATATTGTGTTTATTTTTGGAGTAATTTGGGAAAATTTTCAAAAAATGTACATATAAGAACGAAAACAATATATTTTTGAGAATTTCTTGATAAAAATCGGATAGAAATAACAAGGCTGAGATACGTTATGCAAACCAATTTTCTAATATTTTGCATTTTTGAAATACTCTATGGATGCTGACAATTGCTGAATAAAAAGAAGAATAGCCGGTTACAGTGCAACTAGCACAAAATGTTCCGGCCATAGTCTTATTAAAATTCAAAAAAAGTTGTTTCAAATTAGTGTAGTTTTTCTGCGATGTATATTAAAAGAATCTGAACGAAAAACTAAAACTTAGGTATTCGCGACAGTCATATTAAAATTTGGCAAAAATTTTTGTAGAAAAATGAATGGAAAAACATTGCAAAAAAATATTGAATTTGAGATATTTTTGATTCCCGAAATGGCGCTAAAAACTCCAAAACTAACTTTACTGGAGTAACACCAAGTTTTCACGTTTTAAATTAAGATATAAATAAATAAGCTTTTGTTATCCAAAGATCAAAAATTTGCACCTGCTTGATACTAGGACGACTTTTTGAAAAAAAAAATTGAT
This sequence comes from Symsagittifera roscoffensis, assembly GCF_963678635.1. NCBI lineage: Eukaryota > Metazoa > Xenacoelomorpha > Acoela > Convolutidae > Symsagittifera > Symsagittifera roscoffensis. The sequence goes on along the minus strand of NC_087064.1, from coordinate 51,134,050 downwards.
GTCGTTCGAATCACGACTCAAAAGGCTTCAATATGATATATCACTCGACCTATTTTGATGATAATTTATGGTAACTAATCTTGCGTGAAAAGAAAACTAAAACATACCCTAGTACAAAGATATTATCACTTTCAATGACCGAAACAATAAAAAAAAGAGTAGTCTACTGCTGTGCAAGTAGCGCAGAAAATTCGGGCACAGCTATTTGGAACTTAAAAAACTCTTTTAAAACGTTTTCTGGCCTTTTTTGTCAAGTTTAGGTTTTTTTGTACGTGATGAGAGCAGAGGATCTAAAAGCTTGCTCAGAACACTAGCATAGGGCTTCTTCATTGACTCTAGTTGTCTTTAAAAGATGAGCAAGAAAACACACAAAAAACAAAAAATATATATTAGAAAAAATTCTAACAAAAATTGATATAACCAATTTTTATGTAATATCGCTACTTGCTCGCTTTACTCGTTCAAAATATAACTAAAAAACAAAAATTTCAACTGGTTTTTCTTGAGACTAAAAAAATTTTTGATGTCGTTAGAATCACGACTGAATTTTTTTAAAATTATATACCTTTCGATCCATTTTGATGATTAATTATGGTATCTGTTTTTGCGAAAAAAAAATGAAAAAACACACCGAAATACATAGCGCCCCCTTTTGTAGTGGTCGGAAAAACTTTTAATAAAATTATTTTCAACGAAAATTTTTCCAAAAATATGGGTTTTACATTTCTTTGATCTAGGCGTGAACCTTGACAAAATTAAATCCTCAAGTTCCTCTTTTCGGTAAGAAAGAGCACACGTCACCAAAGATTGAATCCAGCCGTCTGAATAACTTAAATACTTTTGTTCCAGCCACTCAAATGAGAGTAATTGATCCGACCATTGAAAATGGGGAGGAATTTTGTATTCGGGTTTTTTAACTTTTTTTCCAGGCAAAATCAGGTAAATCAAAATAATCATTGGACAGGGTGGAGTGATATATCAAACTAAATCATTTTCAGTTGTGATTCGAACCACATTAAAAATTCCCAAAAAATGTTTCTTGTGTCGAGAAAAACCGATTTGAAAGTTTTGCTAGCCGGCTTAAGATAGCTTATTTATGCTTAATTTAGGCCGCAAAAATTTAGCTATAATCAAGTAAAAGTATTTTTTGGATTTTTTCCAAGATAAAATTTGGGAATCAAAAACTTCAAATTAAAAAAAATTGATTTTTAGAACGATTTTTTTAAATCATGTTTCTGGGAGAACTGTTGTCCAATTTGCCTGTTCTGTAATGACAGACGACTATGTCTAAGATGTATTTTTTTGTTCAGACCCTTTTATCACATTACGTAGAAAAATATATATTTTTTTGTATTTCTTAGGACTATGGTCGGAACATTCTGTGCTATCTGCATAGTTATCAGATATCCTTGTTTTGTATTTGGATGCGTTTTCGGCTTTTTAACTTTTTGTTTTTTACGAAAAATCAGGTATAACAAATAAACATCGGAATGTGTCGAGGAATAAATCATATTACTTAAAGCCCTTTGCGCGATAATTCAAATGACATCAGTTTTTTTTTTTTAAAAATTGTCTCAGTGCCGACAGAAAGTTAATTTTAGTTCAATTTCGAGCAAGTTAACATAAAAAACTCATGCAATAAAAATTGATCAAGAAGTATTCACGCCTCTGTTATCAATAATTAAACCACTTAAACCACCTTAAAACGCCATTTCCCCAATTTCACGTTTTACGGCGCGTCTCAACGGTGGCGTTTTGCGATTAAGTGCTGAACAAAAGCCGCGAAAAGCCAGGTGCCTCTAAATAGTTTTTATTTATAATGCCACCAGCCGCTTTTAAAACTGGTATGATTCTACAAAGCCATCCTTTTATGATGCAGTCCTTTTGTGTCAAAATTGAAAATGAGAAAAAAAACGTTCCATGATCGAGAGTGTTGAGAAATCGAGAGTGTATGGCTCCAAATAAATCAAAATCCTTTCAAAATGTAGATGGCGGATCCCACTGAATCTGAAAATTTCGTTGCGTAGATAAAAAGAATTAGTTTAGAACGCGGTTTTTGGTCTGAAACTTAAAAGGTGGTTACTTTTCAATTGCTTATATTTGTTTAAAAAAATGCTTTAAAATATCATATTTTGGGCCTTGATTGTGCATCTGGACATGTTGACATTTTGTCTTCTTTCTTGACAATACATACCGAACAAAATTGCTCAATGAAAAAAAAAACAGGATTTGTGGCCGGTTGCTGTTAAAGTATCACACAATCTTCCGTTCAAAAATTGCGTTTTATGGGCGCGCGTTTTAGTGTATATTGGCAATGACAGACGTTACAGAAAAATATTGGAGTTCGACTCAAGCAGATGACCTAAATAGTACCGAAGGGGGACCCTTTGGAAAAACTTTGGAACCAGAATTGATAGAACTGAGGAGGGGAGGATTTGCCCCCCGCTCGGCATGCTAATGGCTTTAAGCCTCACCCTACTTAATACAATTACGAGACAATCGAAAAATGTAGGAGCCTTCAGTAAGGAAAGTTTGCCGATTCTTCTTCTGCTGTTTGAACTTTGGACCACGAGAAAGGGGGTTCACTAAAGGAAACTAAACCAAAATCACAATTACAAGCTTATGACCAAAACCCAAAGCTTGACTTATGCTGCAACTGGTTAGTTAAAACTGTAATACCACAAAAACGTTGACTTTTTGGGTAAGAGTGTTGCTCAAACATACCAAAGTATTCAAATGGTAAGCGGCAATATCGATTTGGGAATATTTACTTGCTTTCGGCGCCCGTTAGGTTGCCAAATTTGCTCACTTTTCTCCAAATTGGATAAGGCTAGTAAACATTGGCTGGATAAAACTGGAGCGGAAATTGGTAGCGCGAGCTTAGTAAACACCGTCTTCCGTTTTTTATTGCGCCGACCAAAGACCCTTATAGAATTAATGGATTCAATTCTTACCAGATAAGAAAACTGAAATGAAAGCTTAGTTACCAACTGAAAATTTATGACTACTTATATTGTGGTAACATATAGCCAGAGAGAAAGAATTTAATAAGAGCTTCTTATCTCTTTGAAAAAGCTCGTTTCAAATTTTCGGTCCTTCGAATATAAACTGAGAATGAAGTCGCGAATTAAGGGTCGTTTTAAGAAAGCTTAGAGGGATTTAGGGAAAACGTGACTTACAATTTAAAATTTAGCTGCTACCAAATACCATAAATATTTTCGTGTTATTGAATTATTTTAATTTAGGGCTTCCTGTAGGTTACATAACCACAAACCAAAAACATTCCGCGATCTCGAATTCCTAAGTGAAGTTTCCCTAAATTTCATTCGGTTTATCTGAGCAGAGAACTTGTTCAATTTTTGTCTCCGGATTTAACTGGCTTCGTAAACCCGAAGTTTATGTTGTTTTTACAAGCAAGGGTTACAATAAAACATGTTTGAAGCAAGGAAAAGTTGGTGAAATTATTCAAAGATGTTGCTGGTGGTGTAAAATTCACCACTCTATGAAGTTTGTGATCGGTACATAAATAAAATGATCAAAGCAGAAATTTGGACGTCGGTTGGTAAATTAAACTGAAAAATAGCGCCTTAATTAAAGTTTAATGAAAAAATGACTAGGTACTAGAATAAGAGAAAAAACTTCAATAACGAGTTTTTGAAGTTAATCATCAAGCGCATGTGATCAATCAACAAAAAAAACATTCTCGACTTTTTTATCCTGAAAAGAAAAAAGTTGCAGTACAATAATATTGTGTTTATTTTTGGAGTAATTTGGGAAAATTTTCAAAAAATGTACATATAAGAACGAAAACAATATATTTTTGAGAATTTCTTGATAAAAATCGGATAGAAATAACAAGGCTGAGATACGTTATGCAAACCAATTTTCTAATATTTTGCATTTTTGAAATACTCTATGGATGCTGACAATTGCTGAATAAAAAGAAGAATAGCCGGTTACAGTGCAACTAGCACAAAATGTTCCGGCCATAGTCTTATTAAAATTCAAAAAAAGTTGTTTCAAATTAGTGTAGTTTTTCTGCGATGTATATTAAAAGAATCTGAACGAAAAACTAAAACTTAGGTATTCGCGACAGTCATATTAAAATTTGGCAAAAATTTTTGTAGAAAAATGAATGGAAAAACATTGCAAAAAAATATTGAATTTGAGATATTTTTGATTCCCGAAATGGCGCTAAAAACTCCAAAACTAACTTTACTGGAGTAACACCAAGTTTTCACGTTTTAAATTAAGATATAAATAAATAAGCTTTGGTTATCCAAAGATCAAAAATTTGCACCTGCTTGATACTAGGACGACTTTTTGAAAAAAAAAATTGATGTCGTTCGAATCACGACTCAAAAGGCTTCAATATGATATATCACTCGACCTATTTTGATGATAATTTATGGTAACTAATCTTGCGTGAAAAGAAAACTAAAACATACCCTAGTACAAAGATATTATCACTTTCAATGACCGAAACAATAAAAAAAAAAGTAGTCTACTGCTGTGCAAGTAGCGCAGAAAATTCGGGCACAGCTATTTGGAACTTAAAAAACTCTTTTAAAACGTTTTCTGGCCTTTTTTGTCAAGTTTAGGTTTTTTTGTACGTGATGAGAGCAGAGGATCTAAAAGCTTGCTCAGAACACTAGCATAGGGCTTCTTCATTGACTCTAGTTGTCTTTAAAAGATGAGCAAGAAAACAAACAAAAAACAAAAAATATATATTAGAAAAAATTCTAACAAAAATTGATATAACCAATTTTTATGTAATATCGCTACTTGCTCGCTTTACTCGTTCAAAATATAACTAAAAAACAAAAATTTCAACTGGTTTTTCTTGAGACTAAAAAAATTTTTGATGTCTTTAGAATCACGACTGAATTTTTTTAAAATTATATACCTTTCGATCCATTTTGATGATTAATTATGGTATCTGTTTTTGCGAAAAAAAAATGAAAAAACACACCGAAATACATAGCGCCCCCTTTTGTAGTGGTCGGAAAAACTTTTAATAAAATTATTTTCAACGAAAATTTTTCCAAAAATATGGGTTTTACATTTCTTTGATCTAGGCGTGAACCTTGACAAAATTAAATCCTCAAGTTCCTCTTTTCGGTAAGAAAGAGCACACGTCACCAAAGATTGAATCCAGCCGTCTGAATAACTTAAATACTTTTGTTCCAGCCACTCAAATGAGAGTAATTGATCCGACCATTGAAAATGGGGAGGAATTTTGTATTCGGGTTTTTTAACTTTTTTTCCAGGCAAAATCAGGTAAATCAAAATAATCATTGGACAGGGTGGAGTGATATATCAAACTAAATCATTTTCAGTTGTGATTCGAACCACATTAAAAATTCCCAAAAAATGTTTCTTGTGTCGAGAAAAACCGATTTGAAAGTTTTGCTAGCCGGCTTAAGATAGCTTATTTATGCTTAATTTAGGCCGCAAAAATTTAGCTATAATCAAGTAAAAGTATTTTTTGGATTTTTTCCAAGATAAAATTTGGGAATCAAAAACTTCAAATTAAAAAAAAATTGATTTTTAGAACGATTTTTTTAAATCATGTTTCTGGGAGAACTGTTGTCCAATTTGCCTGTTCTGTAATGACAGACGACTATGTCTAAGATGTATTTTTTGTTCAGACCCTTTTATCACATTACGTAGAAAAATATATATTTTTTTGTATTTCTTAGGACTATGGTCGGAACATTCTGTGCTATTTGCATAGTTATCAGATATCCTTGTTTTGTATTTGGATGCGTTTTCGGCTTTTTAACTTTTTGTTTTTTACGAAAAATCAGGTATAACAAATAAACATCGGAATGTGTCGAGGAATAAATCATATTACTTAAAGCCCTTTGCGCGATAATTCAAATGACATCAGTTTTTTTTTTAAAAAATTGTCTCAGTGCCGACAGAAAGTTAATTTTAGTTCAATTTCGAGCAAGTTAACATAAAAAACTCAAAATTTTGCAAAAAAAAAAGCAAAAATGTTTTGGAAAATAGTTTTGATTTTTTTATGAATTGTTTTGTTTTTCTGTTCATTTTTCGACAAAAAATGTTGACCAATTTGCCTATCTTACTACAGCGGTGGAATATGCTTAAGTCTTAGGCTTTCGTTCAGATCCTTTATCACACCACGCACAAAAAAAACGACACTAACTTGAAAAAAAAAAGAAATTAAAATATATTTTTTTTGTTTTTAAGAGTATATTCGGAACAATCGATGCTACTTGCTCAGCAGCCGGCTACCCTTGTTATTATTCTGACCTTGTACATTGGGTTGGTATCCTGCGGGTACTCCTGGTGCAGGGTACTGAGGGGGTGGGGAGGACATGGAGGGATGACAGGATCGAGAGGGGTAGTGAATCATCTGGTGGGGATGAGGAGGGGCACTTGCTACTCCTGGGGGTCCAACGCCGCTGTACTGGGGATTGTAGTTGCGACGTCTGTCCAGAGTGCTACCGCTGTCGAAACCTAAAATGATTCATGAAGTATGAAGATAAGACCTCAAAACCAATTCAAGTTCAGGATGCAAGTAAAAATTGAATCAGTTGAAAAATCTGTCGCTGCTACCATTTAATTTCCAGCAAATAATTGGTTCTTCCGATTTTTGGGTCATTTAAAATAATTTTACCCAAAAAAATTAAAAGAAAAATCCTAACACCATTTCTATGATATTTACATAAGCAAAAAGTTTCAGAGCTCAAAGAAGCACATGAAACCACAATCCTTCTTAAACAATACACGCTAGGTCAATAAATTGTTGTGCTATATTATTTTATCAGCTCAGCTTTATCAGAAAAAGATACTTTGGGACCGGTTTGATTTAGACCAGACATCCTGAAAACGGATGTTAATGCCTTTTCTTAAGTCAATTGTTCTTGAATCAGACAATACAACAAACAACCACAGCAGACCGATCAAGGCCCATTCAAACCAAACCAGCTGATCAAAAGCATCAAATATATACAGACAGTTGAGAATTCAAATGAAGAATTTAATTCACTCAATTTGCAAGTCAATAGAGTGATCAATGATAGAACTATTAGGCTGTGCATAGAAGTTGACTTAATTCTCAGTAAAACGGAGAGCAGTTAAACGCAGTTTTATACCCTTCCCGTACTGTATAGTCATCAACCTCGCCCGACTTCAATAACGATTGCGAAGTTCTTATTACTTCGTCTAATCTTATATTTTCTTGCTTAAGTGCGACCTATAAAAGCGTCACTTTCAAAGTTGACAGCGGTCTTTACAAATGCAATTTTTTTCCCCGCAAATGTAACAAAATGCATGATGTAAAAGCCACAAACTAACCCATAATGAGAACTGAATAACATGTTTGCTTGTGGTTTTCTGACCGATCATGTTTCCAAACAAAAGCCATTAAACTTTTGTTTGCTATTGAATTTCACATTTTGTTGGTGTAAAGTTCAAAAGGCTTCAGGAAATAAAGAGTCAAGTAATAGGCGAAGCCATATACTAGGATCACATACACGATATTGATGGCTAATTGCGGAATTTTGCACCATAACGGAAGCGCATAATTAAAACTGAGCAACCTAATACCATGTGAATGAACTCAAAAAAGCCAATCACCAAATCCAATTTCGACCATGTATTGCCAGGAGGAAAAAAATCTATCACTAATTTTACAATAGCGTTTAGGAATATTGTCGCTTCTTTATGGCATGATCCGATAAAATGTCTCATTTTTTAAACAAAAAACAGCCTAATAAAAAGCACTTAAACATGAGGAGATGACCGTTTTCATCGGAGAAATTTGTTAAAGAGTCGAGTTAAGTATGATGATGAGTATATCGCATAAATTGCATTCATTTGAAAGAATATCTGTTGTACCATAAAAAATTATCTTCAAGAGCCCTTATAAGAATTTAAGGAATTAAGTCGTTTGCTGTCAAGAACTTTGAGAACTGCTAAAAAACTTTTTTAAAGCGTCTCATAAATGAATGTTAGCCACAATGTTGTTACCTTAGTTATTACAGGATATTGTTGATTTGAGGAGTATCTACGGATCAATAAATACAATGAGGCCAAAATGCATGTTTGGCATAACTCGAGCATAGCCCAACCCAATTACCTGGCTCTAATCACACCACCATTTCACTTGTTTGTTGTTTTTGTGATTCAATAACAAACGCACTGATTAAAACCAATTGAAGTATCTTCATTCAAGTCAATAAACTATCAGATGCCACAAGTTTTCAGTCTCGCTTCGTCGCTTGCATATTTCGTCATTTTGTACCAGGGCCGATAATATCGCAGTATTTACCACATCGAACCACTCCGATGAATTCGAAATTAAGCGTAACTGACTGACCGTACAGCTTAGTCTTGTAGTTTAAATTTTACACTCGCGGGACATCGCTTTCTAGATTCCACTTATCAATTATGTTCAAAGGTATGAAAATCGCTAGAGTAAAGCGGTTGAGAATGAAGCAATTTACCCCTCGTAGCTAAGACGGCCCCGTTAGCTGATGATGTTAGTTTACACTAGAAAGTTAAATGAGGTTTTAGCGTCACGGGTTTTCCACGATCACGCCTCTTTGAGGAAATTTGTGAAACATTAAAGGATATTTCGTCGCACGTTGAGATGACCCGGAATCAAAGTCATTATGGTTTTTATGGTCATTATGCATTTCGTTCAATTTATTGTAAAAGCATGGAACGCAGTTCTTCCATTCTAATCAGTAAATGACCATACTTTGCGCTAAATCTTATAATGATATTGATATTGAAAGAATTTTGTACTAAATAGTTTTCTCTGGATCAAAATTTTGCGTATAACTTCAATTAGTTTTGACAAAAATTTCATTTAGGAAAACGAAACGAATTGAAATGCATCTAAATCAAGGATTGAAAATGGTTCGATGTAACTCGCGCTTTACAGGTAAATTTTCTACCACATAAATAACCTTATCATAAAACTTAATAATTGAACTATAAGACGAACTAAAAAATTTACCTCGACCATCAATAGTGTTGTTTGCAGAATACCTCCCGTTTCCGGCCGGGTTCGGATGGGGAGCCAACAGTCCCCCTTTCTCATTGAAAGTGCTCAGCTGACTACTATGCAGAGAACTGCTAGCTACAGTCCCATTGCCTCCCTGCACCCTTCCACTGTTATTGTCGTCTGGACTTGGGGTTCCACGGGATACCGAATCCCCACCGGCAACCGCGTCCGGAGAAGGGTAGGAACTTTTCAGGAACGCACCTTGACCTGAACTAGCTAGACTGCCTCCCAAAGGCGACTGACTTCTTGCTAGAGTTCCGTTGCTTAAAGTGTACTGGTTGTGATGTGGGTGGTGGCGGTGTAGTTGAGCCTCTCCGGCTACTGCTGAGTACTGGGCCTTGACAGTGGAGGCACGGGTGGATCGGGCAGATCTTAGTCGGATTAAGAGGACGAGCCAGACGACGATTATAAGGACTACTATTGCTGCGATCGTGCACACGGCGTAGATCTAAAGAGAAAAGATTGTTTTTCAAGTGAAATGTTTTTTTTACATGCAAGAATAAATTTTTAATAGTTTGAAACTCTTTGAGAAAAATTCGAATTTTTTACTTGTGAAAACTTTGTACGTATTCAGTAATTTCAATACATTTCACAGGCACTCGAGGGAGGTCAAAGTTCAACGGCCAAAAACCGTTAAAACTAAGACTAAGTATCAATTCAACGTTATTCTCACAGAAAAAAAAACACAAGTTTGACGTCAATGAAAACTTTCGGACTAAAACTTTTTTAATGCCGTAAAATTTAATTTATTTTGACACAATAAACGACCATTCGAGCTAAAATTTACACAAGTGTAAAAAGACGTATCGAACCGCACTTGTAGAAATTGGGGAGTTTTTTCAATTACGGCAACTGCGCAAATTTCTTCTCTACTGTCAGGCGGTGTTCGAATTTATTCTTGTCTGTTTCCCTTTGTACTATTTAATCTTTTATGACAAATGCCCGTTACTGCTTCCATGCTTTGAATTGATCCCACCCCTCCAGCGGGATCTGAGTCGCTTTTCTCCTATCCCAGATTGCCCGCCACTAATCCCGTGATTAATCAAGCTAGCGTGGATTCTGGGGAATAAATTAAATAGAGCCTATTTTCCAATATTTGTCAACAAATCGAAAGCTGAACAGATTATACCAGTTCATTACATTGCATCTAAGCTAGTAAACGTCAAAAAACATCGATTTAACTTTTTGGTAATCAGACTGAAACAAAAATACTAGGAGAGTTGAACGCGATTTATTTTTCGGTCAGGTGAGCTTTCTGTTAGCTGAGATGGGCCCAGGTAATCTACAATCAAGCTTTCAAATGCACTCCTAATGCGCAGAAATTGTCCTAGTGTTGCCCTTTATTTGATACCGTCTCATAAGTCTGCCGGTATGACTTGACGATAGGATACTGCGGGGCTAATCAGCTCTAGATTGGGTCCATTTTAATCTAAAGTGGCCACATTATCAAAACACAGATTCGTTTTGTAGTTAATGCACACCAATTTTCTGGACCCAAAACAGAACCGTTTTGGAGATATTAAAAAGCAATGTAAGGCAGTAAGATCTAAATTAAACTACACAGGTCATTAAAAGTAGATCATCTATAATTATCTTAAAAAGTGCATTTTGTTTCGTGATCTCTTTCGGGAAGAAAATCAATGTAGCGAAGGATTTTTAAAAGAAAAAATAATCGTTCTAATGTAGGCAGTTAAGTAGGTGTATTCCTTTTGAAGTCTTTTTGCAGTTCCAATTTTGAAATGAAATTGGAGTCGTCAGGTTAAAAATTTGATAGTCTTGAAATTTCTTGACATTTTTATCAGAGTAAGACGAGACCCATTAATTCTGTATTTTTGTTAAGTTCAATGATTAGATTCAATTCGAGAAAAAAAGAAGCTATTTTAAAATTCCTAGCCAGTTCTGCTGCGAAATCGGACAAATTTGCATAGCGATCAGTGGGTAGTAAATCGCCGCCCATTCCAATATTCCCAGAGGGCCTGTGCGGTTAGGAAAGATTGCATCTCACCGAGAGCCCATCTTCATCTTTTAATATTAAACTAAATTTCCGATAACCTCTTTATAAATTATAACTGCTAAAGGTGACCCACCTACATTCCATGAATAAGTTGGAGAACAAAAAGTGACAGAAAATATTAGTAGCTTAATTAAATTTCCCAAATGAAACACCTGAACTTAATTTTATGTCACTCATACGTACAAAGAAGAGTAAAAAAGATCTTTTTGTTTCAAATTTGAGGATGAATAAACCATTTAATCTGGTTAGCAGTGGTTTGTTTTTCAATATTGGTTAAGAAGTTAAGTACCAAGATTAGTCATGCAAGTCCATAATGGAATATTTTTTCCCACTTGGCACGATTTCCGGGATAAATTTGATGAATAAAAAGGTCGTTCACGTTGTTCACGCAGAGGTATTACGCAATGGACATAGACGTTTACTCTAATGAAGATGAATTATGCACCTTTTCACTTAGACTTCATAATAACTCATTTTCTCAACGGGTCTTCATATTAAATTATGTTGCAAATAAGCCTTTTAATAAAATCACATCATTCAAAATTAACAAAATGTCTGACAGGAATTCTTTTTTTTCTGCAATTTCGCGGAAAAACATTGAACAAAATTTTGTTATTTCCTGCTTCTTTCATTGAAAAAATTAGCATATTAATAAAGTTCATAAGCATAGGTAACATGGCATCGTGAACCATTGTTTGCTGTCACTACGAAAAACCTAATTTTTGGCCTCGATTGAAAGCCAGGAATAGATTAAGAATTTTTCCGAATAACACGGAAGATCAGATTTAATCGTTTCAAGTGAGATCATTTTTAAAACCGAGCTCTGGTTTTGTCTCGCCTAATTGAATTGTCCATGATCGCAGTAAATGTTTTCTGTAGGTCAACTCACCATGAATCGAGGCACAGTCGGCAGAAAAGCTACTCTCGTCTCGTCTAGTGAAGTGTGGTTGAATAAAGTCTCGTTACCGTCCAAATAGATAAAATTCCATTGCCTTCTCTCATTGCGTTCCAACCCATTATCCGAAACCCAAATTTCTACTTTGATTTTCCGATCTCTGTTGCGGAATATTTCGTGTTTCTTTACTATGATTGAACCCTGGTCGGGATCTACTCCGAATATCTTGGCAGAGTCCGAAATGTGATATGTGAGCTTCGCGTTTCGCCCGAAGTCGTCGTCTACTGCTCGGATTTGGGTGACAATGTAAGTCGGGTTTGCATCCCAGGGTATTGAGAATTCCTCGTTCGGCAATGGTTTGAGAATTTGAGGGCTGAAAGTGACAAAAAAGGCATTTTAATCAAGCGATTTTTTCATATAACTTTAATATTTTAATTCTATAGAAGCCAGCCGACAAAGAAATCAGCTACTTTTTAAAGTAGTCAAAGGCGGTGAACAGTTACGTAATAATTATGCAACAAATGCGCAACCGTAATGAAAAATCCTACAAATTTTTACGCAAATTAAGCATGTTCCAATTGACTAGCATGCTCCGTTTTGATTCATTATTCTTTCGACTGGTCTATCCACATCCAAAAAAAATGTTTCCCATTACTACAAACAAATTTTTCACTAATATTCTAGAATAAAACAGCAAATTGAAGTCCCCATCTTGTAATAATTGTTTCCTAAACATTAATGCCCACCTGTTGTCATTTTCATCAATCAACTGGATGTTCGCTCTCGCAAGCGCCACCTGCTCTGGTTTCTTACACGCCTTGGCCAGGATCTCAAAATAAAACTCCTTCTGCTTTTCAGTCTCGTAATCAAAATCCCTCAATGTCTTAATTACACCCGTCGTCTCGTTGACCTTGAAAATGGCCTTGTATATGTCATCATCTGCGGCATAATAGCGAACACACCCGTCAATGTCGGGATCTACAGCGGTGACTCGTCCCACCTCCCAACCGATCCCACGACCCTCAAGGATGTCGAACTTGTAACTTGATTGGTTGAATTTTGGCTGGTTGTCATCGATATCAATTAGTGTGATCTCGAATAGCTTGTAAGACATTTTGGCAGGGGATCCCAAATCGTATGCCTGGAAATAACTGCTCAATTAAGAAAACATCAAGTTATAAATTGTGACAGTTTTCGACAAAGCAAGATCTCCTAGGTGAACTTAATTCAAGTTACTGATTGTCAAAAACTTGTTTCAAACTGCATTTATGAATCTTAAAAGTAACTGAAAAGCAAATTTCATTTAACCTAAGGGCATAACAAAAATATAAAATATTACAAAATATACCTTGATAGTGACATTGACAGATGACCCCAGAATCTCTCGATCCAGTTTTCTCAGTATCTTGAAAACTCCAGTGTCTGGATCTATGTGGAACCACTTCTCGTGCTGAAGAGAGTGGATTGAAAACTTGACTGTCCCATTGGCTCCGAAATCCATGTCTTCGACCACGATTCGATCCAAAATTTTGGGCTCTGTTTCCTCAATAATAGTGTAGTTGTATCGGTACCTGACAATCATTTGAGTTTGATTCTGTTAAGTCATCACTTCTATATATCACACACGATTAAATCTAGTTGCTGATCGTAGAAAAAGCGGTATCATACATCGAGTCTTGAAAAATTACAATTGATAAGTTTAAATGATAAGAATGAAAGTGCCATCAAGTTACGATAAATTGAGTGATCTCGCCTACTTACTTTTCCGGAGCTTTTAAAAAGTTTTATCCAAGTTTCGGAAAAATAGGATTAGCTATGATAAGCAGTAAGGAACAATTTATCTCACTTTTCAAATCGAGGCTTGAAATCATTTACATCTCCGACATTGAATTGAAACACTTCGGATGTCTTCAGAGGGGTGCAGCTTCTGTATTCCGGATCCCACTCTTCCACGGCACAATCAGAAGCCTCCAATTTCACCCAGTAAGCACCTTGTTCTTCTCGATCGAACGTCTGTGTAGTCGAAAACGAGTACATGCCAGTCCCGATTTTATGCAGAGTGAAGAAGCTAGTTCCGTTTAGTTGCACCATCTGGGTTTTCCCAAAAACTCCGGGATCTTCGTCGGTTATTTTAAAGAACCCTATCATTCTCGGGTCCTCGTTTTCAGAGAAGTAGATTTCCTGGCCTTCAACCTCCCAGAAACTTCTAGGGTTGAAAGATATGGTTGGTTTGTTGTCGTTCACATCTTTGATGACAAATTCAGTTGTCATCAAATCTTTGAAAGGTGGTACTCCTCCGTCACGAGCTTCAACTTGCACTGACAACGTTTGACCTCCCTGACTTTTGAGTGATTTTGACAAAACAATTTTACCCGTGGTCTCGTCAATAGTAAAATACTCCAAAATTTCAGGCAAAGTTTCTTCCGCAAAACGATAAAATATTCGGCCGTTTTTACCCGAATCTTCGTCTTTAGCTTGAACTTGGAGCACCACTTTACCAATTGGGTCATTCTCGAGAATCTCAACAGCTTGTTCTGACTGTTCGAAAACAGGAGTATTGTCGTTGATATCAATAATCGACACAATTATCTCCATGGACCCTTCGTTCATTGGATCTTTCGCAATTAAGGTCAGTTTAAAGCTACTTTGCTCCTCAAAGTCCAGATTACGGCCGACCAGCAACTTCGGAATTAGGACACCGTCCGATCTCTCCGATACCTTCAAAGAGAAGTAGGAGTTGTCAGTGGGTTCTAAGGTGTAACTTCGTATGGCGTATTCAGAAGAGTCTGCATCCGTAGCGTATGGTATACTAAAAGCACTATTGGAAGGGTCGGCATTTTCTGGAACAGATATGAAATGCTGTTTCTCGTCAAAACGGGGCACGTTGTCGTTTTGGTCTTCGACGAAAACATTAACCCGATGACTTTCTGGGATTCCGTTATCAAATATTAAAATCACGTCCAAGTTTACAATGCACTTAAAGTCATCTTGTCGAGATAGTTTACACAACGAGGAGTCCTCCCGGTCAATGGATTTCGCAACAGCTAAATACAATTCACCTTTTGAGTCTTTTGAAATTTTGAAAGGCTCAGAAGGGTCTAGCAGAATTTCTTGGTTACTCGAAGCGTATATGTCGAGTTTTCGAAGTGAACTAAGTTGAAACCCAATTGGAGAATTTTCGGGCAAGTTAAGCTTTTTTTGACCAACAATTGAAGCGGCATTGCACAGCATAGCTGTAACGAAGGCAAGAAAAAAGTGGTTAGATATTGCTTTCTGATTCATTGCAAATCGTAACCTTGTGATAATTAATAATGATTTTAACTGTATACTGTAAGTAATTAAGCGTCCTACGCTCCTCCGTTGAGTGATGCAAAGTATCTGTAATTTTAAATCCGTACTGCAGTGAAAAAATTTGAATTTATTAAACGATTTTCATAACTCATTCAAACGAGTTTGCATCTATGTTTTTTTTTCGTATTGGACTAATGATGATTTTAGCCGGAGCTCATTATAACTCGTTGAGGATAATTATCAACAGAACCGAGGTTTTAATTGCTGTGTCGAACAATGAAGTTTTCCTCGCATTCGATCAATGAAATCACCTTTTTTAACAACTTCAGGAACACATCTCGTTATTGAGAGTTATTAAAACAGAAGAGTGGGAAATGAATTGGTAATGTCTAAAAGGTGTACTTGTAGCATGCATAATGATTGTAATGACGTTTTAAACAGCCTTTAAGCAAATGATACATCATTGAAAAAATGGGAAACATTCAGGAAAATACCAACAAAGAATCCATTCAAAATATCCGTTTATTTGATTTCGCCAATTTCAATGGACCAAATAAATAGCGAGAAAAAACAAAGGATATAAAATTTTGAAACGTAGCCAACCAAGTGTGCTATTAATACAGTAACTGAAATAGCTCCAAAAAGATTAAAGATATAAGATAGGTAATACAACCAGAAATAATAAGTAAAAATTACGTTATCTCCAGGTAAAATCGTCCACAATCAATTTCACTGCAATTTTGGATCAGCAGTTTTTTATTCAAAGCGAGTGATTTTGAGCTACCCTAACCAGCACTAGGGCTTGTTTTTTGTTTCTAACTAGCGGCCAAATAAATTCAAAAAATTGCCCGTCCGATTTAAACAATCGGCCGTCACAGTTGGACCTAATTTAAATTCTGCTGCTATTTAGCATTTTACTAAGTCGTATTCAGCAAAACTGCATTAACATAAAAACAGAACGACCGGCTGAAAGAATTAAAAGGACCAATAGAAACAGGCTCTGAGAGACATTTCATTTCATTCAATCACAAGGAAAAATGTTAGGTATAAATACAACAAGAGCATTGCGAGACCTATGATTGCATGCATGTAAGAAGGAACTGCTTAAAATCCACGTAAGGGCCCCTGAAGTGACTTGGTAATCATAATACACGACGACAGCTCTCAAACAGAACTCGCTTTGTGGACATACTAAATACAAGTTTAAACGCGCCTGTTTTGCTTATAACTAGCGCCGGTAAACTTGACAGCTGAGGGGAAATATCTCGAGTTCAGAGTGTAACCCAAACCGCGAACGGACCCAGAAAAGAATGTTTGCCCGATTTTAAACGGAGTCTTAAACAGTCTGTTTGCGTCTGAAGTAAATAGCAGCAAGTAAAGAAAGGCCTGGTGGGTTTTACGATTTGCGATATAATTATCCCGTTCTTGGCTTAGATATGGCCATCGAAACTGTAAAATAAACTGAAATAGCTGAAAGTGAGACTCCACACTAAGGCACGAATAGACAAGAAAATCTCGAAAAGGCAAAGACACTAAGTTATGTATGTCACTTCTTCTGATCGCAAACCTGCATGAGATTGTAGGGGTTAAAAGTATTTGCGGGCTTATCGATTTCATAATTAGAAGAAACTCGAAGTATTTGAGTGTCTCGAAAATAAATAATAATATTCTTAGCGAGGATAGTTTTTTGCTTAATAGCATTCTTTTGTTGCGGTTTCGAAAAAATGAAAAATTAAAATGGAAACGAGACTGCTCGCAAGACTGCAAGGCAAAGCCTTGAATGTTCCGACTGCCCGTTAAGGCATCTGAACTAGTTTTTTAATAACCCATACAAATTCTATACCTATATTCCACCCAAAATCAGAATTTCAGCAGTTTTGCTTGAATCTGATAGCCTTGAATAAGCCAGCCATAACCCATCGTGTTCATTATTTCAAATTGGCAATTTCGAAACTCCCATAACTTGATATTTTGATTTTGAGTTGAAGACATTAATAGCATTCAGATGTAAATAAGTTCTCTCTAAAATGACTACTTAAAGATGGAAATTAGTCTATGGATGGAAAAACTACCCCCAAGCATAAATTTTGCTTTTTGTGAAAGTCGGAAAAAAAAGACATTCGACAAGCGGTCACTGTGAATATTTAATTCATAATGAAAACTTTCACACTCCTTAAGCAAGATTCCAAGCAATTTAGCAATGGTAAAAGTCTCGTACTTCAAACAGTTTCTCCTCTGATACCAAACATCTTAAAATGTTTTCACAGAGACGAGTGAATGCTTCGCAAGTACATGCGAGAAAAAATCAGAAAGAACTTAAAACTTGGATTCAATTCCAGGCTGCTGGCTTTAATTTTCGCTCAAGCTCAATTTTTAAAACGCTGTTACCAATAAGCTTTATTATCTATACATTAGTTTTTTGGGCTTGAACATAACATTTCTCCGGATAATGACTCAATTGAAAATGAGGAAGATTTTTGACATCGTGTGTTTCAGTGTTTTCTTTTTTTATTTACCACACAAAATCAATTACTACAAAAGACACAGAGGCGAAGTAGCTCTTCGAAAACACAAGCAAGAAAACGACAAAATTAGCTGTAAATAAGAAAAAAAAGTAAAAATAAGCCTTGAAAAGGAAAAAATTGTTTTAACGGATTTGAACCCACGACCAAAAGATTTGTAGTCGCCTGTCCTCAAATCTGCGCCACCCTCAGTGGACACCTTACGAACACTAGCCACCAATAACGCAGCTACATATGCTATTAAACTGCCAATGCTATGGGTGGTAAAAAGTGTTGTGTTGTATCCGGGGTTGGTTACCTTGGCTTTGGTTCGATGTTCAATTCTTTAGTTCGACTATTCCGTTTTATGATCAAATACAATCTTGGTGCTCAAAACCTTTTTTTTCTTTTTAGTTAGTTCATTAAACTTTCAGTTTTGTGTCTGGTCTACGCGGACCTTAATCTCTCACTGAGTGCTAAAATTTTACCAATCGGTCGTCATCCTCGGGCGTAATACTTGTTTGGCCGTTTTGCCACCTTGCCATTTGGGCGCAACTTATGGGTGAAAAGTGAGAGTAAATTCTTACAACACATACTGCCGCATTTTAATTTTTCGAGCGAAATGTCAAAAGTGATCTTTTATCTTAAAGGTGATCTTTTAACCTTCATGTTGCTCTTGCTCTTAACTTCATTCAGATTTGATACCTGCCAAAACGAATCGGCTTTTGGCACAACTGAGCTTTAGTCAATATATGTTTTTATGGAAACTAAATCTCAATTCAACTTCGTAACCAATTTTATCGTTTATCTAGCTTAGTTATCTTATACCAACGTCTTTTAATCTAGTCTTTGATAAAAGCCTACTAGTAAGTTTAGTAGAGATCCATTATCGTATCAAGTCTTAAACTAGACTTAGTTTAAGTACCCCAACGTCTTAACATCATCATTACCTTTATCTGTATCATAGTAATTTTTTAACATGGCGCAGTCAAACGAGTCGAACCTACGAGATCTAGAGTTCCTCTGGAACAACGCATCAAGCGAGAACCATCAAGACTGGGAAAAATGGGCGGAAATTTTCAACTAACAGTTATCGCTGAAGATTCCGTGGATATCGAAGATGTGACTAATCCACCGGAGAGATCCGAGTTATTATACCCTGTCCCAGAAACATCGGAGTCTTTCGACGATCAAACCCGTCGGACACAAAAAGAAGAACGATACAAACAAGCACAACAAGCCTACAAAGAAGAAGCGAGAAGGAGGAAAGCGGAAAACAACGCAAAATTTAGTGGCTCACAAATTGGTGATATCGACAAAAAACTAAAATCACAACTGTACTTGGCACTTGGAAAAAAAGAACAAAATATTTCGCACACAAAAACCCCGTAAAAGAATACTAGATATAAATTTTGAAGAATTTTTGGAATTACTAAAAACTACATTCACGATAACTACAAACTTGACTTGCGAAAGACACAAATTCTTCGGTCGTAGACAAAAATTTCATGAGTCATTAGAAAAATTACACTTTACAAAGACCTTTCAGAAATGGCAAAAAATTGTAAACTAGGCAAAATAGAGACCGAATTAGTCGGAGATATCTTTAATACGAATATGAGAAATGTACAAATCTAGAAACAATTGTGCATCGAATATCTGACCCCAGAAATTGTGCTAGCCTGCGTTCTGGTCCACGAGAAAGGCACGAAATTACACCAACAGCATATAAAAGTCCCTGTATATAACTCTGTACAAAAACCACATTGTGTAGAAAAAACGAGCCAATTTTAATTACTGTAGAAAGTAATAAATGTAGAAATTGTGGCTAATAATTCAAGAAAGGACCCCTTTCATTTTGTCCCGCAAGAGAGAGAAACTGCAACACCTACGGTCGCAGAGATCAGTTCGCTAAACATTGTAAAAGTGCAGCCAGAACAGAAACCAACATAATTGAACAAAATCCGAAACTACCCGAAATAGAAACCCACAGAAAAAAACGGCAGGATAACTCGAAGTAGGTTTAGAAGACTTTTCAGTCCGAGCCCTAGATTTTCATAATCAAATGAAAGCTGTTAAGGACACAATCGAAGGAGGAATCAGAACAGTATTTACACATGAAGGACTTGATCTGAAGAAGATATTGATGGTATTAATGGGCAATTTTAATCCTTACCTAGCCGAAAAACAGGTTGACTCAGCCATCACGGTATCGTTCATGAAAAGGGATCTACTTCACGATCTCAAGATAAGATACAGCTTTCAAAAGGTAGAAGCAGTTGATGAGATCGCATAAAGGCGTACCAAGGCTTTAGGAGGTGATCAATATAATAGAAAAAGTCACAGGGAGGATACGATCGAAGGAATGGGATGCCAAAGATCAACAACTGCTTATTACTGAAGGGGCAGAAGGAAACTTACTGGGAAATGACATACTTCCGAATTTGGGAATAAAGGTCTCACAGAAGCAGGCTCCACCCACAGTGTCAGACACCTGGAATATCCCGGGTGTTTCGGAATAGAAGTAGGCCAGATAAAGTTTGAATATGACAGTCAACCCTGTCCACTTCTCGACACGTCACTCCAACGTGAGATCAAACTGTATATATCCAATCGATTTCCCGAACTTTTAAAAAGAACAGGCAGATCAAACTTTTTTTTATAGTAAGCACATATTTCAACCAACCTTTAAAACCAATACATGCAAAGGGCAAGCGTATACCAATATAACTACTGCCTAAAGTGAAATTATATATTGATCAGTTGCTTAGCGAGGGACATATTGAAAATTTGTCCAGATGTTCAAAAGATTGTTATAATTCACCCATCGTCATAACAGCAAAAAGAGACGGGTCAATTAAATTGGCTCTGAGCTCAAACTACTCAACAAACAAATATTTTGCAACTGATATCAAACGGCCAATTGGTTTGAACTAATTGATAACGTCGCTTTAACAATTAGTGGTCACGACGAAAACGAAATCAGGTTTTCATCTATCGACCTAAGATATTCATACAGCCAGATAAAACTTTCAAAAAGCAAGTAACCAATGCAATATTAACTTTGTGGGAGGAGAGTTTACATACTCATACCGTTTTAAAACGGGATTTTAAAGATTGGGCAATATGCCGAAAGAGTTTCAACGTATTATGGACCGTCTAACGGAAAAACTACCGAATAGTTACTGTTACATAGACGAAATTTTAATCGCTACAGCAGGTAGCGCTAAAGAACACTGCAAATTATTTACTGACGTTCAAAAAATTTTGTACAACGAAGGACTAGCTACAAATTGGGAGAAAATTAATAAACTGACCTACGACAAAGAGTGCTTGGGGTTCAAATTCGACCCGAAGGGGACCGCTCTTTTAGTCCACAAACCAGACGCAATTAGAAACTTGAAAGAACCGTGATGTATCAAGGACATAAAATCGTTAATGTGCTCAACCAACCTTTTTAATGAATTCATGCCGAACTTAGCAACCTTATCTACACCATTGTGAGAACTAATGCAAAAAAAAACAATTTAAGTGGTCGGAGGTACATTTAGCTGCATTCGCGAAAATCAAGAAGGAAACTTGTAATACGGTAACAAACCACCATTTCAACGTTAAGCTCAATGAGAGAAAAAAATGCGATGCTTCACACTTAGAATTGGGTGCATCCCTCGAGTCTGGAAAACGGTAGCGTTCACGGGTAGGTTCCTCAATATTGCCGAATTAAAACACAGCACGAATGAACTCAAACTGTTGGGTTTTGTTTGGGCATTAGACCATTTTAAAAATTAATATTAGGGTAAACAATTTTCTATTCTTCCCGATCATAAAATTTTATTAGGGGCACCGAAGGACGATAAATATACAAAGACAGCCCAACCTCTCCTCACCCGCTGGGCAGATTAACTTTTACCATATGATTTTACGGTAGAACATCTCCCGGGCAAGGAAATGGGATTTGCGGACTACCTTTCTAGACACCCATCGATGCGACCCCGTACCAGTTTCCTATGACAACGAAATGACGTACCAGTTTCCGATGAATTCGTGAGTGCCTTCGTAACTCATATTAGCTTTCTTTTAGGCTTTGAAAAATTGATGCCTAGATATTCTCCCTCGCAAATAAGGGACAAATTTTCTCAACAAACAGCATCTCATGACTTTGAATACTGCATTGTGACTGATCAATCGACTAATTACATGAAAAGAAAAAAATTCGAACGTGAGAAACGAATTCAGAAGGCAGCAGAATCTCTGCAGACTCTATTTAAGCATTCAAAAGTCTCAGTTTATCGAAATTTTCACTCGCGAACAGAAGATGGCATTCCATCTTGCCAAACAATCGATTTTTCAAATAATTTGAAAAATCTTTTAAAAATTTCCGATCAAATAGACACTACCGAACAAACTGAAAATCTAATTGCAAATGAATCCGCATCTTCTTTGCCCTGTACTTGCTACCCGCCGAGTACATCCGCAGACCAGACACAAAGAAATGAAAAAAGCCCCAAGTCTATTAAGCATGAACTATTTCTATTCTCGCGGTCCAAAAGTTTTTTTTTCTAAATTCATGGCGTTACCTACTAAAAAAGACCTTGTATTAAAAAAGATAAAGAAAACTATCGAAGAAGATCGGAAACAAGGTATCTTGCAAAAGCGAAATTACTATACACCTTCTATTAAAAAATTACACGTGAACGGGGAATGTCTTTACTTTGACGGAAGACTTGTGATACCAGCATGCCTACGGACTGCTATGCTACATAGGCTACATGAAGCACAACCTGTCCAGCTCGCGATGAAAAATTTGGCAACCCTTTACATCTGGTGGCAGAAAATTTACCGAGAAATCTAAGTTCACGGAGAGATCTGTTTTTAGTGAGTTAAAGTAGGTAAAAATATAAAAACTCTTTGAAAAAAAGAAGATCTCCGAAAACTGCCATTGGTGGTAGAACCAAACCAAGAAAAGGAGTTAGATTTTGCCGGCCCGCTACCTTCAACTTGGGGAACAAAAAAATATATACTTCCTGTGCGAAGACCGATTCTCAAAACTCCTCTCGGCGCAAACAATATCTAGCACATCTCCTGAATCCGTCATAAACTTTCTTAGAAACTATATCACTCTGCACGGAATACCTAGAACAATTAGAATGGACCAAGGGTCGGAATTTGTTTCTAAAGAAGTCCGAGATTTTCGCCGAGACTTTTGAAGAACAAAATATTAATGTTATATTCAGCCCAATGGGCGACCAAAGAGCTACATGACTGTTTGAAAGGTTGATTTGAACATTTAAGGAACAACTTATGATCATGGCACAAGAGAAGCCAAAACCCTTTTGAGAAATAGCCTTACTGAAGATTATAAAATGTTTAAGGACTGTAACTCAACAATCCCTAAATTGTTCTCCTTTTGAAGCAAATTTCGGTAATTCACCAATAACTATTCGGCTCAATCTGGTAAGACTTAGACGACAATTCCTTCTCATCAGACGACGTTTCAAACGCTACCAGATACGTGCCAACAAGCTCGGGCTCTCCAATGAAAGTTCTCCGCTGTCCAGATAAACAAAAAATTGTAGGCGTGGCCAATCCCGTTCTGAGTAACCAATCGGGTAAAACCCTTGTCTATAGAAACGTTCAAGACACAAAAAAGAACGAGCAATACTATAAGGAACTTAAAGAAGAAATAGTAAGGGAATCGGATCATACAATACCTCTTAAAAGTGCTTTAAAAAATCAGTGCATGTGATTTAGCCGTGAAAAGACCTACCAAACCGAAGAAGGTGAGCCCTCGTAAGAAGAATCAACTAATGAAGTTTAATGCCAAAAAAGGACCTATAGGAAAGTGATAAAACCAGCCAGAAATGTCGAATTTAAAAGTTCGAAGACAACTCAAAATAAAAGGAACCTCCAGGCTAAATTCGAAAAAAAAGATACAACGGTAGTCGAAGCGCAGTCATGAATAGCTCGATGGATACTTTGTTACGAGAGGAGGAAGATGAGAGAAAAAGACTTCGATGTCGTGTTGGATTAGAGGGTAACCAAGATTTTATCCCGTCAGGACAACCCAGCCGACTACGAACACCAGACAAATCAGACATAACACTCGCAAATATGTCGATGGATAATACTCAAAGAAATTAAGCCTTTCACCAGAAATAATTTAGAAAAATTACAGGATAACACAGTTCAAAACCGAGCGATAATAAAAAAAAAGAAACACTACGGAAAAAACCGAAACTAGGAAACGAGCAGGACCCACCTCAAGCCGCAGCTGACCCGAATTCAACCGTGATCAATCTTGAACAACTCACAATACCACCAATGATCCAATTCGGTAGTCAGGAAGAAATGGGTAAAAATCGCTCAAAAACTGAACGAAGGCGAAAGGTCAGAATTTCAAAACCCAATAACAACTCGGGACACGAAGAAACCTACGAACATAGTCGATACGGACCCCGAAATCCAGAGAATAGTCCCTGTTCCGACTCAGGGTTCGTCTAAAACAAAACTTACAGTAAAGTATCGTCGCCCATGAAATCGACATCTCCACGAAAAAATTCTAAAACCCAGATCAGACAAAATACGATGCCCATTCGAGCTAGACCACCTCCATTCTTATTGGGAGAAAGATTAATTACGAGCCTTGTTGAAGCTTTAGACGACAGACCAGGTGAACATACTTCAACCTACTTATCGACCGCTCTGCCCATCTCATCTTTAGAAGAAATCACTATCCAAACAGAAAATCCGACGGTAAACGTCGTGAACTTAACCACCCCAAACTCTTCTCCACTACGACACTCGAACCCTGATAGCTCTAGAAGACGCGGATCCGAATTGTGAAAGAAAGCGAAATATTTGACAATCAATTCACCTACATCACTTTCCAAAATATTGCAGTTCAAGCTGGACGTACGGAAGAGTGAATACGACCCATCGGGCTTACCCACTGAACCGTCGGCCGTCGCAGAATTACCTACAGTGATCAAACCCGATTGGCTTAACACATCTTCAATCCTCACCGCGATAGAGCTGCTAGGCCTTTTAATGACACTTCAAAAACTCAGGAAATGGACTGAAAATAGAGCCCTGAACAGAGATGAAGCATAAACTTTTTGTTAAAAACAAACTTACATTCCTTGAAATGAGTTTCAAAAAAGTTGTGTGCTTTAAATACTTTCACGACTTCTTTCCACAAGCAAAAAAAGTCTTGTGTTGTATCCGGCGTTAATTACCTTGGCTTTGGTTCGATCTTCAACTCGGATTTTTCCGTTTTAAGATCAAATACAATCATGGTGCTCAAAACAGCTTTTTTTCTTTTTAGTTAGTTCATTAAACCTTCAGTTTTCTGTCTGGTCTACGCGGACCTTAACCTTTTACTGAGTGCTAAAAATTTACCGATCGGTCGTGATCCTCGGGCATAATATTTGTATGGCCGTTTTGCCATCTTGCCCTTTAGCCGCAACTCATGGGTGAAAAGTGCATTTAAATTCTTACAACACATACTGCCGCATTTTAAATTTTCGAGGGGAATGTCACAAGTGATCTTTTGAACTTTATGTTGCTCTTGCTCTAAACTTAATTCAGATTTGATACCTGCCAAAAACGAATCGACTTTTGGCACAACTGAGCTCGGTCGTGATCCTCGGGCGTAATACTTGTATGGCCGTTTTGCCATCTTGCCCCTTAGCCGCAACTCATGGGTGAAAAGTGCATTTAAATTCTTACAACACATACTGCCGCATTTTAAATTTTCGAGGGGAATGTCACAAGTGATCTTTTGAACTTTATGTTGCTCTTGCTCTAAACTTAATTCAGATTTGATACCTGCCAAAAACGAATCGACTTTTGGCACAACTGAGCTTTAGTCAATGTATGTTTTTATGGAAACTAATTCTCAATTCAACTTCGTAACCAATTATATCTTTTATCTAGCTTAGTTATCTTATACCAACGTCTTTTAATCTTGTCTTAGATAAAAGTCTACTAGTTAGTTTAGTAGAGATCCATTATCCTATCGAGTCTTAAGCTAGACTTAATTTAAGTATCCCAACGTCTTAACGTTGTCATTACCTTTATCTGTATCATAGTAATTTTTTAACGACACGAGATTCTTGAATTTTGTAGATGAGTAACAAAAACGCTATGGACAGTATAACTCCCCTGGAAATTGAAATTTGTTATCTGATTACGGCTCTTACTTCTTCGATTGGGATGAGTGACTGCCCTGCTTTCTTTGTTTGCTTTGCTTCCTAGGTTTTGATGGCAGCATGAAAATGTTAACAGCTACAGTTCCAGAGCCGAAAACGGATTATTTATTTTTCTAACGGACATGGTTGTGCATTTCCTGTGAACGCAGTTCTAATAGTCCACTCATCGAAAAGACCAAAAGTTAGCACGCGAGATCTTATTACAATGGCTGCAAGGCTATAATACTTTTGTCTCATAAAATGAAGAATTGGCAAACATACAATTTTGATGAGTCGCTACTGAAAGGCTCCCGCTATGAAGAAGAAACAAACTAGTTCAAGGAAAACCTATTTCAAATTACGTCAGTTTGAGAAAAAATTTATTAAACCATAATTGTATAAGAATAATTCATTTCCCTTTTCGTTACCTTCAGCACATTTATTCATTTATTCATTTAAACAGGTTCATCAGTTAATACAATTTTCAAGAACAATAGCTTTCACGAGGAACAAAAGCAAAAAAAAACAGTAAATAACTTGAGTTATTGACCGTTGATAAAAAACAAAGATAGCAGGTTACTGTGCAAGTATCACAGAATGTTCCGGCAATAGTCTTAAAAAAACACAACAAAGTTTTTTCGAATTCGTTTTTCAGCATGATGAGTGCGATATAAAGTGAATTTATTTTTTAGCTGGCTTGTTTTTCTCAGAAACATTTTCTTATTGCAATTCGGGTTTCCATCACACAGTTTAAATTACCAACTCTTAAAGCAACATAATCAAAATGAGAAAACTCATGCATCCAAAACTTTTAAGGGTACTGGTTGAAAAATAGTGTCTTTCTGTTTCAAATTTTGTTGTTTGTTCGAGGCGTGATGAAAAGATCGAAGTAAACTCTGGAACTCTGGCAGATTTGACAATCCTATTGATTTAACTAAATTCGCCAATATATTTTTTTCAAAGTTAGAAAAGAAAACACCAAAAATTGACTACAAAAACCTTGACTACTAAAGTTACTGGAGTAAAAGTGAATTTTCAAGGCTTAAATTGAAAGAGAACTAAACTATGATACCTATTACAAGACAATTGTTTATTAATATGGAATTACATTGATCCATCTATGATGTTTGATGTGCCTGCGTAGCTCAAAATTTCCCCAGTCATGACTCGAACATATTTGACAAGGTACGAACAATAACTAGCTTATAAAACAAAGTGTCCAATTGCTTGTTCAGATCATTTGAAACTTGTCAATTTTTGACTCAAATGCTCGCTAACTTAAAAAAAAAATGATTGTGACTGTGTGATCTTAAGTTTCGCTGAGCCAGTTCATACTATGATAAAACGCGCATGCGGGTATTGTTATATTCCAATTCTGTTCCTAAATCATAGATTCCTAACCACATTAAGATAAATTCCTAGTTTACTAACATGTAAACGTGAGAAAGTCAAACTCTTCAGAATTGAGTAAAATGATTTTCTTTTAGTTTCACGAACTAAGCTAAAGTCAATAGCTCCACGGTTACAGTTGTCCACATGGATACAGGTTTCCCGGCTACAATGCCTTGCAGAGATAGGTAACTTTATTTCCCGGCCTCTATGAACGGGTTCAATTGAAAGGCTACAAAGAACCTTTGAGATACGTCCTGAATGAATCTGTTGACTGGTCGATTGTTGAGTCCTGTTCGGGTTTGACTTGTGCAAACCAGATGTTGTTGTCATTGCCATCGAAGACTTTAATGATAAGACCCATCGGTCACATCAAAGGCGGGATGTTGTCCTTTTCGACAATAACAACGTCTCCAATTTCGAATTGTCGTGATGGCGAAGTCGTCTGTTTAGCTTTTTGTTGCAAAGAAGTAGTATTCTTCTTTTCAATGTTTCCAAAATTGTCGAACTATGTTGTCGAAAAATGGCTTTGATTTGTCGACTAAGCGATGACTTCTTGTCGTGTGTCGAACTCGGCATTGCTGTCAGTGGTCGTCCGATGAGAAAATGTCCTGGCGTTGAAGCGAGTGCATCGTTGACGTCATTCATTCGATGGCGTAACAATTGGTCTTGAACTGAGGATGGCCTGAATTTGTGTCAGAACTGTCGGAAAATGATGAAGTTGTAGTAGCGCTTCCCAACTGTTCAGTAGAAGTGTCGTTTCAGCAATTTTACTGCCACTTCCCGTGATCCTCCGAAGTGTGGCACTCTGAGTGGAATATTTTACAATAAAACTGAGTTGTCGTTAGAGAAGGTGCTGAATATTTCTTTAAATTCTTCGTTCATCATCAGATTTTGGCATCCTATTTCACCTCGCGAGCCAATAAAAGTCATCTAAATGTCACTGAAAAAGCTTTTGGTAATCATCTTCTGGCGCAAAATCGTTCTACATCGTCTAAGAAATCGTCCTTTGTGAGAGAGTTGACGGCTTCCATGTGAACTGCTTTAGTTGCAAAGCAAATGAAGATACCCAAGTATACTTTATTTTTTTGGCTGCTGCTGTCTTTGATGTAGAGAGGTCCATAAAAATCGAGTGCTGTGTTATTAAAGGTGAAAGATTCTACAATTCTTTTAAGAGCAAATCTCCCATCTCTGGTTGAAGAAGCCTGGCGTCCTATCGAATGCAAGGATCGCAATTATGAAAAGCTTGTTCGGCCAACGCTATACCTCCTGGTTCCATACCGTTTGTCGAAGAATAGAGAGTGTCATCCGTCGACAGCTATGAAACGATCTATCATGCGCTTCCCTAATGAGCAAATTGTTGATGGGTGATTTCCTGGGAATCAACACGGGAATATTTTTTGTTGAACATGCGAAGCATCCTCCTGCACGAATGACGTTGCTCTCATCGTCGAAGATGGGTGAAAAGCTCAGAAGGTTGCTTTTCTTTGAAATACGTTTCCCTTTCTGCCTTTCTGATAAGTTGAAACTCGGCATGATGATGCTGCTGAATCAAGCTGTACAGAGTCGAGCGAGCTTCCGTAACTTCTACGGCTGAAAGTTTTTCAGCTATAGGCATCTGATGCAGTTCCTCTGAGTCGTTGTCGTTCCCTTGAATGAACTTCACTAAGCTTTCATTGTCATGAGTCGTAAGTTTAAATGTCGATGTTTTCGCTCCCTGAGTTTCTGCTCTACGAAATAGTTGCCTTTGCGCAATTAGCGATTGCGGCGAAGTCTGCAATTTAGCTCCCCAAAGCAGATGCTATCCAACCCCGTACCTTTACTTCTAATTTCCCTACCTGTACCTTTACCAGAACGACAATCAGTGGCGCTAACAGAAATCGCGCTTGTATCCAAATCTTTACCCACACCTGTTCCATCATCTAGTCTTGTACCTGTTCCTTTTTTAGCATCCAGTAATAATGCGTTTTAGTATCCATAACTTTATCAATAACAACCATTACGCAAATACCTGCCCCTGTACCAATGCCTTCCTAGGTTTCCTTGCGTTTTTCCATTGCGTTTTTCCGATTATTCTCAGTACCAAAACCTTTTCCTGTACCAACACCTGTTTTTGTACGATAACCTTCCCGGGCATTATCGCTTTCCTCTGTCAGCAAACCTATTGTTGTGCCAATACCATCTCGGGTACTAATACCTCCTGTAACAGTTGACTACGCTACGTTTTGAAGTGCAGCTTGAAAATCCAGTCCTTGTTGTCCTTTTGCTGGTTTCTTGTCGCATATACACGGCAGCTGCATAGCCTGTAGTTGATGCGTCACACAAAACAAAAATGAGGACCTTAGGTTTTCTCAGGTACACAGAACTCGTTTAGACAACTTGTACCTTCCAATTTTTTTAGCTGCTGTCGAAGGCGTCCAGGGTGTTCCTGTAGTGTGAATGATATCATTTGATCCCACGAGATCTTGTCCATCAACATGAGTAGTACGAACGAATTCAGTTGAACCGTCATAGGCGAAAGCCATCCAAGGGGGTCATAGAGTCTCGTGACTAGAGAGTATTTGTCGTTTGATCACCGGAGACTGTTCGGTTAAGTTAACTGTAAGACAAAAATGATCTGGCACAGGGTTTCTTTTGATTCCAAGACTTTTGATGACATACTCGTCACTTGTCATTATCATTTTGTCTGCTGCTTCTCGATAGTGCCCTGGGAGTCGTTCTACTAGCTTTGTGTCGTCTGATTTCCAAGTGTGACTTTCAAATCCAGCAGTAGCAAGTGTATTGATGAATCCGTCCTGTAGTTGAAATGCTGATTCAGTATCTGAAGATCTTGATAGAAGTTCGTCTACTTCTTTGATTGTTGCTATTCTAAAGGAGTCGTCGTCACTATCTTCAGCAAGCACTTGAAGAGATCGTATCGAATGAAAGGCTAAAGAAGCGATTCCATAAGTAACTCGTGGAAAAATCTAAATTGGAGAGAGGCTTAGCACTACCGAATGACCAGAGTTACTTGGGATCGCTTTCGGAATTTTGATTTTCCACAAGATTCAATGATAGTCACTATCTTCTTCTTCTTCTTGTTCCAACTCCACCTGGCGGTACATCTTCGCAATGTCGGCGTAGAGTGCTACCTGATGCATTAGGAAGCGAATCAGAATAGTGAAGAGGTCTTTCTGAACTGTAGTTGCAACCATCAGTTTGTCGTTGACTGATGTTCCAAATGTCGTCTTTGCTGATGCGTCGAAAACCATTCAATTTTTTGTTGTCGTGCTTCAATCCTTCAAATTGCAATGATCAAGCATGAAGAAACGGTTAAAGTGCGGTTGCAGTAAGTCGTTGTCTGGAATTTCCTCCATATGGCCAAGGTTGACAAACTCATTGATGAAGTTATTGAACTTCTTGTAGATCTCAGGGTTTCTTTCAAAACGAAAGTGTAAGCTACGTCTTCGTCTGCGAGCCTGCTGTAGTGAGTCTCCAAGTAGTCCAATTTCTTCTTTGAATTGCAGTTTTACCACAAATCGTCCACCTGGGCCGCGTTAGTTGTTGCTTTGAAATGTTCCTCACCTTTAAGCTCCTCTAAGATCTGCAGTTTTCTTTCTGGAACCTCCTTGATTTTTCAAAAAAGTTGAAAATTTGAATTGCTATCTTCGCTGACAAGAAATGTCTATTGTAGTGAAGTAAGTCTGTTCTGGCTGTTTTTTGTCCGATTAAAAGCCAGCCAAAAACCGACAATCAATAACAAATTGAACCTGTCTGTTCTTTGATTCTGTTGTTTCCAATGATCAGATCCTACAAAAATTGCTGCTCCAATGACCATATCACTTTCCTGTGGATCGTTGAATCCGGGATCGGCCAATTGTATTTTCTTGTTTTTGAGATTGGTTCACTGTATGAGGGCCGGACGAGTAGATGAACTTGTCCCTTGTTATCGCGAACTTCGTTTCCTCCAACTCCGCAAATCCTTGTTGTCTGATTCTGTTTGCGTGTCTAAACGTTGAACAGCTGCTTCTGTTATCAAACTGTTCTGTGATGCTGAAACCTGTACTCGTCGAACATGAACTGTTTCTCTTGGTCTCGAGTGAAATGATGGTAGTTTGTAGAAAAATTTCATCCTGAGATTTTTCATGAGTTGATGCTCCAGTTGACCATTTTTCATCTGTCTTCATTTTTGCTGATTTCTGCTGTGTTGCGTTGTTTAGTTTTCCACAAAAGGTTTCTGCTCACAAGGACGCAAAGTGTTGTGCTTCTGTCCGCATTCTTTGCATCGAAATGGAGAATAATCCTCACTTCAATGTCCACGTTGAAAACAGTTGAAACACAGCTGTTTCACTTTGATGAGTTGAGATCAGTCACTGATTGACAAGTTTTTAAAGATGTTGCATCTGTAGATCAGGTGGTTTTCTGTCCACAACAATCGCGTTCGTCCTTGTGTGAAATACCTAGATTTTTCTGAAGCGTCTTTGGTGTCATGTTACTTCCTTTTTTATCGAGTAGTTCTACTGCCTTAACTTCAATGGTGAACAATTCGCTTTTACACTGAACTCATTTCATAATAATTATGTTGAAATCCTTTTTTAATATTTTTCGTTTGTATTTATTTTTAGGGAAAATCATTTATTTTCAAATATAACCCTCTTCTTTCTCATTTTCGGACTTCTTCTACCCCCACTTGTCTGTCTGCAAACCAGACCCGAAGATCATTTTATAGTTCTAATTTCGACTGTTTCTTCTCATATCACTTTGATTGATATACAACTCTGGAATCGTATACAAAAGAAAGAAAGAAAGATACAAAGGAAATATGAATACACAAAGGAAATATGATTAATAATCTAAACATGATAACCAAGTAAATAAGATCTATTTACAAAGGGACTTCACAGTTCTTTTGCTCCGTCGAGTCCATTGCTAATTATCTGCGCCTACTTGAAAAAAAAATTCAATAATAAAAAAAAAACTCAACAAAAACACTAAAAGACTTAATAAAGAAAAAACTTTTCACGTAGTTTTTTCAAGAATCTAGCACAACAACCGGCTATCCTTCATCTCAAAACAATTCAATTTAAGATGTCGTTCTAAAATAATAGAAAATTTGATTTATAGAAATATGATTTAATCCACAACTTCGAACTCATTATCTGAATCTATAACTATAGCACTCTAATCTACATCAATTTGCATCAATTTTTGAAACTTTTATGGCGAGAGAAAATACATGCTTTTGTCTAAATTACATAATGTGAATTCACAATTTTAAACGTTTCTAGCAATTAAAAGATCATTACGCAGTATACAACTTAATGCTAAAAATAAAGAAAGTGAAGAGAGCACAACTTGAATCCGGCAACTGTTGTAAAACCCGAGAAGATCCAGAATATATCCACCTGTTATACTCTGGCCAATTATTTTTCCGAAGTCAAAGCAAGCCAAGTAAACCGCAGACGCATATAAAGCTATGGTTTCATCGTTCTCTATAGAACTATTTTTTCGATATAGTGATCGCAAAAGGAACACTAAAGGTACAAGGGTTCCTGTTGAGCTCATCGCAATAAAACCGACTATAGCCTCGAAGGATGTTAGTTTGTCTAACATAGGAATACAATCTGAAATTCCAAGAATAGCAAAACCAGTAAGTGAGAAGCCGCATCCGAATAAACAGAAAATTAGACCTCCGTAGCCTTTGTCGGTAAAGAACCCAAAAACGGGTGCCGTCAACGCTCTTATTACCGTAAAAGGTAAGAAAAGTGGACCAGATAAGTTATTCCCCACTCCAAAGTCGATTAAAAGATGTGGCGCGAATGCTACGAAGAAGAACCCTATAGACGATGACGTTACACTTGCGACTGCTGATATAAATATGACATAATAATGCTCCTTGATAGCATAATACCAAGAAATTGATGATTTTTTGAGAGTCTTTGAATTTTGCGGCAAAAGAGGATCTGTAACTTTTTCATATTTGTCTGTTATTTCGACTGCCTGGAGGCTTTTATGAGAAGAAGTTTTGGTTTCCTCATCAGAGCACAGTGATTGCGTAATAACTATGTAGGCCAGTGGACCCAAAACTATCTGCAAGGCGCCAGCTACCAAATAAGGTAACTTGAAGCCTCCAAGTGTAAACAGCAGGCTGCCAAAAGGAGATCCACAAATCATCCCCAAAGACAAAGACATAGCAATAGATCCACAGACTCTTCCGACATGGTCAGGGTACATAGATATTAACAAAACAGATCCGGAACACCAGACAAATGCAATTCCACATCCGAGTAAACCCTTTAGAAACAGACAGGAGGTCTTGAAAAGGAATCCAGGGTTCAGTTCTATAACCTCGCCAAAAGGTAAGCAACTGACTCCTTGAAGTAAGGCACCTATGGGTACAAGTATGATAGTATGGCGTAGTTTAAAAACTCAGGAAACGGTATATCATTTGTTATCTTTTTCGTTAAAAAATGACACAAACAACCAGACCCATCTTTTGTGCATTAGTTTTCTAATGATATCCACTATCATACTTCTACCCACCTATTGAGAATATAGCAGGGCGGTAATTTTTGGGTAATTTGATCAACATCAATACCACGCATGTGATAACAGACGTAGCATCGGTGGCACAGCTAACAACCCCTATAGACGTTTGAGAGATTCCAAGACGGGCGAACTCGCTGGGTAGAAAAGGAGTCCAGAAGGTTTCTTGGATCCCCCACCCAAAATAAAGCGAAAGTCCGCAGACAAAAGCCAAAGGTTTCAGATCTTTATTTGACTTCATTTAAGTTAGATGAAATTGAGAAAATGAAACTCATGTAAATAATTGAGGGTAAATATCATCCAGGAAAGCAACGTACATATTGTTGACAGAACAAGATTCTATCGGTGACAGCTGACCGGCCTCTTGAAAGCCTAAAAGAGAATTCACTCTTTAGAAAAAATGCCATATAAACGGGCGAGGCAGTATATTTCTCCCAACTTGTTATCATTTTGCTAAAAAATTCTGCGCAAAAAATTGCGTGCATGGAGTGGAGTAACCTCCAAGAAAAATCTTATCATACAATTAATCCATTGATCCCCCAGGGTTACCAACACCCCGCCTCTACGCCCACCGGAATAAGTAACTTTGGGGCAGGGGTTAATGTGGGGGGGGGGGGGGGTTGTTTGTGGTGTTTGTAGCAAAAACAAATGAACAAAAGAATAACACAAAAATACGTACGTAGCTTATTAAAAAACGCGGTTGAAATTAAGAATAAGTTCAAGCTCAGCGAGACAACATAACAAGACTGCTCGTATGAGGGCGAAGCCCTGAATGTTCCGACTGCCTTTTAAGGTTTATGGAGCAGTAATAACATTAAAAAATTCAGTGAAAAAAAAAATTAAAAACTTTTTCTAAAATTTGAAATTTTTTTAAATAAAATTATCCCCCCACACGCCATATAAAGAACAAAAGGGTAGATTTCGCTCCCTGTAACAAACCAATTATGGCAAATAAGCTTCGTTAAACCAATTTGGAACGATTTCTAAGACGGATTAACTCTCCGCTT
Source organism: Symsagittifera roscoffensis (assembly GCF_963678635.1). NCBI lineage: Eukaryota > Metazoa > Xenacoelomorpha > Acoela > Convolutidae > Symsagittifera > Symsagittifera roscoffensis. The sequence goes on along the minus strand of NC_087064.1, from coordinate 51,099,196 downwards.
ACGCATTATTAGCGCGAAATTTATCGCGCGTTAATTGTCCCAAATTGGCCAAAATTGCAATCTTTAAACCCCCGTAACTTTACGAAAAATGATCACAGGTGAAATATCTATTCAAATTTGAGCTCAGGACAACAATACCTTTCGTATGATATAAAATTTGCGTCAAAAATGGCTAGTTAAAAAGTCGAAATTTGTCTGAAGAAAAAAAAACCCACCCCGAGCACAAATATTCCGTTACTTTCGTACCGAAAGACGGAACAATAACTAACTTAAGCTTAAACTTATTATGAACAAATTAAAATAGCACACAAAAAGATAACTACTACTAAGATAGTTTTTGTATGTACATGACTCTGCCAGATCAAGTGCTATTCAAAATTTCAAAGTTAACATTTCTTTGGCCAAAAATTTTGGCTTTTGAAACAAATTATAAATAATGTGCGAAGTATAAGAAAAAAGATCAGAACTTAGCAAATCTTGTGATACAGAGGAAAAAAACAATTACAAATGAACAAATACCATAAATTTTTTTCATAATTGTCATCAAAATATACCGAAAAATTTCATGTACTAATAATATAGAAAAAAACATGCAAAATTAAAGCCAAGCGAGCACCAAAGCAACTCAAACTCATCAAAAAATTTTTTTGCGGATCTACTGAACATTTACCCCCTATTACAAGAGGGGGGGGAGTTGTTAAGTAGGTTCAGCTAGCAATTTACTAGCAAATTAGTCGAACTTTCACCCAATCAGAATGCAGCAAATTCTGAAACCGAGAAAGTTCTAATTGGTAAAGATGTTACATTTAGCAAACAAGCACGTAAGATAAACTTAGCAAATGAGCACGTAAATTATAGGGGGGGGGGAGATTCTTAAGGAGGTACCTTAGGGGGGAAATTGTTAAGTATATCCATTTTTGCTTTTGAACATATACAACCTTCAAAATCACTTGTGTTTTCTCCTGAAAATCAAATAATGTAAAAAAATAGCGTGTAAAATACGAACTAACAATTGAAGACTGGGAAAACGAGCTCAAAATCAGCAGGGATAACAGCATATCCATTTCAACAACGAGCAAGATAAAAAGATGAACAGAAGAAAAACACTTAGTTGGACTATTCTTAGCTTCGGGAAAATTTTTGTTACTTCAATAACTCTAACTCTTCTTGTCGTGCCTTAGTTTATTGACACTTAGCCTCACTGAGAACACGATTCACTGAGAACAAATAGCCGAGCAAACAAAGCTCGATCTGTATTTTGCGGAAATTTTTCATAAAACACTACTGAAAGGTTGCCGCAAACCACGTTGAATTGAAAAATATTGGAACGTGATCCAAACTATATATTATTATTGGTTATAAATTATATATTTTATCCCTATAAAATATTAAAGACTAACCAATCACACTCCATCTAACTAGCAACCAATTTAATTGTAAGTGCTGAAAATACTTGTAATTTAAGCACCAGAGCATTCTGAATTTAACTTACAACTTAGTTGCCTTTTCCAAGAGACCGACTCGTAACAAACGAGTATACTCTAGATCTATTGAGACTAAGAGATATAAGAGTAAGATTAAGGTCGGTATTAGACTAAGAAGTTGCACGAATCTATTCGGCCGAAAATAAGAGAGCGTGACGAGCAGACGGTGTACCCTATCTGAAATTACTCTATTTCCGTCTCAATTTGATATCAGTTTGATATACCATTGAGTTTTTTTTGGGGTGGGGGGCAAGTGGTAACGGTCTCCGGAAATTTAAATGGCCCTATCAGAACTCGGAAACTAGCGGCTTTATTGGGCTCAATAGTATTTTAGTATGTTGTAGGCCTAGTTGAAGGAATCTTAAATTTGGAACCCCAGACCCCTAGAACCCCCACTTCCGGTTTTAAACTCTTAGTGAAGAAACCCACTCCTAACTTCCGGGAGTCGTTTCTCAGCCTCGAATGATTGCAGGGAGCTGAAACTTGGAGAAATGATAGGTAGTGGCAAGATACATAATAATCTAAATAACAATGATAGGTGTTATAAATTAAAATAAATCCGGCGGTTGGACCTGAAGCTATTAGCACTTGGAAAAACACCCCTTGGACCGGTAATACGCAGTTTACGTAAAAAAATGGCCTGTGGCATAATGATTTTATTGCGGCAATCGACATAAGATAAGAACCCCGGAAAAACACCCCTTGTGAGTGAAAACCCTCCGGCGACTCCTTCCGGTGTTAAGAGCCTTTTTCCAGAAAAAGTGATAATGGACCTAGAATTGTTATAACCAGTGATGCATTAATGGGATATGGATGGAACTTGGTAGCACCGCCATGGGATTCTGAACCAAATATGGAAGTTTGACCCCTGTTGACCCCTGGGTGACCTTAAATTGACCTTTGGGCGTTTTGATCCCAAAATTGCCTGGAAAAACCCGAGATTAACACCGGAAAGTGGCGTTTTCCCCAGCACAACCCCTGTAAGTGGGAGAAGATCACTTTTCTAAAAAATTAGAGGGGAAAACTTATATATTGGGAACTTGAGCAGAAGCTGTTAGAGATATAGTTTTATATTGCAACCTTGAAGTAGTAGAGTTAATTTAAAGAAGACTTGATAAAATTGGGATCAGTTTAGTATGGCAAGTGATCTATTATTAGCAATTCAACTTGAGTAAAGAAAAATAGGACCGCAGCATGAGGATTAAGTCTCCTAAATACTCTGAACGGACAGGGACTTCACTTGGCTTCCCGGAGGTGTTTTTTTTCGGTTTGATTTGACCTCTAGTAGACGAACTATCTTAGCCTGATCGCAAGAATGTCGGGATTGGAATGAAAGGCAGATAAAAAATTTTAGATGCTTGGAATGATTTAGCTACCCATGAAAAGGGTCTCCTCCTACCCTTGGGAGGTCGGAACGTTAACGGGATAATTAAAATAGAGACCTTGGGAGGGTCACTGAGTAAACATAGCAAGAATTGGAGGTTGAGTTGAACTCGAGGGCTGAAGTCACTGAGGTCTGGAATTAGTTGAGTAGAATCGTATGATATTTGTTTGCTTGGTCAAATTGTGACACTTACCGCATACCGGGTATCTAATAAGCGTGAAAATATTGATAAAAAGAAACCGAAATTGGCAGGTGGCAGAGTTGACAGGGGGAGAGATATAGTCTTGAAACAAGTGCGGACGGGTAATTTAAGCGGATGCCAGGAGTGATAGGGAATGGCGTGACTTAACAAAAACTGAGTGTAAAGAAAGATAAGTAATTGGAGGATACCGGAGAGCCTGTAAGAGTTAGAACAGTTGTTAGCTACTGTTAAGAGTATTTGGTTCTCAGTCAGAGAAGAGAGCAATTGATACTGAGAGAGAGCATAGTTGGTTCTCAGTTAGTTAGAGAGAACTGTTATCGCTAGCGAATTGAGTAGTTGGTTCTCAAAGTAAGAGAACAATTATAGCAGAAACAGTAGATAGTTGGTTCCCAACAGAGGTTCTCAAGAGAAAGAGAGAGAGAGAGAGAGAGAGAGAGAAAGAGAGAGAGAGAGAGAACAGTTTAACTAGAAGTTAATTGCAATTAGGCAATTTGGCCGATAATTCGCGGACCCTTTCCTTTTGATTTGCTGATTAGATTATAACCTGGCCACTCAGAGCCTTCTGTAGTTAGAAGTATAGTAATCTAATTTAAATTACCATTGGAAATTCTTGCGATTGTATCGAGTAGACAAGACAGCCTGAGAGCAATACGCAGGAAGGGGCAAGCAACATAATACAAGACAGAATATTTTCCACCTACTAATCTTTTCGGGATTGTAGATAGTAGTGGATCTCGGTCGCCCCACTGAATTCACTACCCAAAGGACCACTTTGCGGTGTCGATAGGAAAGAGAGAACAAACCTAGAGAAGCAATCCCCTATATCTACATAAATCTACATAGGCGCTCCTTGTTGGGTTCCTGGAGTTAGCCATGTGTATTGGGGCTCCTGGAGATAGCTGGAAGTGAATTTCATTTAGGCAATTTGGCCGATAAATCGGGGAACCTTTCCATTTGATTTGATTAATAGATAATAACCTGGCCACTCAGAGCCTTCTGTAGTTAGACGTATACTCATCTGAGATAAATTTCACTGGAAATTCTCGCGAATGTATCTAATAGACAAGACAGCCTGAGAGCAGTACGTAAGAAGGGGCAAGCAACAAAATACATTATAGAATATTTGCCACCAATTAACCCTTTCGGGATTGTAGATAGTAAAGAATCTCGGTCGCCCCGTTGAATTCACTACCCAAAGGACCACTTTGCATTGTCGCTAGGAAGGAGAGAATGAACCTAAAGAAGCAATCCCCTAAATCTACATTGGCGCTCCTGGGTGGGCCATGTTCTGGATTGCAGTTGCAAAGCGTATATTGCGAAATGACGACTCGGGTGTAATACGACATAGAAGACCAGGACAGGCGGCTGATTGCTGAAACGGTAGTTGTAGCAGCGAACGCGCTGGACAGGCACGAAGGCGTTTTTGGATTTAGGGCAATTCGGCCAGATCGATTTCCATTATAAAAAAACCAGAATTGCGCGGAGTGGAGGAAACACTTCGCGAGGGTCGCGGACGCCATCCGGTGGGAAGATAAACAAGTCAGGATAGTACTGCCCACGTGTTTGACAGGCTTGGCTCTAAATGAGCTCACGAGTATGCCAAATCACTTCAAGGAAGAAGTTGATGGCTTCCCTGAACCGACATTAGCGAGGATGCTTGCCGGAATTGATCAGCGGTTGATGCCATTCCAGAGGCGAGCAGCAGCCAGTGCTGAGTTCAAAAAGCCTCACGCAGGGCAATAAAGAAGACCTTAGAGAGTTTTCGAGACGAGTCACATCGCTTGGTGATGTGGCGAACGCAAACATGGGTGCGCAAACGAGAGACGATATGAATTGAAACAGTTCATAGATGGCATGTTTGATGCCGCAATGCAGGAGAAATTCTACGCGAGGAGTTTCAAAGTTTCACCCAGGCAGTGGCTCGAGCCCAGTTTCTGAAACTGGCTAACTACACTACCAGAGCGAGGAGCAGGAGACGACCAAATTATCTTCAAATAGAGAAGACCTGCCGGGAAAGGACCCAACACAGAGGCCCAGACAGGCGACTGGTCCGGACTCGACCGGGAGTCGACAGAGCAACGCGAGCATTAGAAGGGGCCGTCTAGTTTGTGTCGAATGCGGTCAGATGGGTCACTATGCGAAGGTTCATTTAAACTACCGAGGGCCGGGGCAATGAGCGAGTTCAAAGGAGGCTTTGTCCCGGCCGACTTACAGAGAGAACAGGCACCGAAGCGAGAGATGCCCGCGCACTGGCCTATAGAGGGAGCCACAACGAGTGGCTGAAGCGAGAAGCTAATGTAGACAGTAATAAGCTGTGGAAACAGGAACAAGTTCTGTCGATTCTAGAACGAATAGCTCGGTGCACAGAGATCTCTCCCTGGTGGGAAACGAGAGAGCAACCTCACTCACGTGTCGAGCGAGTGGAAATTAGTCACCATATCTACAGTAGCCGCGGGGTAGGCGTAGATGCTTTTATAGGGAGAACCCAAGTCGAGGCCTTGCTAGATACGGGGGCCACGATTGACCTCATTCGGTCAGATGTAGCTCGAGTATCTCTTAGGCACGTCTGATATTGAGCCATATCGGGACAGACTAGAGACAGCAGAGGGACAAAAATTGGAAGGTGGATTCATGTATCAGCGCCCGTCTGAAATTGGAAGCCGTTGATGAAATTGGAGGCCGCAGAAAGAAGATGACTACTGGAAGGGACTATGCGATGAGACGATGGATGTGCGGTCACTTGGAGCAAACATTATCCTTAAGGAGCAGGCCATGCAGTATGGACCTGAAACACTGGCCTACTGGTCAAGATGGGATGAGTTGAGCGTAAAAGATGGAATACTCAACAAGAAGTGGTTTCAGCGAGATGGCTCCAGGCCAACGCTTCTGACGACAGTTCCGGTGGCGGGACGGAGGAAAACTCTGGGGCAGTTCGATTTGATAGAGACTGGCGGAGGACAGCTTGCAGCCGAGAAGCTGCTGGCAAGATTATGACGAAGATTTTAGTGGCCGACGATGAGAACGGATTTTGAAAGAAAAGTCCAGTGGTGCATGGGTCCAGCAGTCTATGTGTCAGAAATGAACACGAAGCGGGCAGAGGGCCTAGCTCCTTTTGATCCCGGGATCAGATTCAGCACGGTGGCAGTAGTTATTTTGGGACCAGAGACAATGGCGACGAGTACCAGAGCGTACCATGTGCGTGTTTTGACGGATCTTTCCACGATGTACACGATTGCAGTTCCTCTGGTGTCAAGGGATTCTGCTGGCGTGGCTCGCGAGATAAGTGGAGAATTAGGTGCTGAAGTTTGGAGCTTCCAATGTGCTACATATAGATCAAGGAAAAAGTTCTACATACAGATCAAGGTAGCAAATTGATCCAAGAGATGTGCCGACTTTTGGGGTTTGAAGTCAAAGGGTAATGAAAAGGGACAGACGGATAGACACAACAGGAAGATGGCCGACGTTATTTTGAAATTTTGGGCAGAGAACCCAAAGAAAAGGGATACAACGTTGCCATACTTGAACTTTGTGTACAACAAGACGATTAATCGGAGAGAGGGAGCTAGGCCGTTCAGTATGGTGCATGAACAGGAGTGCCAGTATCAAGTTGACATGTTCTACGCAAAACCCCACGATGAACCGTCGACAAAAGATGGTTTTATGGAATGGCTAGACGAGCAGTTCCGAGGTGCACACAGCAGTGCGAGAGAAGTCCTAGGGATGGACCAACATCGACAGAAGGATCAATGTCGCAAGAAAATTCACGGCAAGCCATATGAAGCTGGCGAAAAGTTCTGAGTATGGGCGAAAGAGCGGGTCAACGCCAAGAAGTGTTTTGACCTGTGGGAAGGACCAAATGAATGTTGTAATGGCCATATGTCCTAATTCTGTTACAAGTTGTCAAAGGTGTCCAATCTTAGCAACATGGAGTTTCTGAATTTTGACGTGTTGAAACGTTATGTTCAGGAGACCCTGCGACCAGAGGAAACCTTTGCAATGAAGTGACCGACACTGTATCGGTCGGCGAACTTCTTTGACGACCCGGAGATGCACGTCAAACAGGGGGGGGGGGGTTTGGGCAAACAACAAGGCTGGACCGAACCATGATCCAAGCCCAAGACAAGAACCTGTGGGAAAAATGCCGCGAAGAAATCTAGTAGTGATGGAGCCACTAGTTAATCCTCCTGCGTTAAACGGAGGCTTGCGAAGGCAGAGCGACGCGATGAAGAGATACGACGCAACGGAGATTGATGCCAGAAGGGAAGAAGAGTCCGCGAATCTCCCGAGCGAAGCTTAGGGTAGACTTCCGGGTGAGCCGCTGATAGTTGAAGCTGTGATGGAATGTGGGTCTACAGATGTATGAAGACCAGCCCGAGTAAGAAGGCCTGCAATTAGGTTTGGGTTTGATGAATTTGTCAGTTAAAACTATTTTATCGGAAACTTTGCCACTCAGCTCAGTGGCGCTTGTTTAATATCTAAGTGCGATCCCACCTCAGCCTATTGCGTTACTGTGAACATTTGCTGCGTTCATAGAAGAGGTTGAGTCGCACTTTGAGGAGTAGAATTATTAGCAGTCAAGTCAATAGTGCTTACTAGTCGATTTTGATTGTTCATAATGGGACTGATTGATGGGTCCGCGATTATCTTTTGATAAAGGTACAACGGCAATTCGGAAGGGTTATTATAAGATGAGGCATTAGATAGGTCTAATCTAATTTGGTAGAGAGACGATAAGTTCAACTTTGTCATTAGCACGAATCGGGAGAAAAATAGACTAAGAAGGGAAGGCTGTAGAATGTGAAATTCCAGGTTTACCTAAGCAGCTCTTGGTCTCATTCATGTGATGAGGGCCGAATGCCCTTCACCCTGCTGAGCTCCCTCGGTTCGGGTACGATAAAAATAAATGGCTTCGGAGCCATCCCGGCCGTGGTTATCTCCCGCTACATATACCCATCTGGGGAGTCCTGTTCAGCGCGGTATTCGTTAAAATGAACCTCAAGCAGTGTGGCGTGTACGTGTAGGTCGGTTTCAACGATTCCCCGGTTTAGAAGGGATTGCACAGGATTTAAAGGGGGCATAATTTGGTAACAAAAGACTAGACCGAAATTCTGACCGCAGAATATGTTGCAGGGGAGTCTTTCACTCATTTTGATACCAAATTTAGGTTGCTAGCTGATTCCGCCCCGGTGGGAGAAAAGTTGTGGGTCAGTAATTTGCATTAATTTTATACAAGGCATTTGCATTGTTAAATTTGCAAAAATGAAATTCATTTAAACGGCAATAAACCAAGTTCAAATTATGAAGAGATTTAGCAATTAGGTAGCTTAGCAATAAAAATTTATTTCATGAAGAGAAATTGTGTAAATTTGTGCATATGTTTAGACTGCATTTCCGTCTGAGTTTGATATCAATTTGATATCCCATTGAGTTTTTGTGGGTGAGGGGAAGTGATGACGGTCCCCGGAAGTGTAAATGGCCCTATCAGAACTCGGAAACTAGCAGCGGTATTGAGCTCAAATTTTAGTATGTTGTAGGCCTAGTTGAGGAAAGCTTAAGTTTGGAACCCCAGAACCCTAGGACCCCCACTTCCGGTTTTATGCCCTCAGTAAACAAACCCAACCCTAACTTCCGGGAGTCGTTTCTCAGCCTCCAATGATCGCAGGGAGCTGAAACTTGGAAGGATGATAGGTAGTGGCAAAATACATCTTGTGTTATAATTTTGAACCAAATCCGGCGGTTGGAACGGAAGCTAATAAAACTTGAAAAAATACCCACTTGGACCGGAAAAAGGCAATTCATGTAAAATAATGGACGTTGGCATAATTATTTTATTGCGCAATCGACATTTACGAACGCCGACAAGTTACGAACGCCGACAAAAAAACCTTTGTGAGTAAAAACTCATCGGCGAATCCTTCCGGTGTTAATCGCCTTTTCCGGAAAAAAAGATTATGAACATTAGAACCTAGTTAGGAACCCCATAGGATTCTGAATCCAAAAATGGAAGTTTGACATCGGTTGACCTGAGTGAATCACCTTGCTAAAAATTGGTAGGAAAACTTATATATTGGGAACTAGAGCAGTAGCTGATAGAGCTATAGTTTTATATTGCAACCTTGAAGTAGTAAAGTTAATTTGAAATGGACTTGAAATAAATTGGGATCAGTTTAGCTTGGCAAGTGATCTATTATTAGCAATTCAACTAGAGTGAAGAAAAGTAGTCCCAGAGGAAATTGTTAGTAATAGGACCGCAGCATGAGGATTAAGTCTCCTAAATACTATGAACGGACAAGGACTTCACTTGGCTTCCCGGAGGTGTTTTTTCGGTTTGATTTGACTCCTAGTAGACGAACTACGTAACCCTGATAGCTAGAAGTTTGGTATTGGAAGAAAGTGTAGATAGAAATTTTAGATGCTGGGAATGAATTAGCTACCCATGAAAGGGTCTCCCCCTACGCTTGGGATGTCACAACTTTAACGGGATAACTAAAAGAGAGACCTTGGGAGGGTCTCTGCGTAAACATAGCATGGTTTGGAGGTTGAGTTGAACTCGAGGGCTGGAGTCACTGAAGTCAGGAATTAGTTGAGTAGAATCGTATGACTATTGTTTGCTTGGTCAAAGTGTGACACCTACCGCATACTGGGTATCTAATAAGCGTGGAAATATTGACAAAAGGAACCGAAGTCGGCACGTGGCAGAGTTGACAGGCGTAGGGATATAGTCTTAAAACATGTGCGCACGGGTAATTTAAGCGGATGCCAGGAGTGATAGGGAATGGCGTGCCTTAACTAAAACTGAGTGTAAAGAAAGATAAGGAATTGGAGGCTACCGAGGAGCCTGCAAGAGTTAGAAGAGTTGTTAGCTACTATTAAGAGTAGTTGGTTCTCAGTCAGAGAAGAGAGCAATTGATACTGAGAGAGAGCATAGTTGGTTCTCAGTTAGTTAGAGAGAACAATTATTGCTAGCGAATTGAGTAGTTGGTTTTCAGAATAAGAGAACAATTATAGCAGAAACAGTAGATAATTGGTTCTCATCAGAAGTTCTCTAGAGAGAGAGAGAGAGAGAGAGAGAAAGAGAGAGAGAACAGTTTAGTGTTAGTGGAGTTAGCTGGAACTCAATTGCAATTAGGCAATTTGGCCGATAAATTGCGGACCCTTTCCTTTTGATTTGATACTTAGATTAAAATCTGGCCACTAAGAACCCTCTGTAGTTCGACGTATACTAATCTAAATAAATTACCATTGGAAATTCTTGCGATTGCATCGAGTAGACAAGACAGCCTGAGAGCAGTACGCAGGAAGGGGCAAGCAACATAATACAATACAGAATATTTGCCACCAACTAACCCTTTCAGTTTTGTAGATAGTAGTGAATCTCGGTCGCCCCGCTAAAGTAACTACCCAAGGTATCATTTTGCGGTGTCGCTAGGAAAGAGAGAACGAACCTAGAGAAGCAATCCCCTAAATCTACAGAGGAATAATGTAGCGAAAAAAAACTTTTGGCACAAAATGGGTTGTTGCAAAGAGACCCCAACTGTTTCATACAACGCCATCAGTCGTAGTGTTAAGGTTTTCGCGCCGCCAATATGGTCACCCACTCTCACTTTTTACTCAAAAAGAGTTGAGAAATTAATTTTATGCAATAAAATAGTTTGATTATTTCCCAAACAGTTTTTTATTGTCACTAAAGGCGCTAATAGAAACTGCAAAAACTCATTTAAGTTGAGAAAAAAGAAGCTTTCAAGGCTGAATTAAAATCTGATAGCTCCATTATAAGCCTCCTCGCTCACCTGTTTTGATCGAAATTAGACAAAAAGTTTTCTCGAAATTAGACAATTTTTCATTAAATTGATAACATTTGGTTTATTATTTTTTAGAATACTCTTTTGATTAATTTGATAAACTGCTCAGCCTACTTGGATGCGTAATCGAGTTACCTCTATTTGCGTTGAAAAAAAAGCAAGAAAACAGCAGAAAACAAATTTATTCCTTAATTTCAGAGGTCGGAACAGAAATACACTTCATTCTTAAACACTTTAATTTTACCGAGGCAAATTGAATATAAGACATATTCAAGTAGAAAAAAAGTTCTCGTCAAAGCATCATTTCTTCAGCTGCGGAGTCAAGGAACTCGACAGATTGGAATTCAAAGTTTCGACAGGAATTCTGTCGAAATGATGCGACACATTGAGGGCAGTTGTAACTAGCAGTCTGCTAAAGATCCTTAAACTCTACATATTTTTTCATTATACTCGAATAGTATAATTGTTAGTTGCAAAGCGGGCACTGGCCAAACTGCCTTATTTCGAAAATGTCGAAAGCAGGAGGTCCTATCACAGAAAAGACGAAAATTAGCTCAAACTTTATTGAGCCAGTATCGCTAGGAATAGGTTATTTAAACTATTGTGACAGATTATCGAAACCGGATGTTTCTAATTTGGTATGATTTTAATATTAAACAGAAGTTGCATTTACACATAATCCTTCTGTTTAGTTTCGAAGTCTTGGAACGTCCGTACCAGATCAGAAAAATCCGGTTTGGATAATCTATGATGATCGTCTAGACCAATTAATCCTAGCGATACTCGCTCAACGATACCTGAATGAAGTTACGTCGTTTTTGGGGTAGGACCTTCTGCTTTTGACCTTTTGAAAAGAACAATTCTCTTTGGATCAATTGGCTGTTGTTGCAATTTTTTTTCCAAACATCAACTTTTGCTGAGTTTTTTCTCACTTGCGGACACAAATTGAAGCGTCAGAATTTCTACTTGACACAAAACAAAAATCATTCAAGCAAAAAAGAGCTGAGGCTGCTCAACTGGATAATCAGATTGAAGTCAACTTTCAAAGCCCGTCTCCAACGATCAATCGGCTCGCAAAAAATTAGTCGTTATTCTTATCCAGGTGAAAAACTTCGAACAAATTCATGTTAAGTTATATCGCAAATCGGTTTCAATAAATTTTAAATATCAAAAACTGAATCGTTGCACCAAAAGTTGAAGTTTTCCTACACAAGCTGTTCCAGCTAAAAAAAATTTATTAACACAAACTAAAAAAACTGCTAATCCCTGAAGCGATTTGGATGGCAAAAAATTGATTTCTGAAGCGATGAAGCTATTTCCGGAGAAGTCCTTCAAAATTTTCTGGGCAAGTTTTTCAAGCTACGAAACGAAGTGAATTGGATGTCGAAAAGTTTTTTTGTAATGGAGCCATTCAACCAATCAAACATGGAATAATTAAAGTTATTTCAGAAACAAAATCGGTTTTGAATCACTTGGGAAAAAGTTGAAGTTTTCAAGAGATGAGGTTCAGAAAAATTTTAAATTGTTTCATAAAGTGGATCGGTAGGGTAACGTTTCAGTTTTTCTATTGGAGCCATTCAACCGATGGAATTTACATAATAAAACGTCAAAATACTTCATAAGCTGAATCGGTTCGGGAACAGTTTGAGTTTTCCTAAGCAACCTACTCAAGCTACGAAATTTTTAAAGTTATTTCGTAGCGCGAATCGGTGTGCTAAAGTTAGTTTTTCTAATCATTAAGGTTGCTGTTTTTCGTTGATTCCGTTCAGTCTAAAATATAGCTGCAAACGCAAAATTTGGACCAAGCTAGTTAAAAACCAAATCTTTTGAAGTAATATTTTTAAAATTATTCTGTTTCCGTTCAAACTTCAGGACTTTTGTGAACTAAGCCTTCTGAGCAAATCTGACTGAGCTGCTGCCTACCACAACTCGCAGTGCATCAAAAAACCGAAAGTAGTCCAAGAACGATGAAACCAGCTCTGCAACCTTTCTTTACCCATGGCATCGCTACTCTAAAATCAAGGGCAAAATTTATGAGTCAAAAAGCATACACGAAAAACGTTAAGCGCACACGAACTATTACAGTCACAAACTACGTTGGAAATCATCTTGATAAAAGTAACATCTCACCTCCACCCAAAATTGACATTCGTGAAAACACAAATAAAATACTGATACCAGCGCAAAACTGCTCAGCTCCGATCTGGGTACTCACCATTTTCAAATACCCAACAGAATTGGGTGGGCACTGAAATCCCTAGTGTACTTAGACTTTGTTTTCATTGCCTGCACAGTTTAATTCATCTTTTTGACTGTAGACCATACCGACAATGTCGATTTCCTCGACATCTGGACTGAGTCCTACCATGTAGCTGAATTTATTCAGCTAAAACACCTAGGAGAACTAAAAGAGCTATACTCCCACAGCAGCACAAAAAACGATGAGAAACACTCGGAGGAAGTCCAGCGTCCGAACGGCGTTCAAATATCACAAACATGCCATCGAGGACCAACAACTCAGAACGAAAAATGGAGAACTGGACTGACTCCTACCATGTAGCTGAACTTATCCAGCTAAAACACCAATAAGAGATAACGGAGAACTCATGTAAACGTGGGGAAATTCACAATATCTCTAGGCCGGTCTCTTTCGCTAGTTCACACCGCCGCAATATGTTTCCTCTAATACTGGGGTCAGTTGGGCGACTAAATCCCAGTACTGTTTACAATCCCGAAACGGTTGAGTTGGTGGTTGGCCGCTCTGTACCGTATTTCGTTGCTCGCCCCGTGATTCGTGCTCTTCCGACTGTATCTCGACCATCAATCAATAATCGATCGCAACAACAATTCCAATAATAAGAATGAAGTAAGAAATGAATATAACCAAATACAGAGTAGCCTATAATTGGCTGGAATAAAAATTAATCGTTCAATTAAAGAAAAGGGTCTGGGATTTATATTAACTGACTAACTGCCTTCAACAGTTATTTATTTTCCAACCCTAATTATCTTCAGAGCTATCTTCTCTGAACTACACTTTAATCCCGAAAGTACTTTAGAAAAACAAAAACCTAACCCGATATTAACAACTTTCACGAAGTTGTTTTTTTTAAGGCTTTTTGTAACTTGTTCCCACCGACTTACTTAGTCCTCGTCAACTTTCGTTCTCTGTTCTCTGTTTACTTTGAGAATCAAGCGGCTACCTTAGCTTGTAGCCCAAATTGTTCTCTAACTAACTGAGAACTAACTACTCTTAATAGTAGCTCACTCTGTTCTGCTTAACTGAGAACTAACTACTCTTAATAGTAGCTCACTCTGTTCTGCTTAAGGATAAGCTGCTTGCTATTCTCTATAATATTTGTCTTTTTGAGTTTAGTTATAGTTAGAGTTCTGACATTACGTACAAGTCTTAACATTTACTGATGTGCCTCCTACGCAGCGTTCCAGTTCTTAAACCCAGCATGATTACATTAATTTAAATGCCAAGTTCAAAATGCCAATCAAAGCTATGCTAAACAAATAACAAATGCAACTTCAACTTAATTCAAGCTATGTTTACATATCAAAATACCCAAGGACTTTATTTAATTTTCCCGTATCTTTTCCCATTTTCCAAGTCTAGGATAAATTCCTGGTGAACTTAATTTCCCATTAATCATAATCCAAAAATTCCCATACGTAACCTATTCAAATTTCAACCTTATCGACCTTCAGGGTAAGCCGTTCCCCTAACCGGGGTCCAATCGAGCCAATAAAACATTCCCCAGAAGCCAATGGAATATCCTGTACATTCCTAACGTTTAGACTAATTGATTCCCCATTCCCTCATTTATATTGCCAAATTAACATGCGACTAATTTTCTGTGCCATTGACGCCTTTCTATTTATAGTTTATTCACCAAGTCAAATTGAACCCAATGTTTGTTTGGCTAACTCTTAATAATTCCAGCAATATACCATTATACTTTAAGCCAAGATATTCCATCAATTTCGGAGAAAAGCCTAAACAATTCCTCATGCATGCAAATCGCTAATCCCGGATCCATCAAATAGTCAATTAACCTCCCTAATTACATAACATATGATTCGGGCTATTTTCCTGTGCTAAGTTTAAGGGTTTTGGGGCTTAAAACGTAAAAGGTCAAATAAAGGTCATCCCGGGTTCACCCTGGGCCAAATCTCCCATAATCAGTTCGAGATCACATGAGGGTCATACCTACCAAGTTTCATCCATATTCGACAAATACTTTCCGAGTTATCCCATTTTTAAGGTCCATTACCACTTTTCCTGGAAAAGGTCAATTAGCACCGGAAAGGTCAACTGGGAACTAAGACTTACAGGGATCCTTTTTACCGGGGCGGGTCCTACTACACATAAGTACCCTAAAATCGATATGCCCTCGTGCATTATTTTTCATAATTTGCCCATTAACACCTCCAGGGGGTGATTTTCCCAAGTGCTAATAGCCCGTGCCCTTATCACCCAATCGGGTCATTATCCTAACATACGATAGACCATGTCACTATCTATCATCCCTGTAAATTTCAGCTCCCTAGGGTCACTGGGGGTTGAGAAATAGCCTCCGGAAGTCGGGTGGGGGTTTGTTTGTTTGGGGCATAAATCGGGCCGGGGTGACCTTGGGGTTCCGAAACTTCAAACTTAAGCTTCCCTCGCCTGGGGCTACCACATACATAAAAATGAGCTCAATCGGACCAGTAGCTAAGGATTTGCGGTGGGGCCATTTGCACTTACGGGAACCGTTATCACTCGGCCCCGGGGAGTTGGGCGGGTCCGGCCCTTTGCATGCCCGGGTCAAATCATCTCTAGTATCACCCCACTAAATTTCATAAAGTTCGCCCCGGTAGCTCCCGAGTTGGGGGAAGTTACTGGGAGCTAATTCATTGCCTATTTTCACAAAGGAGGGGGATTCATTCCATGAACTTAAGCAAATACAAAGTTAATTAAACCTTAACTTAATGACGAATCAGTCTTACGCTCAGGTTACTATAGCATGTAGTACAGTAGAATCACCAATTCTTCAGTCTTCCCTTCTAGTCTATTATTCTCCCGAATATTGCTAAAAGTAACTCCTAACAAGGCCTAATGATAAGTTACATAGCTCTTCGATTCGCCGTGCTCCTTAACACTTAGTCGTTTTCATTCCCTTTAAAGTTTTACCCTTAAAATATCGCGGACCTAACAGTTAGTCCACGTTAAATAAACAATGGTATAGCACAAAGAGTAACCTAAGAGGGGACGTAACTGAATTAATTTTTCTCTTCATGGTACGATCCAACTCTTTCCAATTCATAATCATCACTATCAATTGTCTGCGCAACAGTTCAGGTGGGATCGCACTCAATGTAATCAAGCACCAACTAATGAGATAAAAAGAGACAGTCTACTAATGTAAGTTTTAACTCACAACAATCCGGCGAGTTCACACTTCCGGTCTCTCACCTCAAGTCTTCTACTGTGATTTCCATCTGTCCGCGAGGTGCCTATAGTCCTGCTGCGGCACCGTCCAGTCACCTCCTACGTCTTCATTCGTCACCTGATCGTCGGGTGGTCGCCAGCACTGCTTGGGGACCTCGCATTCAGATTTAACCCAGCCCCGGTCAACTTCATCTTCGCCGAACGACTCCACACATTTCCATCGATCAATTAAATTGTGGAAGTAGGCGGTCTTTGCATCTCTAGGCCCCACTTCCCTTCCATCGCCAAGCCCCTCTCGTTATTCGTGTGTTCGGCATCGCTTCGCGTCGCTGTCAACTACTTCGTCCACCTCTGTCTCTTGAACCACATTTATGCTGTGATCGTCATAACTAGTCGGCCACCCTTCCTAGATTTTGTTGAGAGACTCCACTGCCGCTGTTATCTTCGCAATCAGCCTCTTCCGCATGTCTGATCTTGAAATATGATTTCCTTTAATCTGTCCGCCCGGTTCATGTGGCAGAGAGGGCATCCGTTCCGGAGAGGGCCTATGAGTCAAATGCCGTATTGGTACCATTGAACCTTCTCTCTTCCCCGTCCACCAGAAATCTTCTCCGCGACTGAACACCAAAGAGCACTGATACTCTTTCATCGATCGTAGTTCTAGGACCATCTCGGCTTTAAGTTTCGTGACCACAAGCACTTCGATTACTTTGGCAATGTCGCCCAACTTGAAGCGAGTTCTGACAACTCCGTCGACCGCCATGATTCGTCCGTCTGCTGTCTCCATTCGACCTACATAGCGTTCCATCGTCGGTGCGTCAACCATTCTCCGCGCAGCATCTGTCCTTATGAGGTCGGTGGTGGCTCCGGTATCAAGCAGCACCTCAACATGGGTTCTGCCTACGCAAGCATCAACGACTGCTCCGCGTGAATCGCTGACGTCATGACTGATCTCAACACGCTCGATGCGCGTCCGCGAATTCTGCTTCGTTTCCAACTTTGGGTCGTTCTCTCTGCTCCTTGGTACTCGTTCCAATATCGATAGAACTTGTTCCTGCTCCAATATCTTCTCGCTCTGCCCTTTTCCATCATTATTTGCATTCGTATCGTAACACGCATAAGACTGAATTCCTGTACCTTGCGTTCGCCTTTCCGCCTGCTGTTTCTTAAATTCGGCCGGGACAACTCCTCCTTCGAACTCGCCTACTGTTCCGGCCCTTGGTAGTTTAAATGGTTCGCGCTTTTTTGGGGACATCCTTTTGCAATGTGGCCCACCTGTCCACAATTAAAACAACCACCCTGGGTCCATGGGTTGTTTCCACTGTCGCCCAATTAGGTTCGCAAAATCACGTTGCTGATTCTCTCCCTGTCGGGTGTGACTTTCTGACTTGGGGTTACATGGATCGACGAACCTACCTATCATTGTCGTTAAGTTCTGCATCTGGGCCATCATTTGAGCCGCCAGATCGTTCTGGCGTGATTCCTGTATCTGCATCTGCAATCTCACCTCATCATACCACGAAGTCTGAACATCAATCTGCTTCGCCAGGTTGTTCTGAGTCTTCATCATTTGGTCCAGCCTCAGATCAGTGTGCGTCTGCAATCTCGTCAGCTCCTTCCGTAACTGCTGAGTCTCGGCAGTCAGCGTACTGTCTCCGCCAGCCTCAGTCGTCAGGTCTTGAACATCGTGCACCGACCGAACGTGATTTGGCCATCTCCGACTCTTCATCCTGACTGTTTTGCGTGCCATATCTAGAGTCTGTGCTCGGGCCACCGCCTGGTTGAAATTCTCGAGGTCTTCTCGCAGAAGCAATTCCTGAAGCTCGAAATCACACAGTCCATCAGTGAACTGTTCGCGGTTCATGTCGTCTCGGGCTTGAGCTCCCAGGTTTGTATTTGCAACTTCACCCAAGGATCGCACTCGTCTTGCAAAATCTCTCAAGCCCTTGCCTTCCTCCTGCATGAGGTTCTTGAATTCAGCCCTCGCAGCTGATTGTGTCTGAAATGGCATCATCCTCTGATCGAGTTCCGCGAGCATTCTGCCTAGCGTCGGCTCCTCGAACCCGTCAACTTCCTCTCGAAAGTGAGCTGGCATACTCGTGAACTCATCCAATGCCCAGCCTGTCAGACAAGTCGCTAGCACCATCCTGGCCTGCTCATCGTCCCATCGATTGGCGTCTGCTATCCAGGCAAAGTGTTTCCTCCAGTCTCGCCAGTTCTGATAACTGCTCGAGCGAAAGCGATCAGCTGTCTGTCTTGATCGTTCATCGCCATCGCAATTGTTTCGTCGATCGTTCGTTCGTTCTTCTCGTCCTCGTAGTCCCGCACAAATCGTCGTTGCAGCTACAATCCAGAATAGCGCCCACCCAAGAGCGCCACTGTAAACGTGGGGAAATTCACAATATCTCTAGGCCGGTCTCTCTCGCTAGTTCACACCGCCGCAATATGTTTCCTCTAACACTGGGGTCAGTGGGGCGACTAAATCCCAATACTGTTTACAATCCCGAAAGGGTTGAGTTGGTGGTTGGCCGCTCTGTACCGTATTTCGTTGCTCGCCCCGTGATTCGTGCTCTTCCGACTGTATCTCGACCATCAATTAATAATCGATCGCAACAACAATTCCAATAATAAGAATGAAGTAAGAAATGAATATAACCAAATACAGAGTAGCCTATAATTGGCTGGAATATAAAATAATCGTTCAATTAAAGAAAAGGGTCTGCTATCTATATTAACTGACTAACTGCCTTCAACAGTTATTTATTTTCCAACCCTAACTATCTTCAGAGCTATCTTCTCTGAACTACACTTTAATCCCAAAAGTACTTTAGAAAAAAAAATCACCTCACCCGATAAATTAATAACTTTCACGAAGTTGTTCCTTTAAGGCTTTTTGTAACTTTTTCCCACCGACTTACTTAGTCCTCGTCAACTTTCGTTCTCTGTTTACTTTGAGAATCAAGCGACTACCTTAGCTTGTAGCCCAAATTGTTCTCTAACTAACTGAGAACCAACTAATCTTAATAGTAGCTCACTCTGTTCTGCTGAAAGGATAAGCTGCTTGCTATTCTCTATAATATTTGTCTATTTGAGTTTTAGTTATAGTTAGAGTTCTGACATTCTGTATAAGTCTTAACATTTACTGATGTGCCTCCTACGCAGCGTTCCAGTTCTTAAACCCAGTATGATCACATTTATTTAAATGCCAAGTTCAAAATGCCAATCAAAGCTATGCTAAAAAAATAACAAATGCAACTTCAACTTAATTCAAGCTATGTTTACATATCAAAAGACCCAAGGACTTTATTTAATTTTCCCGTATCTTTTCCCTCTTTCCAAGCCTAGGATTAATTCCTAGTGAACTTAAATTCCCATTCATCATAATCAAAAATTCCCATACGTAATCTATTCAAATTTCAACCTAATCGACCTTCAGGGTAAGCCGTTCCCTTAACCGGGGTCCAATTGAGCCAATAAAACATTCCCCAGAAGCCAATGGAATATCCTGTACATTCCTAACGTTTAGACTAATTAATTCCCCATTCCCTCATTTATATTGCCAAATTAATATGCGACTACTTTTCTGTGTCATTGACGCCTTTTTATTTATAGTTCATTCACCAGGTCAAGTTGAACCCAATGTTTGTTTGGCTAACTCTTAATAATTCCAGCAATATACCATTATACATTAAGCCAAGATATTCCATCAATTTCGGAGAAGTGCCTAAACAATTCCTCATGCATGCAAATCGCTAATCCCGGATCCATCAAATAGTCAATTAACCTCCCTAATTACAAAACATATGATTTGGGCTATTTTCCGGTGCTAAGTTTAAGGGTTTTGGGGCTAAAAACGTAAAAAGTCAGATAAAGGTCATCCCGGGTTCAAATCTCCCATAATCAGTTCGAGGTCACATGAGGGTCATACCTACCAAGTTTCATCCATATCCGACAAATACTTCCCGAGTTATCCCATTTTTAAGGTCCATTATCACTTTTCCTGGAAAAGGTCAATTAGCACCGGTAAGGTCAACTGGGAACTAAGACTTAAAGGGATCCTTTTTACCGGGGCGGGTCCTACTACATATAAGTACCCTAAAATCGATATGCCCTCGTGCATTATTTTTCATAATTTGCCCATTAACACCTCCAGGGGGTGATTTTCCCAAGTGCTAATAGCCCGTGCCCTTATCACCCAATCGGGTCATTATCCTAACATACGATAGACCATGTCACTATCTATCATCCCTGTAAATTTCAGCTCCCTAGGGTCATTAGGGGTTGAGAAATAGCCTCTGGAAGTCGGGTGGGGGTTTGTTTGTTTGGGGCATAAATTGGGCCGGGGTGACCTTGGGGTTCTGAAACTTCAAACTTAAGCTTCCCTCGCCTAGGGCTACCACATACACAAAAATGAGCTCAATCGGACCAGTAGCTAAGGATTTCCGGTGGGGCCATTTGCACTTCCGGGAACCGTTATCACTCGGCCCCGGGAGGTCGGGCGGGTCCGGCCTTTTGCATGCCCGGGTCAAATCATCTCTAGTATCACCCCACTAAATTTCATAAAGTTCGCCCCGGTAGTTCCCGAGTTGGGGGAAGTTACTGGGAGCTAATTCATTGCCTATTTTCACTAAGGAGGGGGATTAATTCCATGAACTTAAGCAAATACAAGTTTAATTCAATCTTAACTTAATGACGAATCAGTCTTACGCTCAGGTTACTATAGCATGTAATACAGTAGAATCACCAATTCTACAACTCAGAACGAAAAACAACTGTCATCTCAATCGAAGGTGCAGATCAAGATACGAACAAAACCAGATTTCAATGAAGGAGACGAAGTCAAACAACCACAACAAATAAAAAAAAAATTTAAAAAAATTTCAATGACAGAGACGAGGCCACTCCATCCCTTTAACTTGACTACCTGTGGGATAACTCGGTTGCAGTCGGAAAATGGCTCAACTTACCAACATAACGGGGCAAATTAGGAGTTTTTCTCGGTTCTCCGCACTTATTAAAAACTGTCGGAAAGTTTTGCTCGGTTCCCCGTGCTAAAAAAGGCCCCTCTAGAACGGGGTTTATTCAGTACTGTCAGAAGGGGGTTTTCCTGCACTTAGCGAGCCTTGGGAAATCCAGTTACTAGTTTTTGGACGAGACGAAAACAATCAATCGATATCCACAGTCTTCGACTGTGGCTTACTGAAAATAAACGACAATGTAGCTACCCCTCTTTTTGTAGCTACAAATCAACAACAACAACAACAACAACAGCAACTCACTACAACAACATAGATAACAAATAAAAAAAGTAAAAAAAAAAAAACAGTTTCTGTTCGTGGCGTGCTAAGAAGAACTGAAAGAAAGCCGAGATTTTTTAAATAGATTCGATAGTAATAGTGAAAAAGGCATACTCGGCAACATTTAATTTCAAAAATTGAATAAAAAAATGGAAAAAAACTTGACCTTTATTCGAAAAATGATTTGAAAGAAATACTAAACTAATTTCCAATTTAATTTTGTTCAGAAATGTTCTTGAATTTGTCCACACATTTTTTATTCCCAACAAGGCACAAACAAAAGATACAGAAAACGCATTTTTTTAAACTAAAACGAAGTTTTTGCGGCTTATCGCCCAATAACATAAACTGAAACCTTTTCACGGCTTAAACAAAAGCTTATCACCCAATTATAATCACCCGATAGCACTATAACAGAAGCTGCAAACGCTTTCACGGCTTAAGCAAAAGCTTATCGTGTAATGATAATCACCCTATCGCCCCATTACAAAAATAACAAACACTAAATTGGCCTATACAAGAGCTTTTTGCTATATTATCATCGCCCTTTAACAGAAACTGTAACTGCTTTCATGGCTTAAGCAAAAGCTTATCGCCCTATCAAACTATAGCAGAAGCTGCAAACGCTTTAGCGCTTAAGCAAAAGCTCATCACCCTATTATAATCACCTTATCGCACTATAACAGAAACAACAGACGCTTTGACGGCTTCAACAACAGCTTATTGTCTTATTATAATCGCCCTATAACAGAAGCTGCAAAAACTTTCACAGCTTTAACAAACGCTTATCGCCCTATGATAATTGTCCTATAACAGAAACATCAAGCGCTTTCAAAGCTTAACCAAAACCCTATCGCCCTATTAAAATCGCTTATAACAGAAACTACAAACGCTTTCACGGACAAACCGTTTTCCTCGAAATTAAGAAAACAATTGGAATTATTTAATATAGTTCCAATCACGAAAAAAGTTTTAATGACTCATTACTCAACTCATTCCAATGATTGTTCGCTTCATTTCGTGTCGAAAAACACTTTCAGCGATCTGAACAAAAACTCATTTCGCGCATTAACACTTAATTTCTATGAAGATAAAATTGACAAAAAAAATCACAAACACAAGCTTTTTTTCTAATCACGGCATCATTGCTTTAGCTTCAGGCTCTAGGAGTCCACGAACTCCCTTGTAATGGATTTTCAGATTGGATTTTTGTCTAAATGTTGAGGAACACTGCAGACAGTTGTAACTTATAGTCTGTGGTAGATGCTTGAGTTCCTCGTGTCTCTTCATCGTACTCGAGTGAGGTGATTGGTAGTTGCAAAACGTACACTGATGAAACTTCTGTTTGGTTTTGAAGTCTTGGAACGTCCCCACCAGACCAGAAATATCCGGTTTCGATAATCTATGAAAATAGTTTAAACTAGTTATTCCAGGAGATTCTGGCGCAACGAAACTTGAATTGACTTTCGACACTTTTTGGACCGAACTTTTCGACCTTTCGATCTTTTTGAAATTAATACCGCCCTTGGGATCGATTGGCTGCTGTTCAATTTTTCTTTCAACAAATTGCGATATTTGCCTGATTTCCTTCTCATTTGCTGAAAATTCAGACACTGTTTGAAGCTTCAGAACTCCTATTTGTCCATAATTGTGAACTATTGCAGCAGAAATTGTTGATAGACAGCTTAACTGTTCAATAATATCGCAGTTCATGGCAATTGATGCATCAATTACAATAACTTGATTTAGCGGATCGGCAAAAGCCATCATTCAGAATAACTAGAAACTTATTTAACTCATATTGCACTATACGTCTTATTTTTAAAGAACAAAATTGACTTAAATTAGAAACTTTGTTGACAGGAGCATCAGTTATGACTGACTGCTTCATCGTGTTTCTCGACATCAACATTCGAGAAACTAAGTTACCTTTTCAACCTGATTTAGTCAAACCGAAGTGATTATTATTCAACAGATTTCTGCAAATTTCTGCAACAAATTATTCAACAAATTTCTGCAGTTCTCTAACTTTTTGTATCAAACTTGACATCCTGTGCCACTAGTGGATTTAGAGAGATATAGATAGATAGATAGATAGATAGATAGAGAGAGAGAGAGAGAGAGAAGCTGATGCTCCCCTTCAAACAATTCAAACCCTCACTCCCTTTGGTTCTATTTTACACCCCTTTTTGTCGGACAAAAATTTTCTTAGGGTGCCTTCAACTAATGTAACCCAAAAACTTGAAACTAAGCTTAAATTTCTAGTAACCAACAGCTTATAACTTAACAAACAGTCGAGGCAATATCCTTAAATGTAGTAAGTATACCACTAAAGTTCGTGTTTCCGTAAAACCCGAATTTGGTCGCAAAAAGGCACACGAATTCAAACTTCCTCCCACTAAATAGTTTATATTATTCCGTCTTACACGTAGCTATTATGGTTCCGTTCATCCCCCTAAACGTCGGAAAATTCCTGAAATTTTCGGAAAACTTGCTAATTCAGTCTTTATCGCGCTAGATTTTTGCTCGACCATTTGCAAAATGTGGAGGAACTTTGTATTCGGGTGTTTCAGTTTTTTTCCCACGCAAAATCAGGTACGGCAAACAATCATTGGAATGAGTCGAGTGTTATATCATATTCAAGCACTTTCAGTCGTAATTCGAACGACATCTAAAAATTTTGAAAAAAAATTGCAGTGTCGAGAAAAACTAGTTTGAAATTTTTGATTTTTGGTTTAATTTTAAGCGAATAAGGTGAGGCTAGACAGACTTACAAAAGCTTAAATGTGCTTAATCTAGGAGGGGAAAACTTAAACTTACACGAGTAAAGGTCGTTTTTGGAGTTTTGAGAACCAAAAAGAAATTTGAGAACCAAAAAAAAAACTTTTAACGATTTTTTTTTAGCTTTTCTAGTCATTTTTCTAGGGAAAAAAAATGTTTTCCAACTGGCTTTTTTATTATGAATGTCGAATATGCTTAAATTCTAAATTTTTGTTCAGATATTTTTATCACACAACGCAGAAAAGTTGACACTAATTTGAAACAAAAACTTTTTTGTTTTGTTTTAAGACAATGATCGGATTATTCTGTGCTACTTGTACAGTAGCCGGCTGTCTTTGTTCGTTTTTTAATTTAGCTCCCACGGCCGGCTTGTCTTATCATCATTATTTTATTTAATTGATTTTACACAATCGATACAACACAAACATTGAAAATACAAGACAAACATTTATATATAAAAAAAAGTCGAAAAAAAATTTAAAACATTGAAAAAATATAGATCCAACAAACATTTAGACAATTTAAAGCGTACCTATAGTATACAGAGGTGAGTTTTATTGATATTCTCCTAGATAACTATTGGTTGGTTCAACGAACTTCTATTAAGAGAAAATATAACTGATGTTAATTAGAATACCCAAACAATTCCATGAAATACAAAAAAAAACGTGCTTGAAATAATGGTTTTTCTTGCATCGACAAGAAGTTGTACTTTGAATACTCAAACGAGAAAATAGTAAGAATACTTTAAAAAATCTAAGAATAAGTGTAGATACAGAGGCGAAGTTGCACTTCGCACACACAAGCAAAGCAAAAATATGAACGGTAACACTACTGAGAAGGAAACACTGAATGAGTAAAACTTTAAGTCTAGATAATTTACTTATGATTCTACATAAATGCTAAGTGACGCAAGCCAATTATGACGCATTAGCAGTACCAGTCATCTTGAACAAAGAAATTTACCAATTTTTATGTCTCAATTTATAGAGCGGACGCATTTTAACGTGTATACGAAAAATTCATTGAAAACATCCAACCATGCCCAGGTTCGAACTTTCTTATTTTGTTGTGAGTCTCCTTCCCTACCTCTACGCTACAGATTCATGATACATTGAAGCTATAGTGATATTTTTGTGAAATAATAGTCTGTGTTAATATCCTTAGCATTAGATGTACTTAAGAGCTGTTCATTGATCTTATGCACATACTGCAATAAAAGAACAATTTCAAAATGAACTCTAACATTTGTGACTTAGGTTGGAAAAAAAGAACTCACACTAACGCACAAGCTTTGCTTTTTGCTTGTGCAATAAGCATTGAAAAACTTTCAGAAAAAAAGTATGTTGAAAGCGACTCTTTATCTTTTGTTTCAGAATCACTAATCTTGCCTCATTGCTCAGTCTGAACATTCTGAAGCTTAAACAGTAAACCTAACTTTTGTCCTTTGTGAATCGCTTATTTCTGTGCTAGAATGATTTTTTTTTAGTTTTGAGGCAGCGCATCTTCAGCGTGAGCCGTGAGTAGCAATATTTTAGACAAAAAGGTGAGAAAAATATTGGATGATGTTGCGCGATGAAGAGTGGAGAATAAAAACACTAAATCTTAAGGAAAAAAAGTTGAAAAGATCGACCTTACACCAACAAAGACAGTTTGCTTCTTCTGAGCTTTTCTTTTGATGCAAGGAAGATTTGACTATTCTGACATTTATTAGTTTCCCACACTAATTTGACATTCTGTGAAAATTTTTCAGCCCGCTCCATGTCTACTGTCATTTACAAGTTCGTGGTTTTTGCAGGTAAGGACCAGTAATTAGTGCTGATGGTTTACTTAAACAAACAATGAACGTTAAACCATTTAATCAGGATTAGATTTATCTGTTCCACGCGTTACCAAGAGCTGAAATGCAATTGAAACAGGGATAGCCGGTTACTGTACAAGTAGCACAGAATGTTGCGACTATAGTCTTCAAAAAATACGAAAAAAGACACCGTTTTTTTTCAAAATGGTGTATTTTTTTTCTGCGTGGTGTGATAAAAGGATCTGACGTAAAACTAGAATTTAGGCATATTCGACAGTCATATTAACAGGCAAATTGGAGAACAGATTTCGAAAAATGACTAGAAACAAAAACATAAAATATTCGATGCTGAAAATTGACTAGAAACAAAAAAATAAAATACTCGATAATTTTTTGAAAATTTAATATTCCGACTGAAAGGGCTTCAATTTAGTATATCACTAGACCCATTCTGATGATTATTTATGGTACCTGAATTTGCGCTGAAAAAATAACACACGGAACAATTACGGCGAACAAAATGAATATAGCGACGGCTAGCAATAAATTTGTGGTATCTGTTCTTTTTAATTTGGGTCATCAAGTAACAACCATGTAACATGGAATTTTTTGCCCTTTTGTCAATCAAAGAATTTGGTTTTTTAATTTTGATCTGGGAGCCGGACATCAATTTTAGATAAAATTATTTATTTGACCGATTCCTAAAATTTGATTTACGAGTTCAGGTACCGGGCCAAAAATGGCTATAAGCTAGTAAGCGATAATTCACTTGGCCTTACTTGCGTTACTTGCTACCGAAAATTTTGCAACCATAGTAACACTTAAAAAAACTTGCAATTCTTAGATTTCACAACCATCAAGAAAATAATCGAATTTTAAAAAAAATACAGTTCTAATTTACTTCAATTACCTTAAAGCATATTGAGAGATTATTACTTCCTGCTCATCCAGTCAATTTCATTCAGAGGTCAAGTGTCTGATTACATAATATATGTTTTTCTCAAAACCTGAATTTATGGAAACATGAATTAATATTCTTTTCTTCAACATGATACCAGACGTGATACCTAGCGAACTTTCTCGGGTAACTGAAAGGGCGTGAAAAAGTCGCAACCTAGGCCATAGTTCCTTCCCACTCTTTCCAAATGGTCGTAAGAATAAAAATTATAACAAGGGATGAAAAAAAATGAAGAAAATAAATTAATTCTAATGATTTGAATGACTTTCGAAGTCAGAAAACAATTGACATTCAACACATAAACAGTATATAACTCATAGGAATTTAAAGTTTATCAACAAAATTTTGCGGTGCAACAGCTCAGCTGGTAAAAAGACATTTTTGCAGTCTCGTTTCTTCCTTTTTATCAATAAGTTTTCTGTACAAAATTAAATTAAGGAGGCCATTCTAACATAGAATGGATCCTTTGTTTTCGATCAGTTTTCACCGGTAGAAGAATTATTCGATGTGAGAGGAGAGTCCGTCCTAGCGTCACTTCCTATTTGATTTAGCATCATTGGCGATTTAGTCGGAGTGGTTTCCAAATTTGACATCGATGAAGTACGAACTCCCATTGGTTGCATCACTACTAGCTGTGGATGGCTTGTGGCATTTTGAATGGCTGGTGGCGCAGATGACGTCATAACCTGGTTCGATTGCGGCTGGCCCGAGTCAAAAATCTGTGCGCTCTGGCTGCTAACTGGCTGTGTCGGGGTTTGCTGTGAGCTCTGCTGTGTTATTGAGCCCATTTGGGTTTTGAGTCTCTCAACTTCGCTCATTATAGTTATCAGTTGAGCCCTCCAGTATTCCGGGTTGCTGCTGGAGTCATTCTCGACGCCTGAGTCTATTGGTGATTCATTTACAGCATTATTTCTTCCTGTACGGTGTATATGAAGGTGTGTGGTGGATGGAGCGGGGGTTGTGACAGGTGTCATATGCATGTTTTGCATCTCTGGGTTGCCCACCGAGGAAGGTTGCTGGCTGAACTTGCCAGGAGATTGGTCTTCAGAGACACTGTTTGCATCTGAACAGTCATAATATTGAAACTATTATTTGAGACAACCACTACAACCATAATTTTCGTTAACATCACAATATGAATTTTACATCGCTTGTTTAGTGTTTTCGATTCTTGATTTTTTTACTTCCAAAATTCTCATATCATCTTTCGAACTATGAAAATACTGTAAATGTTGAAGACTTTTGGAACATTGCGTAGTCATTTCAGAAAAAAAGTTTTATGAACATTATCATGTGAAGCAGCGAAAAACAGTGGCGTTCCTCATGATGGACGGACCGATTGTTGGAAATTTATTTTCGGTTATTTTGAGTATTCAGAAATCGCGAAAGTTTCAATTAGGCAAATAAATTCAGGCCATCACAACTCATTTGACCGATTGCAAATTTAGCAAAAAAAAAGAAGAATTTTTATATAGTCTCAGATCTAAAACGCATTTGAAATAACCTTATTATTAAAAGGATACCGATTTTAAAAACTGGAAAAGTAAAACAAAAATTTACTCCACATCTGCAAAAATTTTTTAGCAAAATTTAACCTTACTTCGGTTTCTGATAAAATTAACTTAGATTTAGTGCAAAAACCATTCAGCGATTAGCGTTTAACGATTCTGATTGGTTCAAAATTTTCCATCTTTCGGTCCCTCCATAAGAATAGCTAGGGCGAAAAACAACTAACCGTCTTTTCTCTTTTTCAGAGGTATGATATGGTCGATAGGGGTACTCATGGAAACTAGGGTTCCAGTCTTCACAACAGAGCCATCCGGGTCTTGCTGCTGAATTATCATAGTCTTACATGCTTCTTCGAGAGCTGCGTCACTCAATTCGCCAGAAGAATTAACAAGACCTGCTTGATCTTCTGGGTGGAACATTATTTCGTGGTGCTTCAGATTTGCACTAGAGTTGACATCTTGATTGACAGCTGGCTGTGTCTGTAGAAACGTATTAAACGGCATGACTCCACAGCCTGTGTTCAAGTAAACAATAGGATTTCTGTTTTGAGTTTGCTGTACCAGAGAACCATTGTTAAGTTGGTTCGCTGCTGTCACCTGCGATCCACCTAAACTAGAGAGCTGATGAATTGGAACTATAATAGAATTTCGAGGTGCTCGGGTAGCAGCTGAAAGCTGATTGGACGCTTGACTCGCTCTATTGACTGACTGTTTAATTATCGTAGGATTCGCCGAGGGTATTATTCCCGCTGACGGGCTTTGTTCGATCGCAAATGAGCGCGATATCTGCTCACTGTATTGGGTTGTTCTCGGCCCAGATTTTAGCCTATTGACACCATGGTTTGTGGCTATTGGTTCACTTAGATCGATCTGTTCTACAGCCGATGGGTATTTTGCTCTCTGGGGGTTTTGTATGTAGAACAAGGGCGGATTCTGAGACGCGTTGTTTCGCTTTAAAGGCCTATCGATGTTGAAAGTAGTGCCATCAGTTTGCATATCATTGACCGATTCAAGTGGACTATTAGAATACTTTTGTCTGTCCCTTTCGTTTCGCAGCATTTTAATTTTTTGGTTAGCAGCAGCGAGGCACTTTTTCAGTTCTTCGTTTTCTTCGCCCAGTTTTTCATTCATTTGCTCCAAAATTGCAACACGCGCCTCCAGGGCGGCATCGTTAGTTTTGCGTTTTTCGCGAGACCTTTTTGCCGCCTCGTTATTTTTGCGGCGTTTTATCCAGTAGCCTTCGTCCTTAAGATCATCAGGAGTGAAATCTCGGGTTTTACGGTACTGAAATAACCATTTCAGTATCAGGTAAATTACACTCAAGGGCAAAGCGTAGCTTCGCACCACTTGCGGTACAGAAACATGTTTTAAAAAACAGAAAGCGCGTATTGTAGAAATTTATCGAAAATTATTTAAAGTAAATCATACAAGCAAACATTCATTCCGACTCCAATCCTTGTTTCAAATTGATTTCAATGCAATAAACTGCTCACATTACGCTTTTCAAACGTATTTGCAAAGCATAATTAACTCCGTAAAACCACTTGTTACATCAACGTTCAAGCTTATGTGAGAGGGGAGGAAAATGAAACCAAAGTTTGACAGCAGAAGAAATCAAAAACTTGGAAAATGGGGGAAAAACGTTTCAAAATCTGGTAACTAAATTTTCAGAAGCAAATCAAGACAGAATACAAAAACCAATTAAAAATTTAAAGAATTCGCACCATTGAACAATTTATCAATACAAAGATGTGCACGAAAAACAAAACAGATTAGAGGGGGAAAATCATAATTTTTTAAATAGATACAACGAAAGCGAAGCATTGCAATCTCACAAATAGAAAATGAGACGGAAATAACAAAGTCGAAAAAATTCAACAATTTTTTGGAAATACGAAAAAATCAATTTCAGAAAAACAACCATTAGCATTAATCAAGCTTTTGTTAATTTCCGAGTTGGACGCCCACTGATCCCAATTATCAAAAAAAATTGTTGTCAATGAAATTTTGAGCGATTAAATTGTTTGAATTTTTAACTTTTATACTAAAAACAGCCTAACTTATTTGCACAGAAGCGAAACGGAACTTCGCATCACTTGTAATACAAAAAAGTATGACTATGATTACCAACCAGCTAAAGGAAAGTCAAATCAAAAATTGAAAAAACGGACAAAAATTCTCCTAAAAAAATTACCTCCACAATTTGAAACTTTACAAAAAGCTTTCTAAAAAGAACCGGGCCGTTATACGGGACCTAAGCCGATAAAATTAGCAAAAGACGAAGGTCTAGAATAGTCGAAAATTCGAATCCCACTGAAATCGAACTTCAGGCATTTGACGTCTCAAGCATGGGTGTTACTACTGCTGTAAATGCGCAGAAAAGTACTTGAATTTAAAAAAGAAATAATTTTCAAGAATTTTAATGAACGGCAAGAAAAAATCAAAAAATAGCAGAAAGTTCGGCATAATTTCTTGGAACTCAATTACTAGTCCAAAACCCGAATACACTGTAATGCTTTATCCTCGACTAAAAAATGACCAAGAGTTAGGCATATTTGGTGCTCCGGTAACTAAGCCGACAAAAAATCAGAAAAATAGAAGTCCGATAAAGATTTTCCGCTTTAAAAAAAAAACAGGTTCTGCTCGGAGTCGAATTATTGACTTTTGTCTTTATAGGCAGGAGCATCCTCTCTAGGCCACATGAGCAAAATCGCGTCAGACTTTTGATTTCATATGAACCAAGGTAATTTGATTCAAGTGATTCTGTAAAACTAGTTGATAACCCGAAAAAAGTCTAAATTCCGGTTTGATAACGCTTGCTAACCGCAAGCTGTAAAATAAGTTCACTAAACCAACAACGCACAAGCCGAACCATATAGGCTGATTAAGGTTGAGTTAATCAACGACACTTGAGACTACAATGAAAACTGCTGACAGCGCAAAAAGTATCGAAGTGTGGCAACTAAGCCAACAAACTGTTTCCAAAAAATTTTCAATTTCAGACATCGAAAAACACAAGGTTCGGCCTGAACTCGAAACGCAGACAATACGGTGCAAAGGTAACCGCATTACCTCCAAGCCAAGTGAGAAGGCGCCTGAAAGTTGCTAAAAATCGTAATGGGGCAGCAACATGAAATTCAATTAAAATGTGCACAAAGGTGAAGCTGCGCTTCGAACAACTTACAAACTAGATCTAACAATAGATCTA
Organism: Symsagittifera roscoffensis; assembly: GCF_963678635.1. Classification (NCBI taxonomy): domain Eukaryota; kingdom Metazoa; phylum Xenacoelomorpha; order Acoela; family Convolutidae; genus Symsagittifera; species Symsagittifera roscoffensis. Next base: position 51,067,334 of record NC_087064.1, on the reverse strand, counting down.
CTAGAAAAAATAGATCTAACAAAAAATAAAAGGCTAGACTTTGAATTTTAAAAAAACATGCCAAGACAATGGAATGTGAAATAAGCATCGGAAGAAAACTTACCAAACGATAAAAAAAGCCAAAAAATATCTTGACAGAAGCCCTTAAGCCAAAAAACATCAACAAGACTTGAGTTAATATGTCCCCCTCACCCTCAAACAATTTTTTCCGCTCGTCAAAAGTCGCATCATGGCCATTAAACCGATATAAAATATGCCAAAACCTATCCCAGCCGAAAGAAAAGGAAAAGAAACAAAAAAGCCAAAAAAATGTAGTCATGAAAAAAAACTCTAGTACGGAAAAGAAGTATACACGGGAAAAAGTCTAGTACCCGATTGCAAGACACATGCTCTCGCACGTATATAAAAAAAAGTTTTTACTGATAGTGCTTGAAGCTTATCACTCACTCCTTATAAATCACGAAATTTCACCGTTTCAAGCTTGATAGAAAAGAAAGCGAAAAAACGATTGAAAATAAGTTATTGACGAATACTTTAATTAAAAAATTATGCAAGACTCATATTTTCCGAGTAAAACATGTGATAAACAGTCGATCGAACAACGATTACCAAAAAATGACCGAAGTTCCATTAGAAAAACACTTCTCTGAATTTTCTACTATTTTATATTTAAGGAGGGCGATAGATTGTGAAAATTAATAGTACACGTTTTACCAACCGTAACAAAGAGGCGAAGCTGAGCTTCGCGCCACTTGCGATCCCACAAAAATATCAGTCCAAGCTGGCAGACAAAATAAAAAATAATAAAATAAAAAAACAACGACAAAAATTTCAAACTTATGCATGAAAGGATGATCAATTTGAAGAAACACAATTGCCGGCATTCAAAACAGTTCAGAAAAATTTATCGGGTCGTAAATAAGCCGAAAGAAATAGGGTAACACCCATTAGCCCGCAAGAAAAAAATCGTTGTCACGAAAACATTTTTGCAAGTTTAATGCTACTTACTCCTCCGGAAACACAGAATAAAAATATATTTTCCCTTCGAACGACGCCAAACAGAGTCTAAAAGCCAATTAAACATACGCCGAAACCAATTAGGCCAAATAAAGCTTCTATGCGAAAAAAGAAAACAACAAAAAAACTAACAAAATTGGGTAAACTTATAACTTAAAGAAATAAATCAATGAGACTTACTTTCAATAAAAACATTGGCAGCACTAAAAAAAATCTGTGACGTGGCAACTAAGCCGACCAAAACTCAGCAGACAAGAAATAGAATGACAATTTGTTGAAAATGAATAGTTCCAGTTGATCAGCCCAAAAAAAACAAGTCCTGGGCAAATTCCATCTTGGATTCTATGCACATCAAGGCGTATTCGCTACCTTTAGACCACGTGTGCCGGAGAAGCTCAGAAAAACAATTGATCAAAATCTAATCTATGAAATGAGTCAACTGCCTTTGTTTAAGAATTTTTCACCTGAAAAATAAAAGTCTATATCTCAATTTGAAAGCGCCTGCTAATGGCAAGTGGAAACACAGAGACGAAGCAGACATTCGCATTGCATGCGATACAATAGAAATGTAGCAATACAAATTAATTCGCATGAAATGAAGCAAAACCCGCTTTCAAAAACATGATAGAAACGTCGAAAAAAACTTGACCTACAACAATTTTCATGTTTACTCAGCAAATCGCAGCTGGTAAATTTACAACCAACATAAAAACAACTTTTGAATAAAACGGTTAATTAAATAAATGACATGCTCAAATTAATTCAGTAGATTATCTTAAGCACAGCTCGAAAGATCAACTAAAATTGGAGATCCTGTGAACAAAGTTATTTAATGGAAACAAACATAACCTACACAGAGACAGAGGCGAAGCAAAGCAAATCACACATTGCGGTACAAAATAGAGAATAAAAATACAAGTAAAAAATTCTGAAAAATGATGTTCGAAAAAATTACTTGAAAAAACACCTTGACAAAAGTAGAAAAATTACCGCAACAAAAAATATATATATATATGTATCGGATGACGTTCATTAACATCCCTTAAAAAGAGGAAATCATTAACCGAGCGGCAAGAAAGGCAACAAACTTTGCGACGAAATCTGTTGAGCCGAAAACAAAACTGTTGTCATAAAAAATTTCATAACATTTGATAAGTGTTTATGACCCATCCAACTGAAACACAATCCGATACGGATATAACAATATATAAGTCGATATAACATCAGCTGAAACTGTTTGAATAATTAAAAAAACGGAAAAATAAACTCCAAATCAGACATGGTAAATTTACAAATTTGTGAAGCTTCAGTTGTAGTGAACTGTTTAAATTGGAACAAAACCCATGCTTTGAATAGTAAACCAATAAAATCCAACCAGATAAAAACATGGCGTTTTAAAAAAACCAAAAAAATGAATCGACAGACACTAGGACGAAAACCACGTACACAAAAAAATCAAGAAAGTTTTTTGAAAAAATAATATAACCTGAAACGGGCTTGAACTAACGACTACTTGAGTGATAGTAATTTAATTCAAATTTGCAAGATGAAAGATCCTTTAGAAATGAAGATTCAGTGGACCAATTTGTTTACGGTAAAAAAAGTCTAGTAGTCGATTGTAATATCCTTGCTTATCGCAAGGGTAATTATACACTAGTGGACAAAAATAAACACGAATTTAGGTTTTTACCAAATAAAATGTCAGTTTTCAAGAACATTTTCTTAGAATTCCTTATTGACTGGGAGAATAACTACGCTTCATTATCTGCCGTTAGCACGTTTTCCAAATAAAATTGTAAATGCGAGGTGAAACATGTTTAGCAAGAAAACGAGCAGTGAGTGTGGACAAATGCACAAGGTGAAAACTTTGGTTCAAAAAAATCCAGAAAAAACCTTAAAACTAACTATAAGTACATTGCGATTTTCCCAAACTGTTTCCTCTCAGTTGATGTTAAAATTTACTTTTAAATCAAACAATTTTTGTTCTGTAAACCATTCTTGAAAATAGAAATTTTGAAGCGTAAAAACATGACTTTGCCCACTAGCGTACCTGGCCTTAGGATGAAAAAGTTTTTTCGATGACCTTCTAAACAAAAATTTAAGTCGACTAGCCTGTTGAGGAAACGTTGGGGACCTCTGATCTCTATTGTATTCTAGTATGGGATCCCTGAAATTGTAGTAGTCAGTACAGATGAAGAAAAAGATTCACTTGATTCATAATTTTCAGGACTTACGTGACTTGAAAAGATTCTGTGTACAACTCAGCGTGAGTATTGGAGTTAATTTCGCGGATGGTGCCCTTCAACAAACAAACCAAACCCAGTTTAAAATTTTAAAAGCATTATTAGCTTAAATGAAGAAGTTTTTACCTCAATGGCACCTGGAACTGATTCAGCCTTCAGCGAATTTACAAACGTTAAGTTACCATATTGATTTTGTAAACTCGTCAACAAATTGCCTTGAGAACTGCTTGCTGTTCTGTGAGCAGTATCAACAACAGTTGGAACTTGACTACTAGAGAGAACCATGACGTAATTTGATCCATTGTCAAAGACATTGTGATTGCTTCCGTTAGTCTGAATTGCTCGCGGCTCGTGGAGAGCCACTTGACATAGCTGTTCAAGTGAGCTAGAATTACATTCTTCTGAGGTATCCCGATGATGCTCGTTTGAACTAGAGCGGCTCATAGTTGTCATTTAGAATCATTGCTCTTTTTTTTTTTCAGGTTGTTCTCAAATACCTATAAGACCTACCTGAAATCAATCATACTAGCGTGTAACACACCTCCGGTGCTTCTAATTTTTGACGAATCAACAAAACCGCATACATTGGAAAAAAGATCTGCATCCTTTGAATGTACTCTGACAGCGCCCAATTACAGGGTTCGTAATTTCAGCACCCAATTACAGGGCTGGTAGGTTTTTTATTGTAACATTCGCCCAAATACTACACAGTGACGGAGCGTAGAAAAAGTACCTATTAACGACTGGCAGACGTCAGTTACCTTAATTCTACTCGTTTTTCACCGTCTCGACCTTGCCAGTTGATTTTCTGGTCTGTTTAGGGCTAAGTAAAAAGTTACTATTTTGAGGCCATCAGTCAAACGACTTTTGATCCGCTTTCGTTTACATGCGAACACAACCACATAGCTGAGTCTCGGATCCTCAGACTACGTGATTGCTATTAAAAACACGGCTCGATTAACCTATTTTACTATGTTTTTGGTGACAGTTCTATATTAAATCTATTGGAGATGGATTGACCCTTTCCTCTTCCAAGCTACTCATATTCTAAAATATCCAACAATACCGGTGTTAATTCAAGTTTTATGGCATCAGAGTAGCTAAAAAGTTAGTTTACTATAGTCTTCCACCATTGATCAGTCTCTGAGGGACCGAGCCTCCGCTTCCGTGTTCTCCTCGAGATAACGTTGTTATCACTCTCAATTCGTGGTACGGGAGGGTACTGCTCTCCACCACCGAAGCCTCCTTTCCCACTTATCTTCTTTCACTAAGGATCTTATCTTGCGTGACTGTCACAATAAGTGTGACATTCGACCAGAATGGACGAAAATGCAGATTCGAAATTTTAGCAGCTAGCCTTCCGAATTAGCGGTTTTGGAGGATTAGCGGTGTTATTGGAACGATTAGCCAAACGGCGAAGGCTAGTATGTTCTGGTGTTTCAAATTTTTAAATTTTCGAAGTATGACGTCATATTTCTGAGAAACGTCAGAAACGACCATTTTGGCAGAAAACCGAAAAAAAACACAACAACAACAACCACAGTAGTTGCGACGAGAACAACGAAAAAACTGAGAATCGGAATTAGAGACGAGCAGAAATAGCAGAGACCGTTCCGAGTTGCAACTATTGTGTCGCTACAATATTTGCAAGGCCGTTGCGAACAACGGTGAAGGGTAGAAGACAGCCTTCCGGAAGGAAAATAAGAGTCTTATTTCCCCGGATTCAAGAATCCGGAGGGGTCTCTGGACTGAAACTCATAGCATTTTACATAAACTTTTAGCTTCCCTATTATGTCCTAAATTGAAATTAATTAACATCTGAAATCATTTTGCTAGGATGAGAAGCTAGGAAATGGGGGAAAGGGTTGATCCATCTTCGATGGAGATGATGATTTTTATCTACTGAACAAAAACAATAATAGTTCAATAAATAGTAGTAGCCCTGATTTTAGGAGTGACCTCGTGGTCTGGGGATACTGAGACCCAGCCATTAGCTTACTACTTCTGCATGTAATTAAGTTAATTTGAGCGTTCTGGTCGAAGCCGGAGATCAGTAACGTTTTTGTCGACCCGATGTTGGAAAGACCACCAAAAGAACTGGCTTGGTAGAGACGGTGAAAAGCATGTAAAGCTCTGTTTAGACGTTGGCCAGTCGTCTTAGAACCTAGCTTTATTTTCCGTCGATATGTATTTTCTGGGCGAATGTTACAAAGAGGCTTCGTTTTTCCGTGTTTTTGTGTGACTGTTTTCCACTTGATTTTCTGTTGTTCTGTTTTTTTCTCAACTTTTTCGGTCAAAATGGCCGTTTTTCGTTTTTCTGAGAAATACTCGCTCGTTAATCGAAATTTTGAAAAATTGAATCTTCCAGAATATTTCGACCCTCCTTTCAAGCACTTTTTCGTCGTCAAGGCCTTTTCTCGCTAATTCGTGCTTCGCCGGAAGGTTGCGCTGTGCCAATCTGGCAGAATGGCACATACTCCCCGGACAGTTCCCATCAATGTCCCTATTTATCGCATAACACCGGGTTATCGTCATGTAGTGTTCCAGTTCTCTATAATCAACCTTACGAATGGCATTAGAAAATGAAATTTATCTACTCCACCTCAACTCACTACGTGTCACAAATGGCATCATACTACATCTCACTGCCTTTCAACATTTTCACAAAATTTGCACCATGAGGATTGTCCTAGATAAAAATTTCTTTTCTGACTATTTACGACATCTTGCCATAAAACTTCTTTTCGCTCTAGCTAATTAAAAAATTGGGACGTGTCACGGCCACGCACCCGTTAAAATTAACTTAACGTCACTCACCAAGTATAATCAGTTATTTATGCTCTCGTCCTTAATACTAAAACTAAGAAACTCTGTGGCTAGAAAAATTATTGAGGTACTCACCCTCTTCGAGCGAGCTTACCCAAACTTGCCAGATCGCCACACAGTGAACACGTGTCCTACACAGGTTAAGAACATCAGTCGTGTTTAAATAGGTAAATATTTTCACCTATGTTCTATATATATATATATATATATATATATATATATATATATATATATATATATATATATATACATAAAGAGCACAACTATAACTTTCTTTCAACAGTTTCAGCAATTGCAACAATTTTCAAAGTTTGATCTGACCAATCTAAATCAAAACAAAAAGTTTAACAACTTCAATAATCAAACTTAGTTGATTAGTTTAAGTTTTTGCACACGAAGACAATCAAGTTTTTCTACTTCTCTCCCTTTCTTGTTTACGTCTTCACTTTTCTTCCTCGTTCCATCTTCCTCATTCCATTGCTTCTTGTTCTTGCTCTTCAGTTTCACTGTCTTCCAGAACTTTCTCCAACATGTTCATGGAGTTGCGGGCCGTCCCCCAACTCTCCTGTTCTAACAGCCTCGGTTTGCAGCAAGGTAGCAAGCCCATGTTCACCTTTTGCTCCCGGTTCCTGCAAAAACTGTTGTGAAGACACAGGCTCACATTCCGTTCTAGGTCAGCTCGTAAGACATCTTTCTTTTCAGTTTACGTAACACAAGGTGCTCCAGCTACCCGCTTCACCGCCGTGGTAACAACGTTTCTGTGCGTTAAGAATGCTCTTTTATAGGCTCCCGGTCCTATACCTAGCTGGAAGGATTGATAGGCTTCCGTGTTCATAGACATATGACGCTTCGCGCGTTCATACATCCATGATGTCATCACTGCACGGAACCAAAGCATCAATCTTTGCCTTGACCATATTCTTTCAATGGCTTTGGGTATTCTCAGAACCTTGCAGGTGGTTCTGAAAAGATCCAGGTTGCGGTTCACCTTTACGTTGCTTAGCTGCTCAGGTGTCGGCACGGCCGTCTCCTGCTCACTTGTGCCCACGTTAGCTTCTAACCATCTCACCACCAGCATGGCACTAACCACCACTATTGACACTTGCTGATTCTGATCGGGCAACTCCGTGGAGTATAACTCTTCCACGTCCCACACTAACACCAGATTCCAACGTTTGGGGTACCATAACGTCTGCGCCAGGCAGTGAAAAGGATACTCCCCATGGGTCATTAGTATGTTCCTTCGGGTCCGATACCCTGAGGCTCCCAGCAACGGTTCCACTTCCATCTTTATTCTATGCACATCGTCCTTTTCTTCTATGGTGGGGAATTCAGTGGGTAACGCTCCACTCGCTTTCTGCTTCTGGAATTCACTCACATTATCCTCGTTCAATCTCATGAACTCTTCACCCACTACGTCTTGCAACTCGCCTTCAGATCTCTTCGGGACGGCCCGAATGATCTTTGCCAATAAATCATACGACCTTTCCGACATTCTGGCCAACCTCACGCACTTTGGCACAGAGAAGAGTTGGTCAACCAACACCTGCTGCGTCCTCGCGTCCATCACCACCATGTGCGTAGGATACGTACTATTGCAATATGGTGCGGAGCCCGAACCCACCAGATATTTCGAGCCAGTAGGTCTATGATAGGCCTCACTATTCTTCAAATTCATTTCGATTTCCAGGGCTTCTCGCCAGTCTCCAATCTTTTGCTCTGTCTGCAGTGCTCCAGGGAATTCTTCCACACTGAGGGACGTCACTAGCCCATGGGCACGCTCTAGGCGCTCCAGTGATTCTATCGAGCTCGTCATGCTGCAAAATCCCAAGGCAGTGATCAAGTTTACTTCCGTTACACCATGACAGTCCGCGATCAACTCCATTCCACTCTTATCCGACATGCTCAACCTCCCATACAATTGTGCCAATTGGCGATGCTCCTCGCTCAGCGTAATCAAGCAATGTTCCGAGTTGCACACATGTCCGTCCGTTCCACTACTGTGAGCTAGACAGGTGCCCTGTCTCAGCCAGTCACTCGATGGACTTCTTTCGGATGGTCCCGTGGATGGGTTGTTCTTCTGCTTCGTTACTCCCATGGCCAGCAGATGGTGTATCATGGCCAAATCGTGTAAACTCGCGTCATCATCCAAGTCCAACGTAATATCTGCCGTCATATCCCAGATTAAACCGGCGTTTGGATGTGGACACCAAGAAGGCTTCATGAGTTCCCACATGGTTACTAAGCTGGTTTTCAAGGGACTGTCCCAAGAACCACAATCAAAACTCACTTGCCCCTTCAGCTCGGGAACCGAGGGTTCAACCACTCGTTCTTCCAAAACGATTCCCAGCTTGGGTTGTTCCATCATTAACATGCCAATTTCCTTGACCCGCTCAACCCAGAAACCAAGTACCACAACTTGTTCGTAGTCAAAGTACGCTTCCCTGTCTTCCTCATTCACAAAGGGATTATATGCCATTCCTGGTATACCAGACACGTATTAGAACGACTTCAACTTCCCCAGTGTTGCATAGTCTTTCTGTCTCCTGACTACTTCAATTAACTCCCGGCTCACTTTCAACTCTTTGTTGGAATACCTTCTCACTTCTTCCAACCTGCGGTAGCTCTCCATGTCGTTGGACTCCTTGTTTGGTATGGCCAGCGGCATGTCCTGATATAGCTCAAGGAGTGCCCTCAGGAAGTTTTGTTCACTATCAACTCCCCCTTGCCGAATGGTTTTTATGCATTCTCGCAATACAGGAGTGGGGATACGATCCACCACGAATCTTACGAAGCAAAGGGCATCCTTACGGTTAGCCCAGGCTATCGCAAAATCGTCTCTAGAAATCAACATACGCAGGGCTTCCATCAGTTCCAGTTCCTGTTCCTTTGATTTCGAGCCGTTGTTGGCTTTATATTCCGCCTTCTTGATTCCAATCAAGCACCAGGCCAATCGTACTTGCAAGTCAGTTCTTTTACATGGATAAGCCAGGTATGCTGCCACCGTCGCCGGTGCATGCATCGTCTCGTCAAAGTATCTTAAGAAGGGCCGCCCTCCAAGAGATCTCTAGCAGTTTTTCCAGCCCGGTTTCGTTTGCCTCCGAGGACATCACCGTACCGTATTCTTTCCTGTTCAAGTTAGAGTTCTCCGTTAGCTCCTTCAGATACTCCTGCATGGCTTGCTTCTCGTTTCAAGCCATCAGGTGCCCTCTCGCGGAATTCCTCGCCTTCAGCATCTCCACTTAACCCCCTGCCGGATCTCCCACGTGGACTGAGTCTAGCACAGTGATTCGACTAAGCTCGACTACGTCGAGTTGTCCCTCCAGCTTCATCCGGGCCATGTTGGTTCGCGAGGGCTTGTAATCATCAAGTCCTCCAGATCCACACTGACTGATGACCTCCATTTCTAGCTTAGTATCCACCAGAGTCCCCGCATTTTTCTTCGGTTTCGTGGCTGTTGTGGTCAAACCTGCCAATAGCATAGGGGGTATCAGGTTCTCCTTTTCTCCCCCGGCCAGCGTCGCACCATCTCCTTGCCCACTTTTGCCTCAACGAGCCACTCCTGCCAAGGAGGCCACCACTGTGCTGGCTTCCTGTCTTTCCTTTCAACCGCTTCAGCCCTTTTTTGGCTCGTCTGACGGGTAACTTTCTCGTGATCTGCTGATCATCGGCACTGTCCTCTGTAACTGACTCGGTCAGAACATCAGACTCTACGGAGTTCATTATTTTCTCCAGAACGTCGCGCATGATGGGTTGGTTTAATCCCACCTTCAATGGACTGCGTCCCGTATCTTCGTATCACGTCCCATGTCCTCTCCATGAAAGTCACTCGGTTCCAGGTTACTCCCGTCTCACGTTCAAGTTCACTCGGGTATCTCTCCCACTCCTCTTCCGGTAGCGTACTCAGGAAGGATACCCTCAAATTCTCCTCAATCTTCCTTCTCCTTGGTGACTCATGGAGCAGTTTCTGTAGGTCCCTCCTCCGGTAGTCAATTGCCATGCTTATTGGGTCCATTGGGGATAAGTTGGCCGGCGCCTCCTCTGTAGGGGACATGAAAAACGATGATGTCATCAACAATAGATTCCCATCGACTTCCCCGTTGTCGTCTTCACTAAACTGGTATTCCAGCAATTCTCTCTCCAACGCTCCTAAGTCCACTCCACACGACTTCTTTCCTTTTCCCTCCTTGGGATCATCGTCTTGATCCATCAGCTCGTCTTCATCCGCATCATCAGGTTTTGACTTAGGTCCCGAAGGGACTTGTCGCGTATCCATACCCGAGTCCGGCCGCGCCGGTACGGTCAGGTCCCCTGCGCTATAGAACAACTCATCATCCACTAGGAATTCTACCTACTCCTCGCCATGTGGCGCCAGATCATCCACCGTTATGTACGTGCCTCCTCTGCACTCTTTTGCCAGTTCCAGGGTTACTACCTTCACCTCTCCTGACCACTTCAATCTTGACAGATCATCTGCAGGTGCATACACATCATTCCACACCTTAGCCGAGACCTCTGGTCTCCTGGAAGGTGGTGCCTTGATTTTCTTTCGACTCCAAGCATCGGGGAATGTGAAGTCGAACGTGTGCATGGCCGCAGCGTTCCAGCTGATGAAGCGCGGCTCCATCCCTCCACTCCATTTCAGCGTTCATTCTTCTGCATCACGAGCCACTCCGATGCGAGGGGCAATGGCAGGATATGTGACTCCCAACAACATCCTCCTTATCGGTGGGTATCGATGGCATTGGTCCAGCAGCGGCCTGGACCCGGAAGGCCACGCTTGCTGGTTCTCTTTCACGTGTGCATAGGCCTCTGGCCAAAGTGGGACCCTCATCGCCTCTCCTGAATCCTTCGCCACTGGTCGCAGATTCCAAAGCATCGGATTGAACTGGACATGGAAAAGGTCCTCGCGGCCCATTCGGCACTTAAAGTTGATGTTGAAGTCCATCAACACCAAACCCGGCTCTGCTATTCTTCCGAATAGCCTATCGTCGCTGGCTAACCCTCTCAGCTCCTTCCGTTCCACCCAATTCAGCACGGAGCAATCCACTACCGAAACTAGGTTGACATACTACACCGAGCTCCTGTATGCCTTTACTTGTACGTCGGGGAACGCAAATGACATCACGGGTCAATACACCACCGTGATGAACTCCCGTAGTCCATGAATTAAAGCCAGCGGATCGACCCGCATCATGACAGCCAGATCTGTCCGCAAGGGCATGCCACAGTACTGTTTATATTCACTCGCATCCGTCGCCACCTTATCCTCTCCTGTGATACTCCTGTTCTGTTGCAGGAGATATTGGAGCAAGAGGATCCTCCAGTCCTTCATCTTCGAACTTCATCTCCAGTCCTTTCCAACTGCGCGCTGAATTCACGACTCGTTCCCTGAAGTTGTTCTGGGTAGCACATTAGCACGAGCAGATCGCCCAACCGACCATACGTCATAGCGATCAGGGTGAGGAGTCCGTCCAATCTCAGGTCTGCCAAAGCTTGGGTGAAGAAATTCGCAGGTCCCTTCACGAAATTCTCGTGACCAAATTTCACATACAAGGCTAATAGCAGGCCGATCGACAGTTTCCGGATATCCTTGACAAAGCTCGCTATCAGGTAACGGGAGGCCTTCGGGTAGCACGTTGACAAGAAGGATGGCGTCCATCCCACTCCCATTCCACCCAAGATAGCGTCTGATTGCTCGTATTGTACCCTCGTGGCCAAAATATCGGCTTGGAATTTGTCCAATAACATCGTGTTCACGTCCTGCATCAATTGCAACATCATGCCCCCGGCTAACTCCCTCTCGTTAAACAAGTTCTTTAGGTTAGCGTGTATCTCCTTGATTCCCGCCGGTGCATGCTCGAACGCGTCTTCTCCCAAGGTACACAATCTCGGTGACAAGTACAACCATGAGTTGGTGCGTGGCTTCGTACGCAAAGCCAATGCCATGAATTCCTCTTCTGCCGATGTCATATTTTTCCTAACTGTCCTCCCCTGCTCATTCTCCGCGTGATCCATTGTCTGAACCAGAGATCATCGGCCACCTGTTGTACCAACAAGTGATCGTCATCTACCCCTGGTCTCAATTTCAGCAATCTGGCGAAGTTGGTCATCTCCAACCCCAGGACTTCATCCAGCACCAACCGAGTTGTGCTACAATCCTTGAATCCTTGTATGGCTCTCGAAATGTCAGCCCAAATGGCAGAAAGCTCGGATCGGGATGGGTAGTAGTTGTTGGGGTCCACCGTTCTGTTTGGCTCGGGTATTATCACGCTGAATCGTCCCTCTGCTATTGTTGTGACCATCTTGTACACAAACTGAATGGGTTCTGGCAATGTGGCGTACCCCAGTGATAACACAAAGACGACCTTCAACACATTCTGAGTGAAGCGTCGCTGTACTGATGTTTCTACATCAGCCATGGATGAGAGCAATGTCATTATCGCCTCTCCTATGACCTCATTGCTCGGGATCGACCCATCCGTCAGACGGGACAACAACCCTCTGCTCTGCAGGTGATCATTCGAGCCTGCAACTACTATCACCTGCGGCTCCATGCTGACTACCCTTCGCACACTTATCATCATGCCTGCTGACTGTCCCCAGTCCAACTTAGGCGCCGTCAAGAAAATCACATCGGGCCAAAAAAGAGAACGGGGCGTGTAGAGGTAACCCGAACTGGCCACTATCAGATATTTGACAGCCTTCATATCCAAGGGTTCATAGGCGGAAAACGGGCTGTCACCGACTGGTGCCTTCAGCCCCGCATATCTCTTGTCGTCTCCTTCCACCGAGGTTGATCGGGGATAGTCTCTCAAATATTCACCAGGCGCCTGACCAGGTGGTTTAGCGAACTACCTGTACTTCTCGTGATGCCTGTTGTTAGGCTTATTCTCTGCCAGAAACTTGCCCTTCCGAGCAGGTGGTGTCAGTTCTCTGGCTCTCCGACGGACGTCCGTAGGAGATCGGGTATTCAAGGGTCCAAAGGTATTGTCCTGAGGAAATCCATTAAGGTCCACGTACCTGAGCGTAGTCGCGGAGCTAAACTGTTCCTGTTCCGCTAACAGCCAATCCACGCCCGGTATTCGATATAATCGCGACACTGTGGGACCCTCTCCGCCGATCATCTTCTTCGCATCCTCCCGACACGTCAATTTGTTCATGTTCAATCTCGCTGACATGTCCGCCTTATAATGTCCCCAACCGCTGGGATCTGGACGGTTCCAAAGCAGTACGTTGCCTGGTTCAACTCCCTCCGCCGGCACGGTGCTCATCAATTGTCCTGTTGTCGAAGCAGGGTTTGCTGTAGCGGGCGGGTCATTCCTCCTAGACACGGTCTGAGAGCTAGTCTGGTTCTGATCAACCGATCTCCCAAGTCGGCTCTCCAATGGTTGAGTTCTGGGAGGAGGGGCAGTCACCAACCTCTCTCTCACATCTGAGCTTGGAGCAACGGGAGCAGCTGCACCCGCTTCCATTGCCAGGGGCCCGAGGCGATTGGCGAGTGATTCTGGCACGTTGCCCCTCACTCTACCTCCTCCAGTCGCACTGGTCCAAGCCAGTGAGCTGGTTGTCCTCAATTCTTGCTCCATTTCCCTCAACTGCGTCTGGAACACGTCGTTTATCCAGTGCCTCCCCTGCTGGGTATTGAAGTGTATGCCATCCCTGGTGAGTGCGAGGTGATCAACCATGCGCAGCATGTTTTCCAGATCCATGAGTCGCAGCTCGCTGGGGTTGCTCCTTACCAGACTGCGAATCATCTCGTTCCACCGGGTCGCATTGCCATTCATAAAATCCGGGTTCTGTGGTATCGTGATTAAAACCACGAGTCTGGGTCTATACTTCTCCTTCAGCTCATTCAGAAGGCAGACCAGTAGGGGTTCCCACTTGCCCTCTGGGGTTACAGGGGCTCTCGAAACGTCATTGGTCCCTAGCAAAAACACCAGCGTGTCTAGGTGATCTTCTCCCTGGAACTCCATCATTTTGATGACTTGAGCCACGGAAGCGCCTCCGAAAGCTAGGACAGTAGTCTGCCCGTTGACAAGGATCTCGTTCAGATCCCTCACTAAACTGTCCCCTATAACCAAATGGCGACTCCCTGAGGGAATTTCCTGGTTGCTTATGGCGGGGTTCCAGCCCATGCTATTCAAACACGCACGAGGATGCTCCGCAGCCACTTGCACGAACTGGTTGCGCACCGCTAGGTTCTTTCCAATATGAACCACGCGAGATCTCTGAATCGTCCCGCCATGCGCAGTCCCTGTTGATACTACAGTCTGGGGTCTTCTCTCCGAGCTGCTTGAAGAAGGATCAAGGCGTTGGGAAGGGACGACCCTACCCAGCGTCCGGCTAGTGGTCCTATTGATCGCGTTCATAGCTGCTCTGGCCACCTGATTGAAGGACTCCTGGAACTGAGGAGCGAGATAGGTGTCTGAGGGGTCTGGTATTATATTTCTCGGGTTCGGAGCAGACTGTGATGTCTGCTGAGGAGCCCCGGGCTCTCTCGGTGCGCACTGCTCCTGTGCCCTCGTCCTGGGACGTGTGTCCCTGGATGCCTCCGAGGAGTTCATCGTTGCCAGGACGTCCGGTGACACTTGGCTCACCCTCGCATATAGAGTTCCTTCAGATGTTTTATCTCCTCTTCCTTGTGGGCTATTTGCAGATCTTCAAACTTCTTCTTCCATTCGTCTCTTTCTCGAGCTATTGCTCTGTATTCCTGCAGTTTGGCACACAGCTCGTCCTGATCCCTTTTTTTCTTCTCCAACTTCTCGATCGTCTCCGAGGTCTGTATCTCTATCTCGCTCACTTTCACTCTCTTCAGAGGAGGAGCAGCTGTTGGAGAGTCTACTGAATGTGACGGGCCCGGCCCATCACGTTGTCTTTTAGCTCCGATGAGCGGCTGTGCAGGCTGGACAGGTAGGGGCATCTCACTTAGGCGGTGTTTGCTCTGCTCGCCTAGTCCCGGCTCACGAGCCAAGTCGTGTCCGGACATTTCTCCTCGGCGCCATCTCATCAACCGATTTCGACCTCTCTCGGCGGTCCCGGACTCACCGAAGGCCAGCATCAACACCACCTCCGTGGGGCGATTCCCTCGACCCTCTCGTCCCAACGCGTTGAGGAGCGCGACCACAAACATCGCCCGTCCCGGGTCTTCTCGTGTAAAGTCAAAATGAATCAGCCGCTGATAGATCTCGTCTAGAGTCGCTCCTAGACTCGATGAGAGGAATTCCATTAATTCATTCTTGTCACCCATTTCTATCGTTTTGATTTTCTTCGTCGATTTCCTTCTGGTTTGTTCGATTCAATAAACAAAATCTGATCAATCAAGATCTAAAAAGCAAGTCACGACTTAAAACCATCATTTGATGCCGTCCCTTTCCAGCGTAAAACAATCTTTTAAAAACAATCCATTGAAATTTTTCTTGGTTGTTGATTTAAAACTTAGCACCAAGGTGGATCGTCCACCTTCAACCTTATCGAGGTAACACAAATGAGCGCTGTCACTTTCACTACCTGGAGTGTTCCAGGTCTTCCAGGACACAAACATCACATAAAACATACCCTAACAATAACATAACACATAAACATGATATATCTACTTTATTACATAAAAACATAATCCCTAGTAGTTAACCTAAGCTTAATCCTAATTCCTATAAAGAGAACTTAAACCACTTATCGCCAAATGCAACTCCTAGCATATGCTCAGATAGTACTTTTTTTGTAAGTAAACCTCTATGTCAGTTTCTGAAAATATCACGTCTACAAGGGCGTACAACTCTCTCGGATGTAGCTTTCCCCTATTGTGATCATAGACTAGTAACGAGAGAGAGGTCACTCCTCTCTCAACCAGAAAATCCCTAAGTCGAGTCAAGGCCAATACCAAGCTCTCTGGATCTACGTGTTGCCTATCAGTGGCCTTAGTAACCAGGAAAGACAAATATTTCCCTGGTATCTGTGATGCAACAGGGGGCAGCGCTCTCATCCCTCCCACACCAGGCATCTGTTCCATAAAAAGTCGATACTTCTTCTTGCTCCTTCCTTTCCTGTTCTGGCGTGTCTCCATGGTGAGAGGAAAGTCAGGTTGTATTCCTTTGTCAATTTCAGTTTGTTCTGGGCAGTCCCAGTCCTCTTTGGCATAAGGTAGAGTTTCGGTCAACTCCAGGTCCAGTGGTAGATCGCAATCATCCACCACCTCATTTCCATCGTTTTTGTCGCGAGTACCTTTTTCATTCACCTCACAAGCAGGATCCACTATCAAATAGTCTCCCTCTTGCATGTCCGCTGGGATGCACCAGTCCTCTGATGAGGCATTGTGCGGTTTGATGTTTTCGTAATGAGCTGCTCTTTCTGTGCTCAGTCGATAAAACCGACCTCCTTGGTGCACTTCTGTTATTTGAAATGGGCCACGCCATTTTTAAAATAATTTTTTAGTTCCTTTTGGTGGAACTACTTCCTGGAATACCCAGACGTAATCTCCAACTGAGCAGGTTTTTGCATCGGCAGTCCTTTTTTGTCTAATTTGCGCCTGTTGCGTGTTCCTCTTGCATAATCATTGAGGTCCTGCTGTCTTCTAACGACATCACGCACGTATGTTTGCGGTGCTGTTCTCTTTCCTTCATATTCAGGGCAGAAAAACGTCAACAAAAGCGCTTTTTTGTGACCCGTTAGCATCATATGCGGACTTAATCCCGTGGTGGAATGCTCTGTACTGTTGTAAGCACCCATCACTTGCGGCAAGTGTCTGTCCCAGTCATCCATGTAGCGTGAGCAATAGACACTCAACATGGATACCAGCGTGCGATTTTGCCTCCCGCGTAGGCCATTCGTTTGCGGGTGATAAGTGGGCGAGTGGGCCTGTGCTACCTGCGACCATTTCATTAACTCCTTCGTGAGATCACCCACGAAAGCTTTGCCATTGTCCGATTGGAATGTGATGGGGCAGCCGTGCCTCGCTATCCACACATTTATCAAGTGGTCGCATAATTCTTCCACTGATGCTGTCATGCAGGGTGCTGCCTCTGCATATTTCGTAAAATGATCAATCATTACCAGCACCTGGTTGTAGCCCGTGGCTGCCATGCATATCTTCTGGTGATCAATCTTCACTACTTCATTGAATCCCGATGATTCTATTGACTGCAGGGGGAATCTTAGTTTCCTGGGGTCTTTCGCCTGTTGACACTACAAGCATGCAGAGATCCACTTTTCACAAGCCATCTTCAAACCAGGCCATTCGAATCGTTTCTGTATCCCGTTGTACACTTTGTCGACGCCTTGATGGCCCATCTGGTCATGTGAACGCAAGAGCAATTCGGTCTGGTATAACTGTGGTAACACTGTCGAATTGTACTTGTAAAGGACCTTGTCCTCCTTTTTACGTTTACAGGCTACCATTCCGTCTCTGTTCAGGTACAACAAATCTTTTCTTCTCAGGTAGAACTGCTTCAAGATCTTTTAGCTGTCTTCTTCCAAATCTCCTTTGTCAAGTGCTCCATTCTGGATCCATCTTTTCAGATTGCTCGTCATTCTGTCATTTCGTTGAGCCCGTAGGAGGTCCGACAGCCGGTATCTGGCTTTCAGATACGTCTTTATCACGTTTAATTGCCCGCTCATTATCTCCGGAGCATGAGCATCGTGCATCAACTTGACGCACCATATCTTCATCAAAGGCGTTGCTTCCTGCACAGATGGCTCCAGATTGGTACGGACGACCGTACCATGTGGCAGTAATCTGGTTGGGCGTTTGGAAACTGCTATCAGCTTGAGCTCATCGGCGGCATTATCCACCACAGTGCCCTCCTCATCGGAGGTATACCTGTCTCTGTCCGGATCCTGATGCATTTCTCTGTCCAGCCCGCGCTGTTTCCAGTCCTTCAACAAGAAATGAATCGCAATCTCCGATACATCAGAATTGGAAGTAGTCTCAGATGTGTTGTCCCAAGACTGAGGCCTCGAGTCATCACTTGAGCCGAATGATTCGACACCATCATGTTGCAATCTGTCTGTGATGTTTCTCGACTCCCCGGACACAACTCTGTCCCTTGGTCGCTTTGAATCCGACTCCCCGGACAACATTCTATCCCTTGGTTGTCTCATCAACCTCTCCCCGTACAAGTTGTCCTGCACGGCCCCGAAGGTGCCTGACTTCCCTGGACATTGTCTCGTCCCCGGAAGAACAATCTGAGCTCGGCTCGTACTCTTCTTTTGCATCCGTGAAAAGTACTTTTCTCGTGAAGCCGGATTTCAACTTGACCCTCACTTCTCCAGTGACTTGGACCGGGGTCTATTTCCCACGTTCTATGAAAGAAGTCCTCAACAAGACATCCTTCGGCATTGAGGTCACTAGCTGGTTCACTATCGACCGGCAATCCCGTTCCACATCGCGACCGCGAATAATCACTGGCCTCTTCTATGTTTTTTCAATGAAGGTCAATCGCTGCATGGTTTCCATCCATTCACGATCATGCCTATCGACCTCCCTATCTAGCAAGTCACGGAGCTTCCCCATGACGTCCGGCGCCACGTTCACCGTCCTATTTAACAGAACTATGCTGTTGATACCCAGCCTGGTAAGCTCCTGCTGCACCATATTGGATCGGACTAGCAGATCTAATGGGACAATATCACCCCTGGCCAATACCTTTATTTCAGCGGCCATCTCCACCGGAAGTTCAGGGTGTCCTGGTATGGGGTGCCCTGACTTGTCCAGCCACCTAGTGAGTGGTAGTTTATCGTAGGTTTCCTTATCTAGAAATGAAAATCCGTCTTTGATCTCTGCCTGATTGGCCTGCTTCTCTTCTAAGCGCTCATAAAATTCTGTCTTCTTACTGAGGCTATCAGCATTCTGATGCTTATCACGGGTATGGTGCTGTATGATCATGTGGTATCCATCCAGGCGCACGATGCAACGGCCAATATAACTTTGGTCCATCGAAAAGGTTTTCAGCCAGGCTAGGGCACGATTATCCACACGCAACTTGAAGGGAGCACTACCCAAGTAGGCCCTGTATTTTTCCACGAAAGTGATCACCGCGAACATCTCCGCTTTTGGTGCGCCGTAATTCATCTCAGTATCGCTCAGGGTCTTACTTCCGTAGGCTATCGGACGGAGAACCGTTCTCTCGTTCCACTATTGCTCCTGGTCAAGAATGCCTGATATCACAACTACCGAGACATCCGTGTCTAACACGAACATCCCCTTCTCTGTTGGCATGCCAAGGACCGGTGCCTCGCAAAGTTCACGTTTAATGTTTTCAAATGAAACTTGTGCCTCATCAGTCCAAGTGAGTTTTTTGCCTTTATTTCTCATCAACTGTTGCATGGGGTATATCTTGTCGGCGTATCCCTTGACGAACTTCCGATAATAGTTAGCAAACCCCAAAAAGCTAATCAGTTGTGTATGTGTCCTGGGTGCCTTCCAGGTCAAAACCGCTTCGACCGCTTCGGGATCTGGTCTCACTCCATGCTTATCCACCAGGTGGCCTAGATACTTTATGGAGTCTCTGAGGATTTCACACGTCGAGGGTTTACACTTCAGTCCCGCCTGCTTCATGCAAGTAAACACCTCATCCAACCTCTCTATGTGATCCTCTTGGGTTGGCGTTGTGGTCACGACATCATCGACCTAATATATGATGAGATTCCCGTATTTCTTTGTCACACTCGTCGCCATCAGTCGCTGGAATGTGGCCATCGCGTTGCACAATCCAAACGTGGAACAATCCCAGCTCGCACGCGAAGCCCGTCTTTTCAGAATCTTGCTTTCGGAGTGGCACTTGCCAGAACGCCGAGCCCAAATCTAACGTCGTGAAGAACTTCGCTTCCCCAGCATGGATAGGCTCTCATCGATGCGGGGAATCGGGTATGCGTCCTTTATAGTCACTACGTTCAGATAACGGAAATCACAACAAAACTTGAGTTGCCCCCTTTCTTTTTAGCCATGACCACGACACAAGCCCACGGGGACTTCGACGTCTCGATCATGTCTTACTCCATTAACATCTCGATCTCCTTCCTGCACGCTTCCAACTTATGAGGGGTCATTCTCCTCGCCCCTTCCCTATGATGTACCGAGCCCTCTTCTATCTCAATTTCGTGTTCTACAAAATTACAGCAACCTATGTCGGCCTTATGTTTCGAAAAAACGTCTGCATTCCGGCTTAGCACCGCCCTGAGCGAATCTAGTTCCTTGTCTGATATTTTACCCTTCAAATGTTCTATCTCAGATAGGACCGGTTTATTCGCTGCTAACTCTGTTTCTGTCGATCTCTCGGGAAAATTCGAACAACTAGACAAACGATCATTTGTTTCCGACTTCATTGAAAACAATTTCCTAGAAGATTTCAATTCATTTACTCTCTTCAGTATACATTCTTGGTTCGCATGCAAGGGACATTTAGTTACATCAAACTTCTTCAAGATCTCCACACTCTGAAAGTCTGTGTTCAGAGGCAATGCGTAGCCAAGTTTTTTTCCCCTCTGTATTGTCACTGTTGTTGCTTCTGTGTTCAAGAACACACTCACACACAGTCCGCTCTGAGTGAGTGAGAAACTTCTTCCTAAAATAGCCGAGCTCTTTTTGTTTGGATTTGGTACCAGTCACATCTGTCTTTCATTACTGAGTTCATTTAGATTCCTCATCCTAAACGTCGCTACCACGGCTTGGTTTGGTTTCAATCTCACTTTTGGATCCAGAAAAATCGACACCTTAGCCTGGTTAATTAAGATCTTATTAAGAGGTTTCTTTTCATATTTTCTCCGGATCTTTGATCCTGATCAACCCGTCATTGAGGTCGATCGTGACATCAAAGTTGCGTACGAAGTCCCTTCCCAGGACGAATTGATCGGATTCGTCCAAATTTTCCACCACCAGGAAGCTCATCCAAAGATGTCTTCCCCCCAAGCTGCAGTGATATGATAGGGGTCCGTCCTGTCACATAGATTGCTCCCAGATTGGCAGCTGCCATTCTGATGTTTGTCGGTATCAGATCCGACCTGTCAAAGCCCATGTCAGTCCAGGTTTTGACCGGCATGACACTGACCACTGCACTCGTGTCTAACAGTCCCTTCACTGAAAGTTGTCTGCCCTACACATCTAGCACATGCGCTGCCAGATCGGCTTCGCAACCTATGTGGACCGCATCCTGTTCAAGCAGGGCAACGTTTCCGATTCGTCGCACATTCAGCTCTTCTTGGCCAATGTATATCTGGCCTACCTGATCACTCGCATCAGTTATGTGAGCTTTTGTGTAGATTTTGATGCCGTCCACATTCATCAGAATCGGATATGGGCCATGGACCCCGATGTGTTGTCCATCCAGTCTTATCAGCCTCGGACCTCCTGTCGTGAGCAGCGCTCGCACTGCCCTGGAGTCCAGCTTGGGATCCTTCTCCCTCAGGTAGTCTGCGTAAATGTCCAGGTGGACCAGCGTAATCTCGGACGGTTCACTCAAGTTCTTGACCACCTGGTGTCCTGCGACTGAGATAATGGACATTATCTTCGTCCCTTCTTTCGTCATGCCAAAATTTCTACCCGATATGACATTTAGCTTTAGTCCCCGCTTTCTGGTTTCCTGTGTGTCCTCTTTCGTTGTCTTACTCAAAATGTCAAATTTTTCCCGAAGATATGTGCTCTCCAGTTCCGACCTTACCCATTGCTCAACTTCTTTTGTGGCTAGCTCCTGTTGGACATTCTGCAACGCTCTCCTTGCTGCCAAACCATAATCCACCTTGAGCGGGCCGGCCGACTATGCCTCCAAGCTCGAGGCTACCACCTCGTCAGGCATGGTCTTCACCTTCTTAGTCGTAAAAGTGCTCGGTGTTGTCTCTTTTCTTCGAGACTCAGCCTCGTTCATCAGACGTGCTCGACTGGCTTTGACGCCCGAAAGCGCCTCTTCATGGCGGGGATGTTTGGCATCCGCCACTGCATCCCAAAATTGAGTGCAGTCCGACTTGAAGTGTCCCTCCAAATTACGTAAGAAGCACCTCGGTCCATACTTCATAATGAGCCCTCTAACGTACTCTTCGTGGTCCTCGTCGGTCGCATCAACGTCGTCGAGATAGTGGCGTATCGCCTTCATGTTCTGTTTGTAAGCAGAACATGCAGAAACATGGTGGTCTATCGAGCCACAATTCGCACAGGACCTCCTCTTATCCATGTCGTCGCGAGGTTTGTGTCAACTGGAGTTCGCGCCAGTGTTTGTTCCGCTGTAGTTGCCATAATTGCTGTAACGGTTTTGCGCCCTCAGTTTTATGAGCAAGTACTCACTCTACTTCATACGCAAATCTTCGAGCGTGGGTACCTGGTCAAGCGACAGGGTGAAGTGTGTGGCTAGCATTGTTTTTAACTCTTCACTCTTCACTCCATCCATGAACTTCGAGGCAATCGCTAAGTTCCGCACGGAAAATCTCTCATCGTGGTTGCTTCTCCTCCTAAGTAGTTCAAGGTTGTCCAAACATTTGTCTATGGATTCGTCATCTCTTTGACGCCTCTTCTCGAACTTCACCATAGCCTGATGCCCTTGTACTCCAGAGCCGAAACAATTCAGCAGGGTATCAAATATCGTGCGAACACTGTCTCGTTCATTTGCCCTTTTCGCCATTACACAATTCAGGGCGGTACCCTCCAGGTTGCTTGTCAGTGTGCTGCATTCCTGTTTCTTTGAGAGATTTTCTTCTTCAAAGTGCAACTTCATCACCTCTATCCAAGTATCAATGCAGCCGTCTGACTCGTCTTTGTATGATTTCGGCTGCTTCAAGGTCCTTCTTGACCTCTCTCCTCTCTCGGTTGACTTCGAGAGCTTGATGTTGAATGTCTCGAGAGATCTATTCAGAGGCTCAAACATCGAAGCATACATCGTCGATTCCTGTGAGACCATAGTCAGATCTGGGACCAATCTGACTTGTGGCACAGTGGGCAATCTTGTCTCCGGGGTGGCATGCGTCTCCGGCGGGACCGGGTTCGTCCAACCTGGCCTCGATGGGGCTGCCCTGGGCCGCTCCCTATTCCTAGATTCGTAATTCGCTCTCGAATTTTGCTGGACGCCGGCATAGTTGCCTGCTCCATCTCCATCATTCGCCTGGTGTGAGCGCTCCCTTGGGTTGGAACGCTCCTCCCTATTACTTCCATTTAAGATCTCGTCAAGCTTCCGCATCGTCAGGTCAGATTTGGCATCTAACCTATTTTCCAGGCTAGTCATCGTATGGGCATAGGTGTCATGATCGTTCAGCAATCGCTCGATCTCTCTTGTCATCCTAGCCTGTCTTTCCTCTGACTCCTTATTTGCCTGTGCCAAGCTCTCTGCCATGCATTGCTCGGTGTTGCGAATCAATTGAGCCTGATCGACTCTCGCCTGCGACTTCACGTGTGTCAGTTCATCTCGCAAATTCTCCCGACCCTATTGAGCTCTCTCGTCGACTTGATCTATTCTTTTAGTCATGTCCCGTCGCAGTTCTTCTAGACCGGTCATTACGCCAGCATACATGTCACTTATATCGCCAGCCGCCGCTAACGTCGGGGTTAGCCCCAGAGAAAATGAGGTCAATTGCGGTTGCAGCCTGGTACTTGATGACGCGCCGTCCTTTTGGTTGCCCATCGACATCATCAACCTGTCGAACTTGAGGACGCTCCCATCGTTATCCCATCAGACATGGGCCTGGTCGGTGAGGCGGACAACGCCTTCCTGCTCAGGTCGTTCCTTGGGCACGGCGTGAAGTTCACATCCGGGTGAGTTATCTCCGGATGGTCATAACTGGAAGACAGACCTTCAGTTTGTAGTGACACCATGCGCTCATCGTACAAAGACTTCCAGCTCTTCTTCGCTTTTGAGCCCGTTTGTTCTTCACTCGGGCTTATACTCGACATCATCGCGTTCTTGCTCTGCTTGGCCAGAGATGAGTGGGTAATGGCCGGATATGAAAGTTCGTTTCTCCACCTATGAGTCTCAATATCTGATTTGGACATTCCCCTGAACAACACCTCCTCTCGCCGCTCGACCTCGGATAGCTCCGAGGCCTCCTCCGTCCTCTCAAATTCCTCCCGTTCGAGGTCCTCGCTTGGCTCAAAGTCGGGTCGAATAAGCGTTCGTTCCCTTTCGTCAAAGGGATCCACCAGCGCCTCGCTCGCCGGTCCGGCCTCTGCGCTTCGCCCTTGATAGCCATCGAGGTTCTTCTCGCTTCTTAGTTTCATTCCGCTCACTGAAAGATCAACTTGACCTTTAGTCGATTCGTTGTCAGCAAAAACGTCGGAAGCGCTGCTAAACGAAGATTGGCTACACCTAGTTTTAAATTTTTGCGTGCTTCCCTTACTCAGCCTGGGAATTTTAGTAAACGATCCTAACGAGTCTCTACGCTGCATATTTTGTAATAAACAGTAAAATTCGCGCAAATTAATGGCAATGCACCGCAAATAAGTTCTAGTTAATTTAATTAACGCTGCCTACTCGATTTCGTCAGTATCAAAAATGTCTCTTAGATTTCTCGATGACAATATTAGTGACTCAGCTAAAGTTACACTCAGGGCCTGCTCAGTATTGATATAATGCTAACTCAACCCCGTCGTATAGTATAACAAAATCACAAAATTTCACAAGTTATAATCAATACACCAAACACAACTGATAATCAGATAAGAATATCCTACAGGTGACAGCGACCTTTCGTCAGTATCAATTTTACCGCATATCGCTGCTTTATTAAAATCAAACAATTTTTTGTTAAAAAGCAGTGATGATTCAGGAATAGATAAATAAAACTTAGTCTTAAAGAAAAAGACTTCCCTCAATCGGAACACTCCAAAAGAACGAAGCCCAGGACACTGTCTTCTCAAATGAGTGTGTATTTGCCTAATACACTCACCGAGGTCTTCTTTTAGGTGTAAGGTGTCCTGCGATTGCCCGAGCGGTCCTACTAAGTAGCTCAAGGCAACCTCTGATCGAAAAAGTTCTAAAGTCTATGAAAAAGCTCTCCCACACCCGGGACGCTCCAAGTGCACGAGAGCAGGGAACAACTTTTCTTCTCAAGTGAGCGTATATCTGCCTAATACACTCACTGAGGTCTTCTTTTATGTGTTCCCGGATTGCCCGAGGTTTCCTATTGAGTAGCTCAAGCAACCACACAACCAAAATCACAATCAAAAAAAAATTTTGTTCGGGTACCTCTAACAGACCCGATCTAGAATCCAATGTTGATCACAAATCTCCGGGTCAAATGGGCTCCTGTGATCTTAATATGCACGCTCGTTGGTAGTTGACCTTGTATAAATACTCCATTTGTTCTCCCAGCGATATCGACTCTGCACTTTCGATTTTGCGTATTGAAGCATACAATTGGCAATGAGTAAGCTGTTAGAGGCAGTCTTGCAAGTCTTTTGCTCCAAAACTCTCTGTTCATAACAGGTCAGTGAATCAACTGTGGATTCTTTGTTTCTGCAGAAGCTTTTTGAAAGCATTAGGTCCGACTTGTCTTCAAAACTTCCTTAAGTGCTTTTCTCTTCGGTCGCTTTCGAATGTCTTCGATGCCTTTTCACTGCGGTTGTGAATGCCTTCCGAATAGTTACGAAAAGTCTTTTGAAGTCTTCCAATAAAATTTCCAGCTGAAACCAGCTCTGCACCCTCCTGTGTTTCGAAATGGGCTTTTTAGCATAATCGAACATCCAACCAATCATATTGACTCGCAACCATCGCAGCAGCCTTTTTCTGGTCCTTATGTTTTCAATTCCATCGGAAGTTTCAGTAATTGCACATTGATTCGATTAGATCAAGTTTTTTCAGATCATCCGGAACTCTTCCTATTGCTATTTCGCTGGCTTCTCTTGTTTTTTGTTCTCTCTTGTACAAGCCTTTAACAATATAGTCGCCATCGTCACTCGTTCTAATTTGATCACTACTGGTTGCGATGAGTCTGGTATCTTTTCAATTTCCCAGCTCAGTACTGCATTACTTCGCTCCGGGCTCCCCCATGTCTGCAAAAGACAGTGGCGAGCGAATTCATGGTGTGTTGACATGATGCTTCTCCAGTCAGGATGCCCTGACGCCTCCAGAAGTGAATACTTATCCATCAAATTTCATTAGGTTTCATCAAACTTTTCTGCTGCCTCGTAATTTGTCGATTCTGGTTCCTTCAGCTTCTGTCTTTATAACCTGTATTCATAACCTGTCTTCATAACCTTCAAAAATTTCTGTCTTCATAACCCGATTGTTTTTCTAAGAATCAAATTAAGTTCACTAATAAATTTTTGATCAACTGCAGCGAACAACTTGTAAACTTTTACTGACATTCTCGCAAGTCTCAAAAAGTTTAGAGCATACAAGGGTTGAACAACCAAACTACATCTGCTGCGAGATGCACGGGGTAGCTAGTCCTAAATTGATAAGTCAAGCTCGAACCTACTTGGTATTCTACTTGCGCTGGTCTGTGATATGCCTAACTTTTCCTGATGTACATTTCTACCTTAATCGCTTTCCTCCACCATCCCATTTTTTTCCGATCGGTCTCCAACACACTCGCAAAGATTTCTACACTGATGGCTGTTACTATCTCATGTCTTTGCTTCAGATTAAATAGCGACTCTAGGAACCAATAGTGCTGTAAAACTGTAAAACCCTGGTGAGGTAACTAGCTTCATTTCTGCTTCTCCATGACAACCCGCCACTGGTTCCGTTTCTGTTTGGAGTTTTTCAGATAACATTTCCAGACGGTATCAGTAGTTGATTACGTTGTTTCATCAATGTCTTCACACAATCGAGACCTCCACTTATATGAGCGTCAATACACAAGTTCTGACCGGACAGCTACCGGGTTCCACCCAGTCATCCATTCACCAACCAGGAAACTCGACAGTTTTCTCAACTCGTCAGTTCATCCAGGCAATTCGACAGTTCATCAGATTTTGCAAAGTTTTCAGGCCACACAAACTAGATTCAGTATTCAACCGTTTCTCCACATAAATCAAACCTAACTTTTCCAACGTAATTGCCTATTTCCCGTCTGAAGATATTGTTTTGAAATCTAATAACTTCAGGTCCAGACTTTGGATCTGGGTCAAACTAAATTACATGATGTACCTGGCCGTTATCTATCATATTCGAAGGTTATGTTTCTCTGTGATGCTTAGGGCCAATAAAACGGAAATCGTTGTGGGGACCTTAAAATAGGAATATAACAGCGGAAGTAGGGTTCAAGGAGGTCATGGTTTCTAAATAAAGCTTTGCTTAATAAAGTTTATAACATATTAAATTTAAGTCTCAATCGATCCGCTTCGTACCGAGTGAGAAGTGGACTTTCTTTCTGCAAACCACTTGTGTCAAGCTAATCCGAGAATTGGGGGTCTTTGCGTGCCCGGATCAAATCATCTCTTTTAACCGTCGTATGAATTTTGTTAAATTAGCTCGTTTATTTCCCATTAGGAGAGCGGAATTGCTACTGATACTCCCTTCAGAGTTTTTGCCAGACATGGGACTAGAACAAGATTCGAATTTTTTGGCCGTGTTGGGCTGATGAATAGGCAAATTTCCGACGTTAATCCTGATGTTTCTTCTGCATTTTTGGGTCAAAACATCGAGAGCTCATTTAGAGGTCACCCCAATGACTATGGCGTCCTCCATATCAAGTTTCATTCTTGTCCCATAATTGTTTCCCAAGTTATCCCATTTCCAAGTTTCATTATCATTTTTCCGGGGAAAGCGCTATTAACACCGGAAGTAGTTGCCGGAAGACTTCATCCACTTTTGATCTTTTGCGTGGTGGGTAATTAGGGTCTAATGCCGTCCTAAAACTATTTTTATCTAAATCATAATTTTGCGTAAATTGCCTACTTCCCGTCTGAAGGTATAGTTTTTTAAATCTAATAACTTCAAGTCCCGCCATTGGATCTGGTTCGAACTAAGTTACATGATGTACTTGGCCGTTATCTATCAAGTTCGAAGGTTATGTTTCTCTGTGTTGCTTAGGGGCCAACAAAAAGGAAATAGTTGTGGGGACAATTTAATTTCAGCATAAATCCGGAAGTAGCGTACATGGAGGTGTTGGTTTCTAAATTGAAGCTTTGCTCAATAAGGTCTATAACATACTAAGTTTCAGTATCAATCGATCCACTTCGTACCGAGTGATAAGAGGACTTTTTTTCTACAAACCACTGTGTCAGGGTAATCCCAGAAATTGGGGTCTTTGCATGCCTGGATCAAATCATCTCTTTTAACCGTCATATGAATTTTGTAAAGCTAGCTCGTTTATTTCCCATTAGGGGAGGGAGCTCGCTACTGATACCCATTCAGAGTTTTTGCCAGACACGGGACTAGAACAAGATTTGAAATTTTTGGCAGTGTTGGCTCTGATGAATAGGCAACTTTCCGCTGTTAATTCTGATGTTTCTTCTGCATTTTTGGGTCAAAACATCAAGAGCTCATTTAAGGGTCAACCCAAAGACTATGGGGTCTTACAACTCAAATGTCATTCTTTTCCTATAATTACTTCCCAAGTTGTCCCGTTTCCAAGTTTCGTGATCATTTTTCCGGGTAAAGGACTATTAACGCCGGAAGTAGTTGCCGCAAGACTTCATCAACTATTGATCTTTTCAGTGGTGGGTAAATGGTGTCTAATGCCGTCCTAAAACTATTTTTATCTGAATTATAATTTTGCGTAATTTGCCTACTTCCCGTCTGAAGGTATAGTTTCTTAAATCTAATAACTTCAGGTCCCGCCGTTGGATCTGGTTGGAACTAAAATACATGATGTACTTGGCCGTTATCTATCAAGTTCGAAGGTTATGTTTCTCTGTGTTGCTTAGGGGCCAACAAAACGGAAATCGTTGTGGGGACAATTTAATTTCAGCATAACACGGGAGTAGCGTTCAAGGAGGTCTTGGTTTCTAAATTGAAGCTTTGCCCAATAAAGTCTATAACATACTAAATTTAAGTATCAATCGATCCGATTCGTACCGAGTGATATGAGGACTTTTTTCTGCAAACCACGTGTGTCGGGGTAATCCCAGAAATTGGGGTCTTTGCAAGCCCGGATCAAATCATCTCTCTTAACCGTCATATGAATTTTGTACAGCTAGCTCGTTTATTTCCCATTAGGGGAGAGAGCTCGCTGCTGATACCCCTTCAGAGTTTTTGCCAGACACGGGACTAGAACAAGATTTGAATTTTTTGGCAGTGTTGGCTCTGATGAATAGGCAACTTTCCGCTGTTAATTCTGATGTTTTTTCTGCATTTTTGGGGAAAGGGCTATTAATGCCAGAAGTAGTTGCCGGAAGACTTCAACAACTTTTAATCTTTTGAGTGGTGGGTAAATTGTGTCTAATGCCGTCCTAATACTTTTCTTTTCTAATTCATAAACTCGCGTAAATAGCCTATTTCTCGTCTAAAGATATAGTTTTAAAATCAAATAGGTTCAGGTCCAGCCTTTAGATCAGGTTCGAACTAAATTACATGATGTACCTGGCCGTTATCTATCATATTCGAAGGTTATGTTTCTCTGTGCTGCTTAGAACCAATAAAAACGGAAATCGTTGTGGGGACCATTTAATTAGAGCATAATACCGGAAGTAGGGTTCATGGAGGTCCTAGGATTCAAATTAAAGCTTCGCTCAACTAGGTCTATAACATACTAAGTTTAAATCTCAATCGATTCGCTTGGTACTGATGGATAAGAAGATTTTTTAATTTTCCGCAAACAAATTGTGTCAAGGTAATCCAAGAAATTGGGGTCTTTGCATGCCCGGATCAAATCATCTCTTGTAACCATCATATGAGTTTTGTAAAGTTAGCTCGTTTATTCCACATTAGGAGAATGGGCTTGCTACTGATACCCCTTCAGAGTTTTTGCCAGACATGGGACTAGAACAAGATTCGAATTTTGGCAGTGTTCAGGCTGATGAATAGGCAATTTTTCGCTGTTAATTCTGATATTTCTTCTGCATTTTTGGGTCAAAACATCAAGAGCTCATTTAAGGGTCAACCCAAAGACTATGGGGTCCTCCAACTCAAGTTTCATTCTTATCCCATAACTACTTCCCAAGTTATCTTATATCCAAGTTTCATTATCATTTTTCCGGGGAAAGGGTTTTTAACACCAAAAGTAGTTGCCGGAAGACTTCATCCACTATTGATCTTTTGCGTGGTGGGTAATTAGTGTCTAATGCTGTCCTAAAACTGATTTAATATCATTCATAATTTTAAGTAAAATGGCTATTTCCCGTCTGAAAGTATAGTTTTTTAAATCTATTATTTTCAGGTCCCGCCATTGGATCTGGTTCGAACAAATTACATGATGTACTTGATCGTTATCTATCAAGTTCAAAGTTTATGTTTCTCTGTGTTGCTTAGGGGCCAACAACATGGAAATCGTTGTGGGGACAATTTAATTTCAACATAACCCCGGAAGTAGCGTTCATGGAGATCTTGGTTTCTAAATTGAAACTTTGCTCATTAAGGTCTATAACATACTAAATTTAAGTATCAATCGATCCGCTTCGTACCGAGTGATAAGAGGACTTTTTTCTGCAAACCACCTGTGTCAAGGTAATCCCAGAAATTGGGGTCTTTGCATGCCCGGATCAAATCATCTCTTTTAACCCTCATATGAATTTTGTAAAGCTAGCTCGTTTGTTTCCCATCAGGGGAGGGAGCTCGCTACTGATACCCATGCAGAGTTTTTGCCAGACACGGGATTAGAACAAGATTTGAATTTTTTGGCGTGTTGATGCTGATGAAAAGGCAACTTTCCGCTGTTAATTCTGATGTTTCTTCTGCATTTTTTGGTCAAAACATCGAGAGCTCAATTAAGGGTCAATCGGGTCCTCCTACTCAAGTTTCATTCTTGTCCTATAATTACTTCCCAAGTTGTCCCATTTCCAAGTTTCATTATCATTTTTCCCGGGAAGGGCTATTAATGCCGGAAATAGTTGCCGGAAGACTTCACCAACTATTGATCTTTTGCGTGGTAGGTAATTAGCGTCTAATGCCGTCCTAAAATTATTTTTATCTGAATCATATTTTTGCGTAAATTGCCTGCTTACCGTCTGCAGGTTTATTTCTTAAAATCTAATAACTTCAGGTCCAGCCTTTGGATCTTGTTCGAGTTAAATTACATGATGTACTTAGCTTCTGCCCCTCAATTTCGGCTCTCTGCGTTCCCTGAGCGCCGATAAACGATTTGTGGAAATCGTCATGGCTACTTTTAACCAAAAGCAAAACGCCGGAAGTAAGCGTCAAGTGTGTCTGGCGTTCTTAACTTAGGCTTCCCTAAGCCAGGTCTATAATATAGCTGTTTTTGGTCCCATTCCAAACGTTTGGTACTGAGTTCTAACAGGGCTTTGTACACTTCCGGAAACCACCTTGGCCAAGGACGTCCAAGGGGTTTGGGTCTTGCCGCGGTCAAGTCATCTCTAGTAACCGTCCTACAAGTTTTGTAAAATTTGATCCAATAGTTCCCATTTAAGCATGCCGGGTTGAAATCATCTCTAGTAACCGTCCTAGGATTTTTATAAAGTTAGATCCATTATTTCCATTTTAGGGGGCTGCCCTATCAATCTCCCCTTGCCAGAGATGGGACTTGTGCTTTAACGATTCAAAATGTTCAAAGATTTGTCAATTGTTTGCTTTTCCACTTATACTAATGATTAGTCAGTCATCTACGTACTATTCATCAGCTTCCACTTTACTTAGAATTGTCAAATTAAACTCTCTCTTCGGAGTTCTTAGCTCGCCGAACGTGTGTTAAAATCACCGATTGGTTTTGATGGTCTGTAAAACCTCTTTTTGGGGTGAATAAGAACTCATATTCACGCCAGCACCCACACATATCAAATAGTTAAAAATGAAAAATCAGAGGGAAATTGATATCCAACTTTTAAGAAACAAGTTATTTTGAAACAAAAACTCGACTGAAATGAATGTTATGAATTGTTTCAAGTGAGTTGGTTTACAATTTAGACAAATGAGGATCCAAACGAGGATCCAAACTTAGAAGTTCCTTTCCCAATTCGAACCAGGAAAACTAATGACTAGTTATCAGTAAGTTTGAAGGAAAACCAGGGGAAAAATATTATAATTTTTCAAGTAAGTGGTCTCGTGAACAGATACATAACATTATTGAGGCGTAATCCATCCCTGTAAAACATACCGAAGTGGCATCAATGGAATTACACAAATTTCATATTCAAATTAAGTTTTTTTATAGCATTTCATTTTTTTTTAATTCTAACTCTTATCAGCTCCAAATCGATTCCGGTTATCAAATTGCTTTAAACTGTTTTCTTCCTAATTTTAACAAAAATATCTTTTTGGAAGAACGTCAAAAAAGTCGAGTCGAGATTTTTCACCTAATTTGAGGCAAGATTTGAGCGGTTTGAGCGTTTTTTTAGACAATTACGCTCAAAAGCTTGCTTCAAAATGAGCGATTTGAGCAATTTTTGAACTGTTTTATCTAAAAAAAACGCTCAAAAACCGCGCAATCTTGCGCGGTTTTCTTTAGATAAGCCGCTCAAAACCGTTCAAATCTTGCGCGGTTTTTGAGCGGTTTTTTAGATAAACCATTCAAAAACCGCTCGAACCGCTCATTTTGAAGCAAGATTTTGAGCGTAATTGTCTAAAAAAACCGCTCAAACCGCTCAAATCTTGCGCGGTTTTTGAGCGGTTTTTTTAAATAAACCGTTCAAAAACCGCTCAAACCGCTCATTTTGAAGCAAGATTTTGAGCGTAGTTGTCTAAAAAAACCGCTCAAACCGCTCAAATCTTACGTATTTTCCAGTGGTTATTTTGCTCGAGCATTTGAAAGAAGTTGCTCACATTGTTTTTGTTCAAGACATCGAAAAAAATATTGCTTGATTTGAGAACGGTTCAGCACTTTTTTTTAAATTGTAGATAATATTTCAACTGCATTTTAGCGTAGGTTGACCAAAAAAGCTTATCCTACAATTTCCATTTATAAAAAAATGCTTGTCCTACAATTTTTTACAGTTTCATAGACTCAGAATACTGTAAAAAAACTCTAGCATAAGCGTTTTTTCATATATGGAAATTGTAGAAAAAAACATTTTTTCATATATGGAAACTGTAGGATAAATATTTTTTCATATATGGAAATTGAAGGATAAACATTTTTTCATAAATGGAAATTGTAATATAAGCATTTTATCATAAATGGAAACTGTAAGACAAGCCTTTTGTCATATATGGAAATTGTACGATAAGCATTTTTCAATAATGGAAACTGTAAGATAAGCATTTTTTGGAAACTCAAATGAGGCTCAATTAGTGTTTAAACTTACCCATAAGACGTGCAGTCTCTGAACAGAGAAGAGAACCAACAGAAAAATCAGAGGGTTTTAGAGGTTGGAGCCTCAGACTCTTTGTTATCTGTGGGAAATCTCCTCAACTCTTGAGAGAGCAAAAATTTCCTAAGCCTACTCTTAGATGAACCAAAACCATAAAGGAGGAGATGTCTCAAACGCCAAAAAACCTGTTTTTCTGATGGAAACATTCTCCAAGCATACATACTCCAGTTGTGATCCGCAAGTTCTGTCATCAGCATAAATTCATTTCCTATAAAAAACTAAATTTTACAAGTGCGAAAAAACAGAAAATATTCAAAACATACGTAATTAATGTTCATTGATATGATTTCTGATCCAAATTCAGAACTACTCGATTGCAAAAATATCAACTTTTAAGGCCACCATCGGAATCATATATGAGATTACTGGGTCAGAAGTCAGCCAAGCGACCCAGTCTTCCGACCCAGTCATCTCATATAAAATTCCGATGGTGCTTATAAATTGACATTTCTGCATAGGTCAGATTGTACAACTAAGCTGTTATTATTTGAAAACACTGAAATCAAAAACTAAGCACTCCCAGGTACCAATAACAAGGAAAACAATGCTTTATCATCCCCAAAAAGATAGCGCTGTCTTTCAAACGTATGACAACTCAAGGAATGTCTGGTAGTCAAAAGCAAAAAGAAAGAAAAACTGCAAGTACTGTGACGACAACTTTTTCGGACAAAAAATCAACACAGCGCAAATTCGCTTCTGCAACGACAATTAACCCGGTCGAGCTGATGAATGGAACAACAATGAACATCAAGATGACCTAACTAGCCGCACAATTTCCTGAAAAATGAAAAAAATTGTACCCAAAATGTTTCAGAAACATTTTGGTCTTCTGAAAAAGGTCAGTCTTTGTGTTTATCCTTGATGCGATCTTTTTGTGGCACGATTTCCTGAAAAATGAAAAAAATTGTACCACAAAAAGATCGCATCAAGGATAAACACAAAGAATGACCTTTTTCAGAAGACCAAAATCGAAAATAACTTTGTACTCCATTGAACCTTTAGCATACCCAATACGCATTAACAACCCAAAAAAGCGTCGCTGTGTAGTTCAAAGATGTCAAAACTGAAGAAACATTCAGTAGCCAAGACCACAAGCTCGTGTAAACTACCAATTTGTGACAACTTTATTGAGATTAAAACACTCCAGCGCAAATTCACTTGTGCAACGACCATTGCCCCAGTAGAAATGAACGAATGAAAAAAAAATGAGCACATCGAAATGAAAATATCAGCCAGACACTGTGATCAAAAATGGAAAAACTTGTAACGAGAAAAACCGCATCACTGATAGACACATAAAAAGACATTATTCCACAGAAAAATGCTGAAATCAATTATTAAGCACCCCAGGTAACATCAACAGGTAAAAAAATCATTATCAACTCAAAAAGGTAGCTCTGTCTTTTAAATTTGTGCAAATTCAAGGAATACCTGGTAGTCAAGACAAAAGAAAGAAAAACTGTCAGCACTGTGACGACAACTTTTTCGGACAAAAAACACCACAGCGCAAATTCGCTTCTGCAACGATCGCTAACCCAGTAGACCTGATCAATGGAACAACAGTGAACACATCAAGATGACTTAACTAGCCACATAATGTCCTGAAATATGAAAAAAACTGTACCACAAAAGATCGCATCAAGGATAAACACTAAAAATGACGTATTTCAGAAACATAAGGACCAAAATCAAAAACTTAGTACTCCCATGAACCATTAGCATAACAACAAGGCATTAACAACCCACAAAATGTCGCTGTGTGTTTAAAAAATGTCAAAACTGAAGAAACATTCAGTAGCAAAGACCAGAAGCCAGTGAAAACTACCAATTTGTGACGACAACTTTTTTCGGACAAAAAATCACCACAGCGCAAATCCGCTTGAGCAACGATCGCTAAGACAGTAGAATCAATGAATGGAGCAACAATTAACACATCAAGATTTCTTCACTAGCCACACACTGTCCTGAAAAATGAAAAAATTTGTACCACAAAAAATAGCATCATGGATGAACACAAAAAAGACATATTTCAGAAACACGAAAACTAAAATCGAAACCCAGAACTCCCATGAACCTTCAGCATACCCACGACGCATAAACAACCAAAAAAAGCGTCGCTGTGTATTTCAAAGATGTCAAAACTGAAGAAACATGCAGCAGCCAAGACCAGAAGCTAGTGGAAACTACCAATTTGTGAAATATTTATTGAGACAAAATCAGTCCAGCGCAAATTCGCTAGTGCAACAACCACTTCCTCAATAGAATTGAATAAATGAATAAAAATGAGCACATCAAAAAGATAATATCAGCCAGACACTGTGATCAAAAATGGAACCACTTGTAACGAGAAAAACCGCATCACTGACAGACACAAAAGAAGACATGATTCCACAGAAAAAAAGTGAATTCAATTATTAAGCACTCCCAGGTAACATCAACAGGTAAAAAAAGCATTATCAACCCAAAAAGGCAGCTCTGTCTTTCAAATTTGTGAAAACTCAAGGAATGTCTGGTAGTCAAGACCAAAAAGAAAAAAACTGCCAGCACTGTGACGACAACTTTTTCGGACAAGAAACACCACAGCGCAAATTCGCTTCTGCGACGATCGCTAAACCAGTAGACTTGATCAATGGAACAACAATGAACACATCAAGATGACTTAACTAGCCACACAATCTCCTGAAATAAGAAAAAAAATAGTACCACAAAAGATCGCATCAAGGATAAACACAAAAAATGACATATTTCAAAAACATAGATCAAAATCAACGCATTAACAACCCAAAAAAAGCGTCACTGTGTATTTGAAAGATGTCAAAACTGAAGAAACATTCAGTAGCCAAGACCACAAGCTTGTGGAAACTACCAATTTGTGATAACTTTATTGAGACAAAAACACTTCAGCGCAAATTCGCTAGTACAACGACCACTACCCCAGTAGAATTGAATAATTGAATAAAATGAGCACATCAAAAAGATAATATCAGCCAGACACTCTGAT
Organism: Symsagittifera roscoffensis; assembly: GCF_963678635.1. Classification (NCBI taxonomy): domain Eukaryota; kingdom Metazoa; phylum Xenacoelomorpha; order Acoela; family Convolutidae; genus Symsagittifera; species Symsagittifera roscoffensis. The sequence continues at coordinate 51,030,910 of NC_087064.1, read as the reverse complement.
CAAAAATGGAAAAACTTGTAACGAGAAAAACCGCATCACTGATAGACACATAAAATGACATGATTCCAGAGAAAAAAACTGAAATCAAGAACTAAGCACTCCCATGTACCAATAACAAGTAAACAAGGTATTATCAACCCCAAAAAGGCAGCGCTGTCTTTCAAATTTATGAAAACTCAAGGAATGTCTGGTAGTCAAGACCAAAAAGAAAAAACTGTCAGTACTGTGACGACAACTTTTTCGGACAAAAAATCACCACAGCGCAAATTCGCTTCTGCAACGATCGCTAACCCAGGAGACCTGATGAATCGAACTATAATGAACACATCAAGATGACTTAACTAGCCACATAAGGTCCTGAAATACGAAAAAAAATTGTACCACAAAAGATCGCATCAAGGATGAACACAAAAAATGACGTATTTCAGAAACATAAGGACCAAAATCAAAAACTTAGTACTCCCATGAACCGTTAGCATACCAACAAGGCATTAACAACCCACAAAGTGTCGCTGTGTGTTTCAAAGATGTCAAAACTGAAGAAACATCCAGTAGCCAAGACCAGAAGCCAGTGAAAACTACCAATTTGTGACGACATTTTTTTTCGCACAAAAAACACCACAGCGCAAATCCGCTTCTGCAACGATCGCTAAGTTAGTAGAATCGATAAATGGAGCAACAATGAACACATCAAGATTTCTTCACTAGCCACACACTGTCCTGAAAAATGAAAAAACTTGTACCACAAAAGCTTGCATCAAGGATGAACACAAAAAAAAGACATATTTCAGAAACACGAAAACCAAAATCAAAACCCAGAACTTCCATGAGTCTTCAGCATACCCACAACGCATTAAAAACCCAAAAAAAAGCGTCGCTGTGTATTTCAAAGATGTCAAAACTGAAGAAACATTCAGTAGCCAAGACCAGAAGCTAGCGGTAACTACCAATTTGTGATAACTTTATTGAGACAAAATTACTCCAGTTCAAAATTGCTAGTGCAATGACCACTACCCCAGTAGAACTGAATAAATGAATAAAAACGGCTAGGCAACTTTGATGAATAAAAAGACGAATAGGCAATTTTCCGCTGTTAATTCTGATGTTTCTTCTGCATTTTTGGGTCAAAACATCAAGAGCTCATTTAAGGGTCAACCCAAAGACTATGGGGTCCTCCAACTCAAGTTTCATTCTTATCCCATAACTACTTCCCAAGTTATCTTATATCCAAGTTTCATTATCATTTTTCCGGGGAAAGGGTTTTTAACACCAAACGTAGTTGTCGGAAGACTTCATCCACTATTGATCTTTTGCGTAGTGGGTAATTAGTGTCTAATGCCGTCCTAAAGCTATTTTAATATCATTCATAATTTTGCGTAAATTGCTTATTTCCCGTCTGAAAGTATAGTTTTTTGAATTTAATAACTTCAGGTCCCGCCATTGGATCTGGTTCGAACTAAATTACATGATGTACTTGGTCGTTATCTATCAAGTTCAAAGGTTATGTTTCTCTTTGTTGCTTAGGGGCCAACAAAAAGGAAATCGTTGTGGGGACAATTTAATTTCAACATAACCCCGGAAGTAGCGTTCATGGAGGTCTTGGTTTCTAAATTGAAGCTTTGCTCATTAAGGTCTATAACATACTAAATTTAAGTATCAATCGATCCGCTTCGTACCGAGTGATAAGAGGATTTGTTTTCTGCAAACCACTTGTGTCAAGATAATCCCAGAAATTGGAGTCTTTACATGCCCGGATCAAATCATCTCTTTTAAGCGTCATATGAATTTTGTAAAGCTAGCTCGTTTATTTCCCATTAAGGGAGGGAGCTCGCTACTGATACCCCTTCAGAGTTTTTGCCAGACACGGGACTAGAACAAGATTTGAATTTTTTGGCAGTGTTGGCTCTGATGAATAGGCAACTTTTCGCTGTTAATTCTGATGTTTCTTCTGCATTTTTGGGGCAAAACATCAAGAGCTTATTTAAGGGTCAACCCAAAGACTATGGGGTCCTCCAACTCAAGTTTCAATCTTTCCCTGTAATTACTTCCCAAGTTGCCCCATTTCCAAGTTTCTCTATCATTTTTCCGAGAAAGGGCTATTAACGCCGGAAGTAGTTGCCGGAAGACTTCATCAACAATTGATCTTTTGGGTGGTGGGTAAATGGTGTCTAATGCCGTCCTTAAACTATTTTTTTCTGATTCATAACCTTGCATAAATTGCCTATTTCTCGTCTGAAGATATATTTTTGAAATCAAATAGGTTCAGGTCCAGCCTTTGGATCAGGTTCGAACTAAATTACATGATGTACCTGGCCGTTATCTATCATATTCGAAGGTTATGTTTCTCTGTGCTGCTTAGAACCAATATAACGGAAATCGTTGTGGGGACCATTTAATTAGAGCATAATACCGGAAGTAGGGTTTAAGGAGGTCTTAGGTTTCAAATTAAAGCTTCACTCAACTAGGTCTATAACATACTAAGTTTAAATCTCAATCGATTCCCTTCGTACCGAGGGATAAGAAGACTTTTTTACTTTTCCGCAAACCACTTACGTCAAGGTTATCCCAGAAATTGGGTTCTTTGCATGCCCGGATCAAATCATCCCTTCTAACCGTCATATGAATTTTGTAAAGTTAGCTCTTTTTTTTCCCAATAGGGGAGGGGCTTGCTACTGATACCCCTTCAGAGTTTTTGCCAGACACGGGACTAGAACAAGATTTGAATTTTTTGGCAGTGTTGGCTCTGATGAATAGGCAACTTTTCGCTGTTAATTCTGATGTTTCTTCTGCATTTTTGGGGCAGAACATCAAGAGCTTATTTAAGGGTCAACCCAAAGACTATGGGGTCCTCCAACTCAAGTTTCATTCTTTCCCTGTAATTACTTCCCAAGTTGCCCCATTTCCAAGTTTCTCTATCATTTTTCCGAGAAAGGGCTATTAACGCCGGAAGTAGTTGCCGGAAGACTTCATCAACAATTGATCTTTTGGGTGGTGGGTAAATGGTGTCTTATGCCGTCCTTAAACTATTTTTTTCTGATTCATAACCTTGCATAAATTGCCTATTTCTCGTCTGAAGATATATTTTTGAAATCAAATAGGTTCAGGTCCAGCCTTTGGATCAGGTTCGAACTAAATTACATGATGTACCTGGCCGTTATCTATCATATTCGAAGGTTATGTTTCTCTGTGCTGCTTAGAACCAATAAAACGGAAATCGTTGTGGGGACCATTTAATTAGAGCATAATACCGGAAGTAGGGTTTAAGGAGGTCTTAGGTTTCAAATTAAAGCTTCACTCAACTAGGTCTATAACATACTAAGTTTAAATCTCAATCGATTCCCTTCGTACCGAGGGATAAGAAGACTTTTTTACTTTTCCGCAAACCACTTACGTCAAGGTTATCCCAGAAATTGGGTTCTTTGCATGCCCGGATCAAATCATCCCTTCTTACCGTCATATGAATTTTGTAAAGTTAGCTCTTTTTTTTCCCAATAGGGGAGGGGCTTGCTACTGATACCCCTTCAGAGTTTTTGCCAGACACGGGACTAGAACAAGATTTGAATTTTTTGGCAGTGTTGGCTCTGATGAATAGGCAACTTTTCGCTGTTAATTCTGATGTTTCTTCTGCATTTTTGGGGCAGAACATCAAGAGCTTATTTAAGGGTCAACCCAAAGACTATGGGGTCCTCCAACTCAAGTTTCATTCTTTCCCTGTAATTACTTCCCAAGTTGCCCCATTTCCAAGTTTCTCTATCATTTTTCCGAGAAAGGGCTATTAACGCCGGAAGTAGTTGCCGGAAGACTTCATCAACAATTGATCTTTTGGGTGGTGGGTAAATGGTGTCTAATGCCGTCCTTAAACTATTTTTTTCTGATTCATAACCTTGCATAAATTGCCTATTTCTCGTCTGAAGATATATTTTTGAAATCAAATAGGTTCAGGTCCAGCCTTTGGATCAGGTTCGAGCTAAATTACATGATGTACCTGGCCGTTATCTATCATATTCGAAGGTTATGTTTCTCTGTGCTGCTTAGAACCAATAAAACGGAAATCGTTGTGGGGACCATTTAATTAGAGCATAATACCGGAAGTAGGGTTTAAGGTGGTCTTAGGTTTCAAATTAAAGCTTCACTCAACTAGGTCTATAACATACTAAGTTTAAATTTCAATCGATTCCCTTCGTACCGAGAGATAAGAAGACTTTTTTACTTTTTCGCAAACCACTTATGTCAAGGTTATCCCAGAAATTGGGTTCTTTGCATGCCCGGATCAAATCATCCCTTCTAAGCGTCATATGAATTTTGTAAAGTTAGCTCTTTTTTTCCCAATAGGGGAGGGGCTTGCTACTGATACCCATTCAGAGTTTTTGCCAGACATGGGACTAGAACAAGATTCGAAGTGTTGGGGCTGATGAATAGGCAACTTTTCCGCTGTTAACCCTGATGTTTCTTCTGCATTTTTGGGTCAAAAAATCAAGAGCTCATTTACGGGTCAACCCAAAGACTATCGGGTCCTCCAACTCGAGTTTCATTCTTGTCCCATAATTACTTCCCAAGTTGTCCCATTTCCAAGTTTCATTATAATTTTTCCGGGGAAAGGGCTATTAACACAAGAAGTAGTTGCCGGAAGACTTCATCAACTATTGATATTTTGCGTGGTGGGTAATTGGTGTCTAATGCCGTCCTAAAACTGTTTTTATCTGATTCATAATTTTGCGTAAATTTCCTATTTCCCGTCTGAAGATACAGTTTTTCAAATCTAATTACTTCAATTTCAGCCTTTGGACCTAGCTTGAACTAAATTACATGATGTACCTGGCCGTTATCCATCAAATTCGAAGGTAATGTTTCTCTGTGTTGCTTAGGGGCCAACAAAACGGAATTCGCTTGAGGACCATTTAATTAGAGCAAAAAACTGGAAGTAGGGTTCAAGGAGGTCTTGGGTTTCAAATTAAAGATTCGCTCAACTAGGTCTATAACATACTAAGTTTAAATCTCAATCGATTCGCTTGGTACCGATGGATAAGAGGATTTTTTAATTTTCCGCAAACCACTTGTGTCAAGGTAATCCAAGAAATTCGGGTCTTTGCATGCCCGGATCAAATCACCTCTAACAATCGTCATATGAGTTTTGTAAAGTTAGCTTGTTTATTTCCCATTAGAAGAGGGGGCTTGCTACTGATACCCCTTCAGAGTTTTTGCCAGACATGGGACTAGAACAAGATTCGAATTTTTGCAGTGTTGAGTATGATGAGTAGGCCACTTTCCGAAGTTAATCCTGACGTTTCTTCTGCATTTTTGGGTCATAACATCAAGAGCTCATTCAAGGGTCACCCTGGTTACTATGGGGTCCTACATATCAGTTTTCATCCTTATCCCATAACTACTTCCCAAGTTATCTCAATCCAAGTTTCATTATAATTTTTCCGGGGAAAGGGCTTTTAACACCAAAAGTAGTTGCCGGAAGACTTCATCCACTTTTGATCTTTTGCGTGGTGGGTAATTAGGGTCTAATGCCGTCCTAAAACTATTTTAATCTCATTCATAATTTTGCGTAAATTGCCTCTTTCCCGTCTAAAGGTATAGTTTTTTAAATCTAATAACTTCAGGTCCCGCCATTGATTCTGGTTCGAACTAAGTTACATGATGTACTTGGCCGTTATCTATCAAGTTCGAAGGTTATGTTTCTCTGTGTTGCTTAGGGATCAACAAAACGGAAATCGTTGTGGGGATAACTTAATTTCAGCATAAACCCGGAAGTAGCGTTCATGGAGGTCTTGGTTTCTAAAACGAAGCTTTGCTCAACAAGGTCTATATCATACTAAATTTAAGTATCAATCAATCCGCTTCGTACCGAGTGATAAGAAGATCTTTTTTCTGCAAACTACCTGTGTCAAGTTAATCCCAGAAATTGGGGTCTTTGCATGCCCGGATCAAATCATCTCTTTTAACCGTCATATGAATTTTGTAAAGCTAGCTCGTCTATTTCCCATTAAGGGAGGGAGCTCGCTACTGATACACCTTCAGAGTTTTTGTCAGACACGCGTCTAGAACGAACAAGATTTGAATTTTTTGGCACTGTTGGTGCTGATGAATAGGCAACTTTCCGCTGTTAATTCTGATGTTTCTTCTGCATTTTTGGGTCAAAACATCGAGAACTCATTTAAGGGTCAACCCAAAGACTATCGGGTCCTCCAACTCAAGTTTCTTTCTTGTCCTAAAACTACTTCCCAAGTTGTCCCATTTTCAAGTTTCATTATCATTTTTCCCGGGAAGGGCTATTAACACCGGAAGTAGTTGCCGGAAGACTTCATCAACTATTGATCTTGTGCGTGGTAGGTAATTAGCGTCTAATGCCGTCCTAAAATTATTGTTATCTGAATCATAATTTTGCGTAAATTGCCTGCTTACCATCTGAAAATTTATTTTTTAAAATCTAATAACTTCAGGTCCAGCCTTTGGATCTTGTTCGAGTTAAATTACATGATGTACCTAGCCGCTGCCTATCAATTTCGGCTCTCTGCGTTCCCTGAGGGCCGATAAAGGACTTGTGGAAATCGTCATGGCTACTTTTAACCAAAAGCAAAACGCCGGAAGTAAGCGTCAAGTGGGTCTGGGGTTCTTAACTTAGGCTTCCCTAAGCCAGGTCTATAATATAGCTGTTTTTGGTCCCATTCCAAACGTTTGGTACTGAGTTCTAACAGGGCTTTGTACACTTCCGGAAACCACCTTGGCCAAGGATGTCCAAGGGGTTTGAGTCTTGCCGTGGTCAAGTCATCTCTAGTAACCGTCCTAGGAGTTTTATAAAGTTAGTTCCATCATTTCCATTTTAGGGGGCTGCCCTATCAATCTCCCCTTGAACCTTTTGCCAGAGATGGGACTAGTGCTTTAACGATTCAAAAAGTTCAGAGATTTGTCATTTGTTTGCTTTTCCACTTATACTAATGATTAGTCAGTCATCTACGTACTATTCATCAGCTTCCACTTACTTAGAATTGTCAAAGTAAACTCTCTCTTCGGAGTTCTTAGCTCGCCGAACGTGTGTTAAAATCACTGATTGACTTTGATGGTCTGTAAAATCTCTTTTTGGGGGTGAAGAAGAACTCATATTCACCCCAGCACCCATACATATCAAATAGTTAAAAATGAAAAATCAGAGGGAAATTGATATCCAACTTTTAAGAAACAAGTTATTTTGAAACAAAAACTAGATTGAAATGAATGTTATGAATTGTTTCAAGTGAGTTGATTTATATTTTAGACAAATGAGGATCCAAACGAGGATCCAAACTTAGAAGTTCCTTTCCCAATTCGAACCAGGAAAACTAATGACCAGTTATCAGTAAGTTTGAAGGAAAACCAGGGGGAAAATATTTTAATTTTTCAAGTAAGTGGTCTCGTGAACAGATACATAACATTATTGAGGCGTAATCCATCCCTGTAAAACATACCGAAGTGGCATCAATGGAATTACACAAACTTCATATTCAAATTAGGCTTTTTATAGCATTTCAATTTTTTTTATTCCAACTCTTATCAGCTCCAAATTGATTCCAGTTATCAAATTGCTGTAAACTGTTTTCTTCCTTGTTTTAACAGAAATACCTTTTGGAAGAGCGTCAAAAAAGTCTTTGACGATCCTTCAATCTTGTTCGACATAACTTCACAATCAGTGTGAATAAAGAGTGAACAAAATCAGTGGGATTAGAATGGACGCGGCTGAGTTTCGAAAGAGAGGAAAGGAGATGGTGGACTACATAGCAGACTACCTGGACAGCGTGCATCACAGGAGGGTGTTCCCAGAAGTGGATCCAGGGTATCTGGACCAACTCATCCCCACGGAGGCGCCGGAGGAGGGGGAGAACTGGGATGAAATCATTAAGGTTGACAGCAGGATATGTATATGGCAGCTTGGATACATCTTTGAAGCTTAGAGTGCTTTAAGCTTAAATTTTCCAATCCTTGGGATATTGTGAAAGAAATTTTGAAATCTTAGCAGTTACTAAGATAACAGCGAAAAAAAAGATATCCAAAAATATCAGGGCTTTAGTTTTCATATAATCTTTGATATGTGCTCTCACACCTAATACATTCTTCTACGATCGTTGCTTTGTCGTTAAAACTTCTAGCTTCAAGGTTTTTGTCAAGACGTTGCAACGTTTCTGAAATTCTTTTCAAAAAATTTTGACACAAAGGTTGCAAAGATTGTTGGGTATCGAAGCAGGGGTTTGTATAGACGCCACACTGCCAAAAATTTCTCAAGTTTTAGGATATGCAGTTTTCATCGAACGGGGTAACCCCTAATTTTAAAAAGTGAAAAATGATTGAGCTGTTTTAGAGCAAATTTGAGATGAAATTGCGCGCCAAAAAAGAGCGCATTTTTTGGTTCATGTATTTTTTTGAGAAATCTCCACCCCATCGCATCCGGCTTTGAAAGTATTTTTATATGGACCAAAATGTTTCTATCAGTTCTCTTAAAACACTATGAACACCTTGTTTTGCATTTGCAAAAATGCGATTTCTGCCAAATGGGGTCAGGCGAGCAAGTTGTTAAAGAGTGGCGTCCCCCGGCCAGCCAGGATCAATTTAGATTCTTCTAAAAACAACGTCAAAAAACCGTTGTTTTTATGTCATAAAATAAGATCATTTTTGATGTTAGGACGTGGAGCGAGTGATCATGCCTGGCATGGTGCACTGGCAACACCCTGGCTTCCACGCCTACTTCCCAGCCGGCAACTCCTTCCCATCCATCATCGCAGACATGCTCGGAGATGGGCTGGGGTGAGTGAGACACCAAAACACATTCACGAAAAAGAAGACATATTAAGTAGAGTTCTGCTCAGTTCTGCTCAGTTACATGCAGAACTGAGCAGAATTGAACAATTCTTGAACGCCATTTAAGCAGAATTGAGCGGCATTTGAGTTGAAGTTTATTGGTTGATTTTTGTGACTTTTTCAAAACAGTTACATAATTATTGCCTAACTGCCCATTATTTTCAGCTGAATTATATGATAACTGATTTAAATTTTGACTGCATTAAATACCACCCCTACAATCACTCATCAATATATTAAACCTCAGTTTTCTTAAAACTAAAACAAAATTTAAAGCAAACAAGACTGCTCATGTATCAAAGCAGAGCCGTGAATATTCCAGCTGCCCCCTAAAAATATCGATTTTTTTCGCTAAGGAAAATATAGAAAAAAAACATAAACATTGAACGATATCAATTATAAAGTGTAAATTTTTGAGTTGCACGAAATTAATAGGACGGACTAGCTTCACTCAAGTCATTTTCGAACAACTTTGAAGTGCAAATTGTTCTCCATGTATAGATAAACTGCATTACGCTTGCAGCATCCCTTAAAAAATCTTCGCAGTGCGCATAAATTAGTTCAGAGCATAGCCAAATTGGCAATTTTTGAACCCCCTCAATTTACAAAAAAAAATTGAAGCTAAATATCTGTTTACATTAGAGCACAAGGAGTCGATATATTGAGAGCAAAACAGGCAAAAAAAATGAAAAAGAATTTTTTTTTTCATTTTTGCTTTTTCAATAATCTACCACACGCCAAGTACAAAGTGAAATATGTTGTGTATATATTTGCTTTCATTTAATTTGAAATGATCTGTTCTGACGCTACCTCTTTAATTGGACAAAAATACTTAGTGTTTAAGTCTGGAGTAAAAAGGTAAAATTGCCGGGAGAAAAAAACCATTCCAAGTAAAACGGTTTTGTAATTTTTTTTAACAGACGGAACAATAAAAAGTATACTCATATCTTTTAACCAAGAAGTTTTTAACGCGAAAATACGCGAATCTAAACTGAGAATGTGATCTGCAAATTTTATATTCAAAAATGAAATCAAGGAGCTGTGTAATTGATACTATGCAATCATAAATTTACTGAAATGTACAAAAAAAAGTTTTTTACTCCGACTATTGAAGAAAGTGACAGAATATTTGTGCTCGGGTTGTGCTAGAATATTTGTGCTGGAATATTTCGATTTTTTAACTTTTGACGGATTTTTGTTTATATCAGCCAAAAAGTACTGCTGTCCTGAGCTCAAAACTTAAAAAAAAAAAACATTTTAACTGTGATTATTTTTGGTTATTTATGAGAGTTTAATGCTGGCCAATATGGTTACTTTGAGAAAATTAACGCGCAATGTAATTCGCACTATTAACAAGTAAGCGGAGATTTAATTCCTCTTAGAAATCGTGCCATGTTGGTTGAAGCAGGCTATTTGTTATACTTTCTACGCTACTAGGAGCAAAATTTATCGCTTTGTTTTTTTATATGGCATGTGGGGAATAATTTTACAAAAAAATTTTGTGCAGTTTTTTTCCAAAAATGTATTGTTTTTCGATGGCTTCATAGACCATAAAGACAGTCAGAACAATCGGGGCTTGGCATCTCTAGACCTCTCAAACCTTCAGGAAATGGTTTTATTGTGCTTAGATTTCTTAGCAGCTCTTGAACATAAGGCTTACGCAGGCGTAAAACTAAATTCAACTCGTTTGAAAAATGTGCGCAAAATTGTGTGCCATAAAAATTGTACCATTAACTAGATGACCAAACTCAATTGCGGACTTGATATCAGAAGCGCATTAACAAAACAAATCATACAAGGTTTATTTCAGAGATGAGATCACTGTAAGGTTTTCATTTTGATTTGATTTTCATGTTTGGTTTCAAAAGATAAACGTATTTTTTAAATCATAACTCACTCGAAAGTAAGAAAAAAAAATTCGTTGTCAAAAATAAGTAGCTCATTTTTATGTTTACTCAATCTGAGACTTACCCGTTTGATATACGAAAGTAAACACTGCCCAAAATTGGATAAATCAGCAAGGTTTGCATTATCTGCAAACAGAAAAACTTTCCAGCTTTCTGGCACATTTGTAGTTTGCAGACATCAATTATATATTTTATGTAAGCCAGGAACAGATTGATGCTTCAAACTTTTTGCTGTTTTTGAATATGCTTTTACAATAACACAATTTCGGAACATATCATGATTGAGTGGACAATTAAAGTTTGCAAAACAAGAGTTTTCGATCAAATCTTTATAAGAATCTTTATCAATCACTTGTCTGAACTTCAACCATCTATCTTAAAAACAATTTTTTAAATACTCTTATTAATAGGATTGAAAAGAAGCTATAAAAAAAGAGTAAAATTATCGAACTTTTTTTCATATGATTATCATAAAATGCCAGAAATGCAAAAAAAATTCATTTGCTCGGTTCAAAACGACCAGTTGCAACTTTTTTGTCCAGTGATTGCAGTTATACATCCACGTTTGATTTTCGATAAATAAATTGCTAGACAACTATCAGGTTTACCCTACCTTCCGCAATATTGTAATTCACTTAAAATTATGTAATGATTTAAGGTAACAAACGCTATTTTAAATCTAAGAAAAAGTATGATTGTCCTTACCCCGGGTCCAGCTCCACGACTAGTTTTTCGACTTTGCCAGTCGCGCCGATGTCAGTTACGCGACCGAAAATCCATAATCTGGACAGGGTTTTAAATCGCTCACAAATTCTGGAAATTCAGCATAATTTTGTCTGTCATTTTTAACATGGCATCATTAGTGGGGTACATGGGTGTGAAGTATCGTATCGACTATAGATATTTTGGTGTCAATAGATTATCGCGATACATTGAAACCTCTCGACAGATCATCCGATAATCGTTTTCTAAACTGAATTAGTGGTCGTCCATCCAAGAAACTATGCATAGTGTTATTTAACACGATAAAAATATATACAGTTTTGTGGTACCCCAATACAAACTATAGGTCGTGTCGTAGCATAGTCCAATTTTGCGGATCTTATTCGAAGTTGGCACAGTCAGCACCCATATATCACAGAATAGAGATAAGAAACGTATCTAATTTGTTTTTCGTTTCATGAATAAGGTTAGCATGGTGGCACATTTTTTGTACTCAGAGAAAAAACTCAAAATGCCGAAATTCTGAAAATTTTACGTGAGTAGCCCCAACTAAAAGCTTGTCGATCGATATTTCGATATATTGTATCGCAATATGTCGGATATGCGAATATCGATTTCCCACCCCTGGTGCGGTACATTTTTTCTGAACCCAAACTTCTAATTAAACAAAACTGTAACTTTTTGAAAAACCATACACAGTCTCTACATAGTTGTCTCGAATTCTTTGTTACAGATGTTATGTAACGTTATTGGACGATAGTCGCTTCACAGTTGCATAACCTATCGACAGCCTAGTCTCTTTTAAAAAGTAATTTTTACAATAACACTTTTGTAGCAAGACAGTCTAATTTTCTCCAATAGATGAATATTTGCAGCTGTGTGGGTTTCTCGTGGGCCTCCAGTCCGGCTTGTACAGAGTTGGAGACTGTGATGTTAGACTGGGTGGGGAAGATGCTCCAACTGCCCCCCGAGTTCCTCTTCTCCCCCTCCCAAGGAAGAGGCGGAGGGGTTCTGCAGGTTGGATCAATCGAAGAAAAAATTCCGAAATTTTGCACAATTTACATTTGAGTAGAATCATTGCACATTCAAAGCGCATTGAAAAGTGAAAAAAAAAAGCAAGGGATGGTGTCGCGTTTGAGCTAAACTCGTCAGTTACAGATTCTTAGGCCCTTTATCGTCTTTTTTGTTAATGGTTTTTGAATGATTTCTCTAGAAAAAAAAACAAGTCAAGATCCCTCCATAGGACAGGACCTGGACCTTTTCACCACACAAACGGTCCGCTTTATCATTTTAGAGCCCATTTTGGCTGAACAACCTTAAGAATTCCTATAAGCGCCTTTGGGAACAACAGTTGGTGGTAGCCTTCATAGCAAAATTGGGCACTTTTGATATTGTAAGAAAGCTAAGAAAACTAAACAGGTCTACCTTTATGAACATTTAAATCCACATTATTCACATGAAGATCTCAAATCTGCTCCTTATGCAAGTAATAGTCCCTCCCCTGGTCGAGGTCCGCAATTTATGTTGCGACAGAATTGAGTCACTGAAACTGACATTTCGCGACCGAAATTCCACACTCCCGCCCGAGGGGTCCCGCAAAGTCGCAACATATCTAAAAACTGGTCACATAAAGTCGCAACATTAGTCGCGCAAAGTCGCAACTAGTGTTGAGAAAATTATGAAACGGTAAAATGAGCAGCAAGAAGTGTCAATTTGAATTGCACACTATAAAAAATTTGAAAGAGTTTTCATAATGGAATTTGCTGATCATATTTGCTGATCACATACAGGACCGCCATAAGAAGGCCCCCGTAACCAGGGGATTTTCTGTGCAAGATCTGAAAATCTTTATTTCTTACATAAGTTAATTCTCAGATCTGAAATTCTTTATTTCAGATCTTGATAAGAATTTACAAATTTCAGATCTGAAATGACGAAGAAAAAGTAAATTTCACATATGAAATTAGATCTGAAATAGGTTTTTTCAGATCTGAAATAACCAAGAAAAAAAAATTTCAGACTTGAAATTAGATCTGAAATAACCAATCCCTAAAGTATTCAAGCGCTATTTAAACGTTTCACAACCTATTTCAGATCTGAAAACGATTATTTCAGATCTGTTTTAGAAAATTTTCTGGTTACGGGTCTACACATGGTCCCGAAGTAAAATATAATTTTTTTTTGGGGCAACAACAGAGTCGTCACCACAAACACAAAAAACTAGAAAACAATCAAGTCAAACACTCAGTCAAACAGTGATCAAAATACACAACAAGCGTCAGTTAAACATATCAATTAAATAACACACACACATTTGTCCCTTACGCAATAAGTCACTTACCTTTACAAGAAACAATTTTTTTTGCTTTTTTTGAAAAGTTTGGTAGCATTTGCACAAATTGCCTGATTCGAGGTCCGCGACTTTTTTTTTCTTTGTCGATCGCGCCGATGTTGCTTTCGCGATCAACAATTTACAGCCTGGACAAAATTTTGAATGATGTGAATTTTTTGATGTTATTTTAAAAAAAAAAGAAGAGTCATCTATTTTCGAAGAGAGCTTGTAGAAAGTGTTTCAAAAATCACTCTTGGATCTCTGAGATAACTTTCTTATATGCTTTTCTCTTCCAGGGCTCTGCGAGTGACTGCATTCTGGTGGCGCTTCTCTCCGCCAGGACTAACTGTCTGAGGGAACTGAGGGAGGAGAACCCCTGCAGCGAGGATGGGGAGTTTCTCTCCAAGATGGTGGCCTACTGTTCCAAACAGGCCCACTCGAGCATGGAGAAGGCGGCCATGATAGCCTGTGTGCAGATCAGACAACTTCCCACTGATTCTGAGTTCTCGCTAAGAGGAGACACTCTTAAGGTTAGTTCACTCTGAGTTATTAAAAGTTTCTTCTGTTTTCACCCTGCCTCTTTTTTGCTCAATATAATTTCATGCTAATAACTTTCTACGCTAAAAGTTTTTTCACCCCCGAAACTTTTTGAGCTGAAAAACTATTTCCAATCAGTAAAAAAAATGTTTTAGTAACACAAATCATTCAAGGCAATGTCAAATTATACAAATTCTGCATGATAAATGAAAACCAACTTAGTCAAAATTAGTATAAGTTTGCGTTCGGTATTCGAATGAGTTTCTCAGCACTTCAAGTCACCATCAAAATCTTTAAGTCTTAATTGCAACTCTTTCATCTTTCGGACACAACAGAAACAATGGTAGCTGAAGCGTGCGGGAGGTCTTTTAACTTGAGTGAGTATTCAATCATGTTTATTTTCACGTCAGCCAATTCCAATTTTCCCTGAGTTCGGTGATCCTAAAAGAATCTTATTTGTTGGAAGCTGCGGTTTTATTGCGCCACATACAATGCAAATAAGAGAAATTTTTAAGATGTTTCAGAACAAATGTTCTTATTCAAGTACTGAAAAGAAGAAAAAATGTAATTCTTCTGAAAAATTCAAAAAAAAAGAAAAAAGGATTCTTGTTCAACTGTAGGCGGCCATTGCGTCTGACCGTGAGCAGGGTCTGATTCCTATCTTTGTGGGGGCCACTCTAGGCACCACTTCTTCAGTCGCTTTCGACAACATAGCCGAGTTGGGACTGGTCTGCCACAAGGAACAAGTGTGGCTACACGTGGACGGCGCATATGCTGGCAATGCGATGATATGTCCCGAGTTCAGATACCTCCTCGATGGCATCGAACATGCCAAGTTATTTTTAAGATTTTGTTGAGGGTTTTTGGTTGTGTTTTTTATTCATACTTTGTTAATTTTTGACAATATTTTCGTTTTTTTTTTCGTTGTTAAACGTATACAAACGAAAACTGAAAATAATCTTGTGAGTAGAACTTACAACGATCTGAAAGCATTTCTTCAAATTTCAATAATCTCGGCCACTGATTCTAACATCCAGCTTCAAATATCTCGCTGGCTTCGAAAAATCCAAGTACCTGAAATAATCTCATTTTTATCTCGCTTATTTTCAAAATGATTTCCAGCAATTTTTGATACCTAAATGAAAATTCCTAGTCGATAAAATGTCATGATCAAAGAAAACCCTCCGGAACGTGATCTGTAATCCCATAATTTATTCCAAAAAAAAACCTTCTCTGCCGAGAAAATAGGTCTGAACTCTTACTATTCGAACTAATTTAACAAACTCAAAATTACGAAAATAATTAAGTTATCGTAATTTAATCGATTTTAAAATCTTTTTGGAGTGATTACT
This sequence comes from Symsagittifera roscoffensis, assembly GCF_963678635.1. Classification (NCBI taxonomy): domain Eukaryota; kingdom Metazoa; phylum Xenacoelomorpha; order Acoela; family Convolutidae; genus Symsagittifera; species Symsagittifera roscoffensis. The sequence goes on along the minus strand of NC_087064.1, from coordinate 51,015,224 downwards.
GTAGTACCTGTTATAATGATTTAAGTTCGTTCAACATAAACCCAAACAAGTGGATGTTGGTGAACTTCGACTGTTCCTGTATGTGGGTGAAGGATTCCAATTCCATCAAAGGAGCATTCAATGTCGACCCACTATACCTGCAGCACAAAAACACAGGTCAGTCTGCACATCAAAACCATCACTCTTTTTTTTTCAGTATCAGTCGGATCGGCTTAAAGATCATATGGCTCATGATATATTAAAAAAAAGATTTTTGAAGCAAATTTTTTTGGAATTTTTAGGAATTCTTCTAAATAAAGTAGAAAAAAATCCACTTTCTACTGAAATTTATCTTTTATATGGAACATTGAGCTTTTTTTGTTGTTTTAAAAGTCTTTCTTACACCATTTTTGGCTCTGCACAGGATCCTGTATCGACTACAGACACTGGGGCATTCCGCTGAGTCGGAGGTTCCGATCACTTAAGCTTTGGTTTGTGATTCGCAACTACGGAGTGGAGGGACTGAGGAACTACATCAGAAGACACTGTAAACTCGCCAAGAAGTTCGAGTTAGTCAGTCACTATCCAAGGAACTTATCGTGAAAAAAGTGTAAAAATTGTATTTAAGCTGTAGCATTTATTGTCACAGAAAAAGCTTCTATAATTCGTAATTTGTTCATACAACGTCAGCAAACAAAGCTTTTTGCAATATATTAAGTTTCAAAACAATTTTTTTTCTTGGCTTGAACTTTAATTTTAAAAATTTTAAATTGGAACAGTTAAAAAGTGCTGAAAAAATGGGAGCTTGTATATACCTTAAAATACCAGTCGCTCAGCAAACTCCAATATCATATCAGAAACGTATTAATTAGCATGCTCTCAGTTGGATGCTCCCAGGTAGGCGTGGATCTAGGTGTTTCTGCGAGGGGAGCGTTTTTTCGTCAAGATTTGTCGACTTTCTGAGGAATAATGAAATTGATTTCCTGAGTTGTCCAAAAACACTACATAAACACTGTTTCAAAACGCATGCAAAAAAGTTTTTGGACGATTCTGACCAAAAAGTTGCGTTTTTGGAAAGTTTTGACCAAAAAGTGCGTTTTTTGGCGCACGCGCTCTCTTAAATATTAACGCCGATGTCAGCTTAAGCAAAGCTTGCTTACGATTTGATAGAGCGGTAAAGGAAATCGAAAAATAGTTTCAGAGGGGACTCTTTAAGTGATCAGGGTGTTGAATCCCCAAAAAAGCGTATACTCCACACACTTTCCCCCCAAACTCCGTCACTGGATACTTCAAATTTGATTAGAAGCGTATCCATGAAGCAAACTTAATAGAAGCAAACTAAATGAAACAATTTTAGATAGAACCAAGGTTTAATTATGCTCAAATGGCAGAATTAGAAATTTGCAAACTCCCATAACTTCACAAAAACTTATCAAAGGTAAAGTTTTTTATTTGAGCTCAGGAGACAGCGATATCTTTTAGATATATTGAGAAATAAATCAAAAACTATATTGCCATATTTTGACAGAATAAAAAAAACCTGCGCATAAAGATTCCGTCATTTTCTTAAAACAATAAAAAAACATAATGAAAACGTTATTTTTAAAATATTTCCACACGCTGATAAACTAACCGATATGTTTATTGACTGATAACTTATTAAAATGGTAAAGTAGGTTGCCTCAATTCAATTTCTAAGCAAGATCATATCGCGACCTAAGCCACTCGTTATTAGAAAAGTGGTTTCACACCTTAGTAATTTTGCGAAAAACAATCAAGGTAATTTTTCTTAGTTTCGAGTTCATTCCACTAATATATGTCATTACGGGGCCAAACTGTGCTTTAGATAAGCGCACAATTTTGTGCCTGAATGTTCCTGGATTCCAGAGACATGTCCTTAATAATGTTCCAAATGTAAGTGGATTCAAAATTTCCCTGGATTCCGCGTACAAATACCTGTAACGTAAATTTTGACGGTACATTAATTTTGTCTCGGATTCCGCAACGAGCGAAAATAGGTAGTTCTTCCGGATTCCGCAAATGTAAGCAAATTTTACAAAAGTAAGTGGATTCCACAAACTTATGCGGATTCAGCTGATAATTTGTGGATTCCGTTTGCATTTTGCGGATTTTGCTTACAGTTACGGATTCTACTACAGTTTAAGCTTACTAAACACATATAATACTTGTTTGTGGATTCCACAAACTGTTTCGGTTTCCGCAAATTTTGTAGCGGATTCCAAAAAATTTGTTGCGGATTACGCAAGTTGCCTAATTTTGGAGCAATTTCGAGCAATAGATTGCTTCAGCTATTTGTCCAGGGAATCTAAAACAGCAAAGAAGATCATAAAAATTAGCAATGTTGCGGATTCCGCAACAATTCTGTTTTTCGCCTGTTGTGGAATCCGCTTAAAATTCACAAAATGTACAGTTTGGCCTCGTAATGTTCCAATGGTACATATTGATCGTAGCTTTTATTAAAGTTATCGACGTCAATTGTAACTTTGCGCTGGATCACAAGTACGTAAAGTATCAAAACTGAATTCAAAATTTGTTTGAATTTCGCTGAAGCAAAAACTGAACTCGTGATATAACACAATTGTTTGATTGTATAACAACGGACGGTTCTTTTTTGTTCTAATAGACATCTGGTGAAGCAGGATCGTCGTTTCGAAGTGATGAACAAAGTGGAGATGGGGCTGGTGTGTTTCCGCATGGTCGGTCCCAACAAGTTCAGCGAGACACTCATTAACAGCATCAACGAGAGTGGAAGACTCCACATGGTGCCCAGTAGTCTCAATGGGAAGTACATGGTTCGATTCGCAGTCTGTGCCGAGAACGCCAACGAAGCCGACATCACATACGCATGGAAAGGTTTACCAAAATTCCGTTTCCTAAATTCAAAAATTACGAGTCTATAGTGACAACTGCCTTTGTTGTTTTTATATCATTCGTCTTTCGCTTAAAGTGAGTTTGCCTCAAAAGATTTGTTTATGAGAAAGAGATTTTTCAAATAAAGAGCTCCTCTGAATTTTTTAATACATTTTCCAGATTGAAATCGATCGTCAGTTTTTTCCTTCAAAGGTCCAAATTGTCTATTTGTGTTGCTTTGAGTTTTTCAGATACTCTCCACAATGGAGAGTAGAAAAAAATCACTTCGGAAATTGCTGCTTATTGAAGCAATAATGCGGCTGCAGGTGTTCTCGTATGGTCTGTTTTAGTGATCCAGCAGTTTGCGGATAAGATCCTGCGTCCGAGCGATATGGACGATGAACATCATCTGGAACAGCCGGGACCCAACGGGGAGGTGGTCGATTCAAAGGTAACTCAAACATGCTTGTGCTCAGAAATCATGAATTCTTGTTGTCGATTTTTTTGATACCCGGCTATTGAAAAAACTGCTTCTGTTAGACTATACACGGATGGAGTTCCAAAGTTAACTCTAATCACCATCATCGGCGTAAAACTTTCAAAACTTCCCTTAAAGGTTACGCTCATTGCATAAGTCCATTGAAACTAATATAAAAAATCAATGCTCTTTTAAAAATAACAAGAACCTTCACTCTTGATACTGTATCCAGGGAATGAAGAGGCTGGACCTGAAGCCCCTGGAACTGGGAGCGGATACTGTCATCATAGAGGAGGGAGCCCCTTTCTGCCCAGTGTCTGAGCTGATGACTGGTCCCTTCAGAGGCAGAACCAAGAAGCTCAGACAGACACAAAGTCTACATCTGTGGTGAACACGTGATCACGATGACGTCATCAAGTGATCAAAGAGAAATCAGAAGTCAAATACTGACCAAAACAGACAAAATAAATTTGAAGGAAAAATAATCGACAAACTAATAGACTAAACTATCATGATCACTAAGACCAGAAAACAATAATTCCTGGAGGTTCCAACTCTTCTATTAGACAAAAAAAAACGTTTTGTCGACCCAAGATTTCGTCTAGTCCATAAAGTATTGTAAGCATTTGCCTGAGGTCAATTAAATCGACTCACAACTTTATTTAAAATTTTAATTAGTTACTTAAAATTTCGAAATGTTGTTAAATGCTATCGAAAATCTGTCCAATTTAATTGCAATGCCTGATTTTGACTGTTGCCCTTTTTGAGGAAAAGACAGTATTGTGCTTTCATAAATGAAGTCCTGTGAAACGACAAAATAGTTCAAGAGCCAATAAGAAAAACCAATGAAGAGTCCTACTTGTGTATTTTTCTGAAGTTGGCGTGGATTAATATACATTGCAAACGATTAAAAAATATATATTAAAACCATGAAATGATCTGCTAGGAACCTAGCTGTAGAATTAGGGGATTCCTTCGCAAGCTGTGCCTTTGGCAGTGAATTCAGCGGGGCGACAGAGATTCACTACTTTTTACAATCCCAAAAGTGTTGGTTTGGTGGCAAAAATCCTGTATTGCTCTCTGTTGCTTGCCCTCTGTTGTGTATTGCTCTTTCGGCTGTCTTGTCTACTCGATACAATCGCAAGAGTTTCTAATTGTAATTTAATTCAGATGATTATACGTCTGATTACAGAGGGCTCGGATTGGCCAGGTTATAATATAATAATCAAATCAAAAGGAAAAGGGTCTGCGACTTATCAGCATAAATTGCCTTATTGCAATTAACTTCCAGCTAACTCCACTAATACTGAACTATTCTCTCTCTAGAGAATCTCTGACGAGAAGCAACTATCTACTATTTCTGCTACAGTTGTTTTCTTACTTCGAGATCTAACTACTTGATTCGCTAGTAATAATTCTTCTCTTCTCTGACGAGAACCAACAACTCCTAATAGTTGCTAACACTGTTCTGACTCTTAAAGGCTCTCCTGTACCCTCTAATTCCTTATCTTTCTTTACACTTAGTTTTAGTTAAGTCACGCCATTCCCTATCGGTCCTGACATCCGCTTAAATCACCCGTCCGCACATTTTTTAAGGCTATATCCATCCCCCTGTCACTTCTGCCACGTGCGAACTTGGGTTTCTTTTATCAATGTTTTCACGCTTATTAGTTACCCGGTATGCGGTAGCTGTCACAATTTAACCAAGCAAACAAATGTCATACGGTTCTAATCAACTAATTCCTGACCTCAGTGACTTCAGCCCTCGAGTTCAACTAACCTCTAAACCATGCTATGTTTACCCACTGACCCTCCCAAGATCTTAATTTTAAATATCCGTTAACGTTCCGACCTCCTAAGGGTAGGGGAGACCCTTTCTATGGGTAGCTAATTCATTTCAGGCATCTAAAATTTCCATCTGTACTCTATTCCAATCCCGACCTTCTAGCTATCAGGGTAATGTATTGCTTCTATTAGGGATCAAATCAAACCAAAAAGTCACCTCTGGGAAGCCAAGTAAAATCCCCGTCCGTTCATACGATTAAAGACACTTAATTTACAAGCAACGGTTCTATTACTATCAATTTCCTCTGGGACGACTTTTCTTTAACCTCGTTGAGATGCTATTAATAGACCACTCGCCAAGCTAAACTGAACCCAATGCTTACCAAGTCCTTTTTGAATTAAATCAACTACTCCAAGGTTGCAACGTACAACTGTATCTCGATCGGCTTCTGCTCTAATTCCCAATATAAGTTTTCCTCCCAATTTTCAGCAAGGTGACCCATTCTCATTTCCAGGGGTTGGGCTGGGAAAAACGCTACTTTACGGTGTTAATCTCAGGGTTTTACATACAAGTTTGAAGTCAAAACGCCCAAAGGTCCACTTAAAGTCATCCAGGGGTCAACCGGGGTCAAACTTCCATATTTGGGTTCAAAACCCCATGGAGGTCCTAACTACCAAGTTCTATCCATATTCCATTAATACTTCACAATTTATCCCATTACTAAGGTCCATTGTCACTTTTTCCGGAAAAAGACTATTAACACCGGAAGGAGTCGCCGGAGGGTTTTCACTCACCAGGGGTCTTTTTTGGGGTTTGTATCTTATGTCATTATGCCACCGTTCATCATTTCGCGTAAATTGCCTGTTTCCGGTATACGGGGTGTTTTTTCAAGTGCTAATAGCTTCCAATCCAACCACCGGATTTGGTTCATATTTTGATACAAGACGTACCTTGGTGTTACCTATGCTATCCCGAAGTTTTAGCTCCCTGCGTTCAGTGGGGTCCGAGAAACGACTTCCGGAAGTCGGGGTGGGGGCTATTTGCATAGGGCATAGCACCGGAAGTAGGGGTCCAGGGGGTCTGGGTTTCTAAACTTAAGCTTCCCTCAACTAGGGCTATAACATGCTATATTTTGGTTCCATTCGAACCGCTAGTTGCCGAGTTCGGATAGGGCCATCAATTCTGATAGTTATTACTTGGGGCCTGGGGGTCCGGAGGGTCTGGATTTTTGCATGCCCGGGTCAAATCATCTCTAGTGTCCGTCCTATGAGTTTCAGTAAACTAGCCCGGTAGTTTCCAATTGTGGGGGTTTGCAAAATCGGTACCGTTTCAAAATCCTGCTTAGTCTCTGTTTGTTTTGGTCGATTTTGCAACTTAACCAATTGTTTACTCTGCTACTTAACTTAATGACGAATCAGTCTTACGCTCAGTTTTCTATAGCATGTAATACAGTAGAATCACCAATTCTACACTAGCTAAGCAAAAAAATTGTGGTTTGTGTTTGGTTAAGCTTTTTGTGGACTTCCAGTTCCCCATATTTAAAATCAAAATCAATTTGCCACAATTCAGTATATATTTCTGCGAGCTTTGCAGTTTTTTGTGAAACCCACGAACAAAAATTAAAGGTGACGTTAATGCGGAGTAAAATTCAGAAACTGACTTTTTAAATTGACTTTGAATTTGAATGTTTTAAAGTTTTTTCATCCTTAAGTTGGCAGTTTTTGCAGACACAGAATTGCTTTAAATTGAAATCAAAATCAATTCATAAATAAAAATTCGAATGTGCGATACAAAAATCAGCTTGGGAATTCAGATCAGCAAATAAATGAAAAAAAAAAACTGTCATAGAAAACTTAACATGCAAAAAATTGAACAAAAAAAAGAGATTTGTTGCGTTGGAAATTACGTTTGTATTTTGATAAAAAAAGAACTCTTGAACAAATTTGAGTTTTTGATTTTTGCGGCCAAAAAACTCATTTTAAAGAACATTCTGCGGGCAAAAAACTCGTTTCCTAAAATTAAAAGAGGCCGTGGAATGGCACTGATGCAGCAGATACCATATACTATTAAGATCAACTGGTTGCTGTCTTAAATAGTAAAACAAATGTTTCGACGGTTATTATATAAAAAAGGAAACACCTCTAAACATTTTTTTCTAGATTCCATTCCAGTTTCTGTGGTAGAAAAATCGAATATTCTATTACCGCAGCTTAATAAAAACATTTTCAAGCATTTATGTGAGAGATAGAAAAAAAAACAGAAAAAAAATGTTCATAAGTCTTTTTTACTGCGCTAAAAAAGCTGAATGGAGCTCAACCAATCAAAAATCTTTGGTTTTCTTAGCAACTACGCCGGCGTGAACCAGAGAAGAGAAAAACATCAACACAGATTGCTTGCCTCGACCAATACAGCAAAACAATTAGAAATTTTATATGGACTTTTGCCTTATCTGGTTTTTCCAATTTTCTGTTTCCTCGAAAATGTAGGATATTCGAGACGAGAGAATTTTTATGCACAGTTGGCAAATTTCTCATAGCTGATGAGTCACAGTTGGTAAATTTTTTATGGCTGATGATAGTATAAGACAAATATTAACGCAGAAACTTAGAAGCAAAGAACCATATAATTTTCGGGTGATAATTTTTTCTTGCTTTCAAACTCAAAATTTTGAAGTTTTGATACTATTGTTCGGCCATTGATGCTTTCGAAAAAAAGCCCGCTAGATTTTGTTTGTGTAAGTTCAGTAGTAGTTCACTATTTTTGCGTATGTAACTATCTTTGATATCATTCAAACCAGTAGCGGTTTTTGGGGGGGGGGGGCGAGGATGGGGGGTTCCGACGCTTCCTTTTCAGAGATTCGACCCCCTGCCGACCCAAAAGGTCCCCTTTTGTACTATTTTGAGAAATCAATTTTTGGCCGAAAGACCTTAAAAATTTTCTAAAGACGCCTTTGGAGCCAATCTATACTAATTTTTTGGGGGGAGCGCGCCGAGAAAATGCGATTTTTTGGTCGAAATTTTTCAAGAAGTGCATATAAACCCCTTTTTTGGCCTTTTTTTTTTACAAATTTGAGATCAAAAACTAACCCGAGATGAAAAACCCGAGATCAAAAAACTAACAGCCAAACAATCGGATCGATCAGGATTGGTTTGCAAGCACTATATACTAGCGATATCTCAACTTTTTTTTCCAGGTAGGTCTGCGCTGTTGGCTTTTAACCAAAACTAGTTTTGATTTAGTTCTTAAGCAACATTTTTGGATGAGCACAGGGGCTGATCTAGGATTTTCTCGAGGGAGGGGGGATTTTCAAAAATTTTGAAAAAACAGGCCAAAAAGGGCGTTTTTAGGCAGTTTTTGGAAAATTTCGACCAAAAAATAGCGTTTTTTTTGGCGCGCACTCCCCCCTGAAAATTAGTATACCTTGACGCCAAAGGCGTCCTTAGAAAAATTTTAAGGTCAGTCAGCCAAAAATGGATATCTCAAAATAGTACAAAGGGGGACCCTTTGGGTCGGCATGGGGTCGAATCCCTGAGGGAGACCATCCGCCCCCGCCCCATACCTAAATCTGCCCCTGGATGACAAACCAAGGTTTGTTTGGTTTGTTTCATTTGTAACCAAAAATACCTGCCGACTTTTTGACAGCTCAGAGGCAGCTAATTTACTAAAATTGAAAAACTAAAATTGAAAAGCTAAAATTGAAAAACGGATCTCTCTAAAAAAGATTCTAATGATATACCGCAATCAGTTTTTATTCAAGTACATGTAGTGTTAGCTACAATGACGTAGTGCAAACAGTTTGACTCATAGAGACTGAAACGAGATAAAATAAAAACGCCTTGATTGTTAGTTTACCTGACTTGTTCTATTTTTTTTCTAGTACGTTGTGATATCCTATGAGGTGTCTTGTTGGAAAACTAAATTATAATACCAAAGAATTTAATTGTTTAATGAATTAATAGTTTTCTTTTTTGAGAACTGTTGAGATCTAGGTAGATTCATGTTAGTCTGATCTCTCAGCGGTGTACCGAAGGTCTTAGAAACAGTGACCTTGAACATTGGTATAATAAAAATAGAATAGTTCACTGAAGGTTACATCACGTTACTGCTATTGCAGTAGCAGTATAACATACACCCTCGAGTGAAAATTTTTTTCTTTAATAATGAAATAATTTACAATAACAATAGGAGTCTTATTCTCAGTTTAAAAGTTTGATAATTTTCAAAACGCAAAGATTTTTTTTCAGCTTGAAACTTTCATCTTCATCCAATTCTATTCTCCAGCTAGGATTCCAGTCTACTCCTTTATCTAAGGTGGCGTAACTGAATTTGAGTCTTTCTGAGAGCCCCAATCTCGGTTCAATCGGTCTGTCGCTCCGCGTTTTGAAATGTGTTAGTCGTCGTCTGTATTCTTGCAGGGTCGCCATTAGGAGTGCTCCTGCTGAAAGTGTTTCCTCCGAAACTTCTTTACTGGGTCCCCAAAGCGTTGGGGTTTTTTACTCTTTGTTTGTCGTGAGCTTGTCCTAACTGCGGTGTCTTCTATGCTGGAGTCGTCTGATGCACCTGGTGGAGGATCGAATCTCTAATCTCGTTCGACCGCGGATTGGTTTTTCCCTCTCAGTTTGTCGGCCCTTTTTGCACTCCCCTCTTCAGAACCTGGTCTGCCAAGGTTTCCCAATTTGTCGACGCTAGATTTCGATTCTGGAAGGTGCCTAGGATATCTTTGGGTTTAGAGGACATATCCATTTTCTTTAGTTTGCCCTTCTGCTTTTTCCTGGGCGTTGAACTCGATTGCGAATCCGTGCTACTGTTCCTATTTTCTGCAACTGTTTGATTGTCTGCAACTGTTTGATTGTCGTTGCCGGTCGCTCTTTTGCCGCGTCTTTTTCTTTTTTCTTCTTCTCGGTCTTCTTCAATTCGACCTCTTCTTGAGTTTTTGGTCCGCATGACGATCCCGGTCCCCTTTTGTTTGGTTTAGCTATCTTGATGGCGAGATTAAGACCTCCCCCCCAGCTTCTGTATCCTTCGAGGTTACTATTGTGTGGCTCTGTTGGTTACGTTCTTTTGGGTGTAACAAGTCGGCCTTCTGCGCTGGCCGTTGCAGTTCCTCATATAAGTCACTCTCCTCCAGCTTTCTGGTGACCTGATTTTTTGGAGTTTTTTCCGTGGCTCTGCAGATGGGCTCTTACTCGAACTTTGCGTTAGTTCTGGTTGTAGGCTAATTTTGCTTCTGCAATGTCTATCGATCCTCCGGAAATTTCCAGTGTCGACCCTGTTTCTGACGTTATTTTTCCTTTTAACGATTTTGTGAGGGCCTGGCCGTTTTTTCTGAGATCGTTTTTGAGGTATCGTTTTCTTTGGTCAATGTATGGTCTCTTCCTCCTTATCTTCAATGAATCTCTTCTCCCATGAGTAGATCATTTCTTTCCTGAGTTCAGGGTTGAATTGACCGGCTGCATCCACAATTCGACGAATGTTGTTCTTCGCGGCGTCTCTGCGTTCTTCGTTCCACAGGGAGTTTGCTTCCAACAGGTATTTGAGGGCTTTTGCTCGTTGACGATCCGGTGCTGCTCAATTGTCGTTTGTACGTCGGACTGTTGTCTCTGCTGAATTCCTCCTTCTTCACAATTTTCAAGTTATCTCTGGATTAATCGATCCTCCTTTTGAGTTGCAAAGCTATCAACGCTGATCGTTCCAGATGTTGTTTGTCTAATTAATCAGAATCTTTTATAATGTGTCACGTCTTTTTTTAAATACATTTTTTGGGACTTTTCCAAAAGGTGTCTGAAATGGAGGAACTGAAGAAGAAAGAACACTTGAATTACTATACAATAAAAAGCCGAGGCATCAGTGTAGCAAAGTGTAAATAATAAAATTGGTTATAAACTCATTGGTTACATCAAACAAAAACAAAACATCAGAAAACAAGCAATAAACAAAACAAAAAAAAAAACAAAATCGGTTACAGTTCGGAAATTGGTTGATTAAAGTATATGAAGTTTCGGATACTATAGAAAATTAAAGATTTAAGAATTAGGAACAAGCTGGTAATAAAACTTTACAAACAATTTTACAGATAGTCCAATTATACAACGTATATGCAGAGTATATACAGTTTCTCTTTCAAGCAATGTGTGAAAAATTAAACTGAATTAAAAAATATAGAACTAGCAAAAACGGTAATCACGCCACGTATTTGTATTAGTACATATAGGATTGTTTCTCAATTCACTCACGTAAAATTCTTTCAATTTTTTCTTGAATTCTGTTTTCGATTTTTCTAAATTGCGCAAAATTATGGGCAGTGAATTCCATTTTTTAGAAGTCAAATGAAAAAATGATTTTTGTAGAGAAGCAGTCGAACAATGTTTGTCAAAAATAATTTGTTTCGTTCTTTCGTTGAGCCTATAATTGGCAGTCGGTAGTCTCAGTGTATTTTCAAAAGCCTTCTTTTTGTTTGTAAGATATTGGTATAAGTATGTTATACACTTTAACTCAATTCTTTTCTCGATTCCAATGAACGATTTGCTAATGCGAAGAAGGGAAGAAGATTTAAAATTCGATCTGAAATATGTTCTTTTTAGCGCCCAGTTCAACTGTTTCTCCAGAGATAGCATCAAAGTAGCATTAATTTGTTGTAAAAAAATTGCTGAATAATCTAAATGTGATAAAACAAGACAATGAAGCAAGGCAACTAATGATAATGTCGGCAGTTGTTGTCCAATTGTATCAATAGTTTTAATCCCTTGGGCCATTTTTTGGAGAATTGTTTTGATTTGAGCATGAAAAGATAAACTTGAATCAAGAATTATGCCTAAATATTTGCATTCTGATTTTTTGGCTACATAATGCCCACTAATTACTAGTTTATCAGTATCCACATTTTTGCTATCATTTTTTTGACAAAATGTTATAAATTCCGATTTAGATGCATTCAGATTCAATTGGTTCTCTGCAAAAAATTCCGTTAGATTATTGAGTGATTTTTGCAATCGATTCAAAGCATCCTCAGAAATTATAGAAGAGGAAAAAACCATACAGTCGTCAGCATATTGAACTAAAGTACAACCCTCATATAATCGCTCTTGTATGTCATTAACATAAATATTGAACAACAACGGACCAAGTACCGTTCCTTGTGGGACACCTCGTTTTATTTCAATCCAGTCTGAAAAAATTCCATTGACGTTTACTCTTTGAATACGTTTGTTTAGGAAGCTAGCAATTAAAGCATTTGCTCCATTTGAAAAACCGAGAGAAAGCATTTTTTCAATTAAAACTTCATGCGAAATAGAATCAAAAGCCTTGGACAGATCTAATAAAGCTGCATGTACGATTTTTTTTGAATCTATTTGATTTCGAATACTTTCTGTCACATAAACAAGAGCATCTTGTGTTGAAATGTTTTTGCGAAATCCGAATTGAAATGGTGTCATTATTTGAAATTTGTCAAGATGTTCTGTTATTTGGGCATGTAAAATTTTTTCAAAAATTTTAGAAAAAGCACAAGTTATTGATATTGGCCGATAATTTTTTGCATCCATTGGGTCATCTTTTTTGAACAAAGGGGTTACGTTTGCTTTTTTCAGTTCGATCGGGAAAATGTTCTCATCTAAGCAAGTATTTATGACAAAAGTTAAATGTGGAACTATAACTGATTGACCGTCAATGATTGCCCAAGCAGGTACGGTACAAGGTCCGAGAGGTTTTCCAACATTGATTTTTCGAACTATATCAAAGCATTGCTTCACTGTAATGTGTTGAAAATGAAAAGATGCAGATTCAGAGGCAGATTTGTTGTAATTCGGAGGCTTTTTAGCGCCGAAAAATTCGCCTAAGTTTGAAAAAATATAATTTAAATGATTGGCAATTTTTTTGTCTTGGGTTATCATTTCACTGAAGGAATTTCGTGGAACTGTAATTCGATGGTTGCCAGAACATGTACCTCTAACTTGGTTAATATATTTCCATTTTTGTTGGATAGTGCTGAGAAGTGAAAAACAATTTTTTGAATGATCGAATTGTTTACTTCTAATCAATTTGCTCATTTGATTACGTAAAAACCAATTATCGCTTGTGCTTTGACTGCGATATGATCTGAGTGAATTCTGTTTCTTAGTCAACAATTGCTGACATTCTGAATCGAACCATTCCGTTTTCAACACGTTTTTTGGTTTAAAATTACGAACAAACTTTTTTTCGATAGGAGCATGTTGCTGTAGAGCACAAGAAATTAAATAAATCATCGTCGAGAACATGTTTTGTGCGTCTGTACATTGATATAAGAGATACCAAGGAAGAGCGGAGAGTGAATTGCAAAATTCATTTTTCTGATAATTTTTCTTATTGAAAGTCGTAATTATCCTCGGTAAAATTTTGCCGCATTTTATATCCGTCAAAATAAATGAAGCAAAATGGTCGGTTTTATAAGGTGTATCAAAACAAAACTCAATGCCGTTTGTTTCATAGTCACTGATTATGTAGTCGATATGAGTTTTTGTTGAGGAACTAATTCTGGTCTCATCGTTTGGACAAAAAACCTTCAATCCATATGGAATAATTATAGAATCTAAATTTTCTTTTTCTTTGCTATCCAGATAATTTATGTTATAATCACCCAAAAGCGTAATTTTATTAGAAACTGAAAAAGCATTATCTATGTTAAGCGTTAATTGTTCCAAAAAATCAATAAAGTTTGATCTGCTTGGGTTATAACACAAATTAACTAACATTTTTTCTTTACTCGAAATGTTAAATGTAGATTTGCACTCAACCCACACTGACTCATATTTTTCTTTATCAAATAAATTTAGATCAGGCCTCAATTTCGGAGCCAATTTGACTGGTATATATAACAAAACGCCACCGCCTTTCTTTTTTACCGCTGATTGCCTATCATATCTGAACATCGCATGCGTTCTAGGTTGGAAATTCCATAAATTGTCACTATCTTCTTTTTTAAGCCACGTTTCGGAAATTCCTATAATTGTGTTTTCGCCCATATCATCAAGAAATTTTTTCAATTGCATCCGTTTTCTAATAATACTTTGAAAATTCAAATGAACAAATTTAAGATTTGCACAATTTTTTGAGCAGATACCGTAGACTGTTTCAATGGTTTCGATAGGACCAGGGTTTTTTTCAACATCCCCACTTTGGGTCAGTAACAACGCGAAAAGGAAAAGATGAGTCAGTGTGGTAGCTCTCCGCTCATTTATCCCACATTTCATTGATAATATCTTTTGCTGGCAGCTTAGATAGCCCCAGTAAACAATAGTTTTTTCTTTAGTTTCCATCTGAGCCTTGGAAATTAGAAAAATTGCACAAAACAACCAGAATTTAATATTCAGCATAATAGGTTAAATAAATTAAATAATCGCCAAAGTTTGCACCAAGAAAAAATGCGAAACTAGTATTTCCTAAAAAATTTTGCACCGTTTTGGAAAAATTGTAACATTTCTGCCGTTTTTGGATCTAAATTTGATGATTGTTGGGTTTGCTTCATTCTGGGGCGGGTTGTAATCTCACATGTGTTTGCATTAATATCAGAACCCCTAAAAGAATCTCTAAAACTTTGCACCAAAATTTCAACACCCCCATCAGAAGGATGCAAACCATCCGAGCTAAGAGCATCTGTATTTTGACTAAAAATTTTGTTTATGTCTAAAATATCCAATTTTACTTCGCCCAAGTCTTTTACATTCCGTACTAAATTAAGAATTTGCTTGTTTAGCTTCTGTACATTTGGATTAAAATCTTTTCTAAAAGCGCCTAAGGGAGTTACAGTACATAGTGAAATTGTTTCTGGGGAGAATTTATGATTTATGAGATAAATTAGTTTTTCTAAGCTACTCACGGCTTCCTTCGCGTCGAAATCACTTGAGAGGCAGTCATTTATTCCAATTAGCGTAGTTACATGTTTAAAATGTCGCGATTTACTGTTTCTCACGCGTTCCAGCAATGCAGAAATTTTGTGCCCACCAAATCCTCTCGCCAACACATTTTCCGATATTTGTTCCCCATTGATTCTGTTAACAATTGAGTCTCCCAGTAATAGGCCAGAATATTCTCCTTCTCGTGGTAAAAATAAATGTTTTCGTTGCTGGTCGAATTTTTCTTCTTGAATATTGGTTGCTTGTATTTTGATTTCTTGGTTATTCTTGCTTTCTTGGTTATTTTCGCTTCGTTTGTTCTGATTTCTGCTCCGAGTTCCAATCTTGCTCCATTCGTTTTCAAATTTGTTTTCTGTAATTTTCGAATTGCCCGTGTTTTTAAAATTTTCTAGATCAAAAAATTTGTTTCCTCTTTCTTCCTCTTTCGTTGATACAGTTAAGTTTTCGATAATTCGTTTAAAATAAGTAACATTTTCGACTAAGTCTTTATACAGCTCGTATTTCAATTCGTCGTTCAGATTTCGGAAAGTTTCGAGGTCAAACATGTTGGCGATTAAAAGCGAAATTAAAAATAAGACATTAAAATGAACCGACTGATCGCTAGAAATTTAATTTGGTTGTTCTGTTTATTCCACCTCAGATCACGAATTATTGTGCTGAGGCAGAGTGTGATGGAGCGCTTATTTCCTTCTAGTAAGATTACCCCCAGACTTTGGTTTATCGTTTGTATGATTCGTTCAAATAGTCCGCAACCCCGATGGTCACTCACCGAGCAGAATTTTTGTTCAATGCTGTTTTCAGTACAAAATTTTGTAAGTGTTTTCCCTTTGAATCATGAAATTTGATTTGAACCAATGGATTCCGGAATGCCATGTGTATTAATGTAAGTTCGCAAAAATTTCACCGTGGACTTTCCGCTTGTCGATTTTGTTACTTTCATCGACAGAAGTTTCGAGAACCTATCTATTGCTACCATTAAGTATATATTTTTTCCATTATGCCATTATGGTTTTCTACCTGGCCCGCGTAATCTAATTGTAGTTCTTGACCCGGCTGCGTGAGCAGTGGCAGTGGTTTCGATGCGTTTCAGGAATTAGATGTTTTGTGTTCTTGCCATATCTGGTACAACTACGGCCTTCTACCGCGAGATTCACTATGCCCTCGAGCATATGAGGCCACTACAGGTATTGTGAAACTCCCAACATAGCCTCCTGTCTCGAAGGTCCTCGTTTTAATCGTTTCAATACTGCTTGTCGCAGTTGTACAGGTACGGCCAGTCTGTTTTCCACCAGAATGCAATCGTCTTGCACCGCCATCTGTGTCCACGAAGGATTGGTATAGGGTCCCATTAGTTCGAAACCCTGTTTGTCTCCTCGTTCTTTCACCCTTCTGACCGAGTCATCCAGGTATCTTCCGACGTTAATTCGAAAAATTATCCAGTGTGTCTTCCCCTGACTGCTCTGGCAGCTCGTCTTCTTTTCGTGGGCTATGTCGCGGTGGTTCAATTGTGCAGATCTTCTGTTCGTCTTCGTTATCCTCTGTGGTCGTGAGATCAACTTCGATTACCTGTACGTCATTCATTGGGGTTTGTTTTGGCTGTGCTGGTGATATGCTGATGGGCGCTGGGGAATTCTCCTTCTTCGCCGCTTCTTGTTCAAGGGTGCTGCTTGGCGATGTACTTGACTCTCCCCTAATTAGTTGCCAAAAAGAGAGGAATGTACTGTTAGTTTCATATTGTTGCTCCTCCGACAATTGCCACTTCACTCGGGACTGTTGGTGCGCCTCACCTTCTGAGCTGTCTCTGTTTCTTTGGCTCCCTTGAATAATTTTGCGTCTCTGTGACTTCTTCAGCCTCTGACATATCGTGCGTGTTGTTCAAGGCTCGTCTACCTGTCTTTATTTCTCCAATGTTCCTGTGGTGAGTCTGACCATCAGTCGTTTGATCGGTGGGTTTAGTTTCTCTTGCTCATTTCTTTAATTGAATTCTTCTTTTTTTCCTGAATTTCGTATTGTTTTTGCAGTACTGCTGATCAACTGTTTGCTGGGTTGAGAATGAGAGAAAAAGTTTGATTTTGCTGGAGAACTGCTGTTTAGCTGTTTGGACGGGCGCAAAAGTTGATTTTTTTTTCGTTCCTGTCGAGCTTTGTTCGTTTTTGACCGTTTTGGTTGCCGTAGCAACTGTGACGGGATGAGTTTTGTACTCCTTTCATTCTAGAAAAATTAGAATGATTTCGTTTCGGTTTTCTAGCCTACTGTTCATGAAGTCTTAAGCTTTGTGAAAGGAGTTAAATGTTGCTACTAGAAACTTTTCGTCTATTTCGGATTCGGGCCAGGGATGATTATACGGGTCACGCGATACCTAGACGACAATCACCATGTCCTTCCCTGGAATGTGAATTGTTTTGAACTGATAGTACTTTTTCCACTAATTTTGCATGTTCTGCTTCTTCACCTTCTGACACAATGAGAATATCGTCTAGAAAACAGAAAGTGTTTTTCGAGTGATTGATCGTTCTGTTCATGGCTCCTTGAAACTCGGCGGACATGCCTGCCAGGCCATAACACCCTGTTAAGAACCTTTAGGTTCCTGTAGCGTTTCCCCCGACAATGTTAAAATTACACTGGCGGGCTGTATTTACAGCCAGTTTTAATTGGCTATAAGCATACTTTAAATCTAACTCAGCGAAGTAGAGTGTGCCCTATTTTTTTCAGGGACAATTTGGCTTACTCCGTCTATAAATTTGTCATCATTTGGCATTTGGTACTTGTTTTTAAACAGCTGCCGATCGATCGGTTTTGCATCTAGTGCCAGTTTTTATTAAGTAGTCTTTTTTTACTGTTATTACAAGTGGCGCAATGGAACAATCGCTTGTACATTTGTCCAATTTTCTGACATGATATTTGTCAATAATTCCTTAATTTCCATTTCCACCTTATTTTTTATATGGATTGGTATTCGCCTCCCCTTCTCTTGCATCGGGCAAAGAAGGTATTTGGATTTTGGTCTCGCAACATGATTTTTTGAAATTCCCTGTCTTTTAAATAAGGCTATGAAAATCGTTAAGAATTTGTTTTTCCAACCTTCGGACTGCTCGCACATGAGCACGCCAAACCTTGACAGTTTCCTTGGAGCTGATTTCTGTGTGGTTGATATCCCCACTTGTCCTTGGAGGTCCAGACCCATTACACATCTGATTCTGCGTTCTGTCACTAAGAACGTGGCCCCTTTCACTTCCCAGCCTGCTGACCATAGGTTTCTCTTCAAGGCCCCCACAACACAAACAGTTTCTTTGTTGTAATCCACAAACTGCGTCACCAACTTTAACTGTCTGTCGAAGTAAATTGTGCTCTCTTTGATTTGTCTATGATTTCTTTCGTTGTCGCCCAATTTAGGAAAAACACTTGCCTTCCCGTGTCCACGGTTAGTTGAATTATCTGATTGTCTATCCGTATCATGACCTTGAGTGATTTTACTTTGTTTGATGTTGGGTCTCTGAGGAGATCAATTTTTTGAAAGCTCACCTTCTCACACTTAGTTGGTTGATTTGTCTCCTTGATTCTCTCCTTGACGTATCTTGAGATTCTTTCTAGCTCTGGTATGTGTGGCTGTGTTGATATTAACTAAAAGTCTCTACACGACCCAAAGTCTTCCCTTATGAGATTGCATTCTTCTTCTGATTTTTCAGAATCATCCATTATTTCACCTACTAGTTGTGATCTGCACATTTTCGCGAAATGGTTAGATTTACCACACTTGTTGCAGGTTTTTCCCATAGCCGGACAAAATTTCAATTGTCCCTGTTCAAATGCACGTCCACATCTATTAAAGGACTTTGTTTGTCCACAGGAGGGTGTGGATCTATTGCTATTCTGTTTTTTTGTTGTTTTTCCACCCGAATTGTAGTTAGTACTCGACTCCGCAACTGCTGCTGCATTCGTCTTTTGAAACAAAATTGTGCTCAATTTACTTTGTCCAAATTTTATGGCTCTTTTGAGTACTTCCTCTGGCGCAAGTGTTTCGAAAAGGGTATCTTGTAGAGTCATAATTTTCACCCTCGATATAAACAAGTCGCGAACGATTTCGTCCTCCAATGTTCCCAAGTCAGATCTTGCTGCTTGAGCAGCTAACGCCGCATGGAATGCCTCTAGGGTGTCTCCTTGTTCGTACTTTTTCGTACGTTTTTTGTTCGTACGTGAAGAGTTTGTACTTTTTATAAGTTACGCAATTCATTTTCTGGGATAAAATCGATGCTAGTTCAATGATTTCCTTGAAATTTTTTTTAAATAATTCCACATGAGGGTTTTTTTTGTCAAAACTTCTTCTTCCCTTCCGTTCCGGGGGAGAGAAATAATCTGGATAAAGCTTCTTCTGTACCTCGTTAGAATAAATGTTGTGGCCAACCCTTGGTCCACGTGCTTTTCTCTCTTCGATCTCAAGTTTCACTCGGTCTCTTGCTAGTTTGTCTCTGAGATCTCTGGCTGCTCTCGTAGTTGCATCCTGTGGTGTTTTTGGTCTTGGTCGTGGTTCTTCAGTATTTCCTTAGGGTCTTCTAGCATAATTTATGGGTTAAAATTTTCCTTGACCGCGATTGCCATTAGGAGTTGCTCTAACCAGACTTTGAATTGCCACGGTAGTGTAGGTCTAAGTTCGCTGAAGCCCAAAATACTGGTATTGCCGTTTCAGTGCGATTGTCATGAACTGAGAATCCTGCTGGCCGCGCCATGTGATATCCTATGAAGTATCTTGTTGGAAAACTAAGTTATAATACCAAAGAATTTAATTGTTTAATGAATTAATAGTTTTCTTTTTTGAGAACTGTTGAGATCTAGGTAGATTCATGTTAATCTGATCTCTCAGCGGTGTACCGAATGTTTTAGATACAGTGACCTTGGACAATGGTATAATATAAATAGAATAGTTCACTGAAGGTTACATCACGTTACTGCTATTGTAGTAGCAGTATCACAGTCGTCGATGACGTTTTTTCTTTGATCTTTCTGACCAAAATGAAAAAATGCTCAGCGAAACAACAAGAGATAGACTTTCAAAGTTTTAATCGATTAAAAACGACTGATTTGTATGTTTAAACCAATACAATAGAATAAAAAACGGTCTGTAGGTTTTCTCTTACGTCTTTAAGTTTTCTCTATGTGGTTACAGAATTTTTTTTACATCGTCCACGCCCGAGAGTAGTTTGTTCGTCGAGGCGTAATGCCTGCCATCATCGATGCTTTTCGAACAAACATAGATCTTTTCACCTGATTCAAAATTACTGATGTGAGGAAACCATTCGTTCTCTGAACTTGTAAGACAATATTACCCAAGAACTGCTGAAAACTTTGCAGTATCGCTGGACAGCGAAGTATGACTAGAATCAACACAGGATTTAACTCAAGGTATTTACTGTTTCCTCCCATCTAATTCAATTAACAAGAGAATTGGCGGGACTTTATTACAATTAACAAATTTTCTTTAAAAATTTTTTTTTTTCGTATTTCTCTCGCAGTTTTGCCCAGAAAATTTTTGAACGTTGCAAGCCAAACGTACACTGATTGAATCACTTTTTTAATTTACCATTCAAATTGCTAATCTTCTAATATAAAAAAGGAATTTTTGATTGCAGCAAAGCTGTCCGTCATTTGCATAAAGCATCATTTTGTAGTATTGCAAATACTACACGAAGATAAAAGTTTATTGTTCTAATTGTTTACATAAGATTAGAATGGACTCCTTTCAACTTTTAATTTGCCAACTCTTTAAATACTAGTCCAATTTTTTTCATTCTTTCAAGGCTGAATTCCTTTTAAAACATTCAATATTTTTCCACAGACTATTTTATCGGATATCAAAGAAAAAGCGTGTCGCCATAAAGGCTGACAGCTTAAAATGTTCTGCTTTGAAAAGCAGACATTAGAGCGATGCACCCGGTCTTTGGAGCCTAACAAAGACACAAAAAAAAACACCTTCAAATAAGAGACGGAATGAATAACGGCTTTTTAAAAATGAAAGCTTCAAAAATGAGATTACTGAAAACTTTCCAAACACCTGGAAGATGAAACATATCCGATGAAACAATGTCTAAGAAGATTAGAATTAGACCATGGTACTTTGAAGCATTCTTGCAATAAAATTGGACCTGTCTAAAATCTTCATAATTTTTTTTATTCCAATCTCATTTCATTTCGCTCAGTCGAGTTAACATTTTCGGGAATAGTTTTTTTCTTTCTTTTGTTTCTTTTTATTTTATAAACTTATTAAGATACGATCTTAGATTTTTTATAAGTTCCCGAAAAATAAAAGCTGCAGCACGGATCTAAACGAACTGATGACCCAATACTCTGAGAAGCATTAGGTGGACAAATCAATCAGCAATCTAGACGCGGACTACGAAGTCTTAGTTTAAAAGTAAAAACTAGGTTTTGACCCCATCCCCATTGGTACTAAAGACAGTTGTTCATTCATTGCTTAAATCTTTTGTACTCAACTATCCACTATATAAACTCATACTCTTTTCTAATTAAATTTTTAAACAATAACTCTTGTCAAGAAACTTGACGAATTAAGGTGAGACTTATAACTTAGGATAGATTACTAAGCAATCAACCAGCAATGATCGCTTATTAAAATTTGAACTAACTGAAGGAATCATCTCCTTTTGAGTTCGAAAAGTGTGGAGACGTAATAATTTAATATGTAATGAGATAAATTTAAAAAAAAACAATGTAATTTCACAGAGTCAGTGGCAGCTCTCGTTTTTGACTTATTTGCCTGCGAAACAAACCGGGAAGTGACAAAACGTGTTTTGTTGAAGTACTAGAAAAAAATATCGAAATATTTGGCTCTTCAAGTGTTACAGATGTTATTTCTGGCAACAAAAAAGCTGAGAGTTTTAGAGTAAGTCTATTAACCATGCATTTTTCTATTAAAATTAAATGGATTTGGTATCTGCGCTTCGAATTAGAATAATAAGTCATTCAAAACAATATTTAATCTGTTTCACGACCCGAAACAATACGAGTTTAAGAACAACTCAGCATTAGTTTATCGTTGATCATATTTCATTGTTATTTAAAATTGAATGCAATGGAAACTACAGAAAAACAGAGATTTACAGATATAGTTTTGCTGAAATATCTTGCCAAAATGAATCATTATGAAGCAGTAACTAAATTGGCTTCCTTTAACCAAGATAGTTCAGTGAAATGATACTCTAAATCTCTAACTTTTGATTTTGTTTGTACTCCTACTTAAGGACGAATGACATAAGTTCACTGAAATTTTGATGCTGAAGCATTTTAAACTCGTAATGAGGAATTTTTGGATAATGAAATGAAATAAACTTATTTTTGAATGACATGTTATTCTAGTTCTTAAACGCAGATTTCAAAAATTTGCGATTTTATTACCCAAAAATAAATTGGTATGAAAAGATTTTATCACAAAAGGGCACAAATAAAACTGGAATACTTGGTGAACTAAAGGTTTCGTTATAAACGTCTGATAAAAAAACGAAACTCACTTTACCAGTTCCCGGTAAGTTTCCAAGGCAAATGAGCAAAATCGAAACGCTATTTAATAAAAGAGCTGATACTGGCATTTCCAAAAAACCGTCTATATTTATTTTACTGATTATGTCTCCACTTCTTGCTGGACAAGTTTTTGCCAAATTTTTAATTTCTTTGTACCAGGAAAAATTATTGTTCCGACTTTCGATACGAAAGTAACGGAATATTTGTGCTCGGGTGGGTTTTTTTTTCTTCGGACAAATTTCGACTTTTTATCTAGCCATTTTTGACGGAATTTTTTTCTAATATCATTCAAAAGGTATTGTTGTCCTGAGCTTAAATTTGAAAATATATTTCACCTGTGATCATTTTTCGTAAAGTTACGGGGGTTTAAAGATTGTCATTTTGGCCAATTTGGGACAATTAACGCGCGATATATTTCGCGCTATTAACGTAACGCTTAAGCGGAGAGTTAATTGGTCTTAGAAATTGTTCCAAATTGGTTGAAAGAAGCTTATTTGCCATAATTGATTTGTTACAAGGAGCGAAATCTATCCTTTTGTATTTGTGGCGTGTGGGGGGATGATTTTGGCGTGTGGAGGATGATTTTCATTTAAAAAAAAATCAAATTTTAGAGAAAAAAAACGTTCATTTCGTTTTATTTCATTTAATTTCCTAAATGTTATTACTGCTCCATAAACATTAAAAAGCTGTCGGAACATTCAGGGCTTCGCCCTGGTACGAGCAGTCTTGCTCTATTTCATTTTCCTTACTTAGCCAAGTTTCTACAAAAAAAATTAGCGAAAGCGGAGATTATAGGCTAGAAACTATTCAATTTATGATTTTCTAGTTCCAAGGGAACGTACAAAAAAATAGTTTCTGCAAGTATCAAGTTTCTGCAAATGTTCTGACAAAAATTCATGCTAACTTTTTGTTGTTATTACATTCAGAAGCCTGAATATTTAGAGAACCGCATGTCACACAATTTATGGAATTAAGATAAAACTAAGATTTACCATGGCTTGCCTTTAGACTTAATTAGTAATCTTTACTTTCATATATTGAGTCCAGGCAAAAACTATGGGACAACGAAGTTAAATGGCAAAGCGGCCCATAACGTATTTTCCTGAAGAGCCAGATCAATTAATTCGATCATGCCAGAGAACGATTTTTTTTTCAACTCACAGTTTTACTTTTTCTTTACTGCAAAGATACCGGACCAGGCCAGCACTGTTATGATATTTGGTTCAAAATCACTGCTTGAAAAAACTCTGCGATTTGCATTCAATAAAGTAAAGTCAGTTAAGCAACTCAAGTTTCTTCAAACTATCTGGTAAGAATTAAAACTAGCTTTTTGCTGGAGGTAGATTTAGAATCCTGAATTTTTTAAAGAACCAACTGGCACATTTTGTGTGGAAATACGCTCAATCTAAGAATCACCATGACCTGTCCTTATTAGTTATTTTGCTCTATAACATCAAAGAGGACTAGATAAGCTCGCAATAAATTTCCTATAAATTTTTTAGCCCAGCATCTATATTGAGTATTCTTCGACTTAATATACTGTCCAGCACTGTTATGGTGTGGGTTGAAAATATCTGTCTGAGAAAAACTTTGTGGTGTGAAGAAATCCTGATTTTATACAACTTTCGTCATCTTGCTTTTGATTGGCGGTAAGTAAATCCCCTAGCAGAAAAGCCAGCTCAATTCTCTCGCAAGTTGTTTTTTGAATTTATTTTTACTTGATGTTCAACCAGCACTGCAGCTATAAAACTCATGAAAATTGAGTTTTAAGCCCTTCCAGTTTTGTGTTATTTCTTGAATTATAACAAGAGAAACAGTTTACACAAAATATTGAATCTTTGAACAAAAAGACTCAGTTCTTGTTGGTAAGTTTTACCAATTTGATGTTTGTTTAGCAATTGCGTCTATTTCACTGGCAGGCCAAACTTTCAGTGAATTAAATGTACGGCGGCTTCAACAGAAACTTAAATTTAACATGATCGTCAAAATTTTTGATTGTCGTCATATAATGGAAACTAACTGTAAACTAATGATGGAATTCATCAACCTCCAGTTTTGACCAATAATTGTCTTTCTCTTCAAATAGGAAACGTTTAATATTTCTAGAGCGCAGCTGCCACCCCCCCTCAGGGGTTCGACCCCCTACCAACCCAAAGGGTCCCCCCTTCGTACTATTGTGAGATATCCATATATGGCGACGGACCCTAAAATTTTTCTAAAGTCGCCAATATATACTTATTTTGAGGGGGGAGCGCGCGCCAAAAAAACGCGATTTTTTGGTCAAAATTTTCCAAAAAGTGCCTAAAAACGCCTTTTTGGCCTGTTTTTTACAAAATTTTGCCTACGGTGCGGAAAATTTGACTAGAACAGGATCTTTTTAGAGATTTGGGAGAGCTCGGAAAATCAATTTGGTCGACCTAAAAAAAAAGTCGACGAAAATTTTCAAAATTTTTTTGAAAATCCGCCCCCCCCTCGAGAAAATCCTAGATCCGCCCCTGCTTCCAATTATAGAGCAGCCAATAAGCAGACGAAATTTGATCGCACCCTTCGGCCGAAAAAATTAAATAAAGACTTTCAAACTCAGATGTTCACAATCCGGTTTGGTAAATTTACAAATATCAGAACAACTGTAAACAATTTATACAAGAAAAAATTACATGCTTTGGAAAATAAGCCAAAACAATCAAACAAGGTGCCCGAAGAAACCCTCATGATACTTAATCAAGAAAACAAAGAACGAGTCCGGGAAAAAGTCCAGTACCCGATCGCAATTCACTTCTTCTAGCAAGTAAAGGCATGAAAACGAATTCGTTAACTCATCCATCGAAGAGCAGAAAAATTTCAGTGAAGAGGCTAAAAACGTATGTTCATGACATTCAAAAGTTGTCTACTCTAGTCTTTGTCTTTGATAATAAATTCAGAAAGCTTTGTCCAAATGTACGTAGTGCTCATCAGTAAATATCTGCAAAATTGTAAACTAAAAAATTTCCCAAGTTCAGCGCTTCTCAAAATTTCAGTCAATGTTGATAATCAGTAGCTTCATTGCCAAACGATTTTCAAGAGATTTTCCAGGTTTGGTTTCAAAACTTTTAGTACAATTTTTTCTGGTTTGTGCGCAAGCAAATCCATCGCTGAATGAACGTAGCCTGTATGGTTTCTTTTTAATGAGTCAAAATCATCTTTTCAGACGGAGATGTCACCATTGCATTCATTACAAAAATGATAAAGCTATTTTTAACTTTAGAATGATAATTTGTAATTCACAACAAAGAACATATTACACAGACACGAAATTGCACTTTACAAGCATGAGCGAGAAAAGGGCAAAAAAACTAAGGACCAAATAGTAGCAAAAAAGTGAAGATAAAGCCAATAAAGAATCTGCTAAATGCCGGAATCGCACCTCAGATTTCGAGATTACTTGACTTACATCCCAGTATCTGTGCCATGACTGCTCAACAAAAGTTAAAATCTAGGAACGCAGCTAACGCTGGAGGTACCTCTTTGATAACATACAAAAAATGTAGAGAAGCTAAAGCTTTATTTTCAAAACGTGTCAAAATATTTACCAAGATTCCAATTAAAAGCAAGAAGGTCCCATCTTTCACGGTAGATTGAAAAATCTACAATCGATTAATGTTTTTATTTCAAATTGGCACGGTCGTTTTTGCAAATTGAACAGTCGAAAAAATTGTCAAAGGTCAAAATTTTCTCCAGTCCAAAGCAAATTCTTTGACAAAATGGGAAAAATTTACTTATGCAGAGGATACCTGTCTAGCCTGTTTTCTCGATTGAACCCTCTATCCCAAGATGTGGAACCGTAGTTTTCGATAAAACCGAAAAATCTTCATTCAGATACAAAATTTTAAACAAAAATTTTTCCTAAAATCAACAATGCGTTTCTATTGAAATTGGGCGAGGCCGCTATATAGAGAAAATTTTATAACTTTATTTGAATTGAACACTTAATATCGCATATGGCAGCTTTGGACAGTCTACGAAAAACGGTCTAAAATAAAACATTATTTTTTTCCAAATCTAAAATTTAAATTCTTCAAGAAACTAGTGCGTAGCTGCTTAAAAGAGAAATAAATTTTCCAATTAAACCTTTTATCTCTATCTTGGCAAGTTAGCTTTCGAGAAAAGTAAAAAAAAGTCCAAAAACGGGCAAAAATCTGCAAACTTTACATGATGTAAGGCGGAAACTCTTCATCGAATGAAGGCGACTCGAAAAAAAAACCTCGAAAAAGTTCTTTCGATAAAATTCTCAATCTCAGATTTGGCAAATTCTAAAAGACTGGAAACTTTCTAAGGTCATAACACCTCTTCTGCAAAAACTAGGGCGTAGCAGTCTATGCAGGAGACTTTCTCAAAACACGTTCTTGTAATTGAACCCTTTCACTCAGATTTGGCACAAAATTTTCGAGAACACGAAAATTGTCCAAAACCATGGGTCAAAGATTTAACTCACTGGTACAAAAATTTGTAGAATGCCGTTTGAGGTGAAAAGTGAAAGTCAAAAATTGCAGATTCACATGGGAATAGCTTTTCCTTCCATTTTTATGAAAACTGACGGAAGAAAAAAAAACAAATCTCAAAATACATTTTATTATACCTATTCTATTTTCAAAACGGAATTCAAAGAAATAATGATATCAAGAAAAATTAAACCAATATAAAATTGAAAAACTGTCAACAAATAATTGAGAACATTTATTTTCTTACGCTGAGAAAAAAGTAGGTACCAAACGGTCAACAAATAATTGAGAACATTTATTTGCTTACGCTGAGTAAAAAAGTAGGAAAAAAGTAGAAGAAAGCTGAAGCTTCAAAAAATCGGGTTAAGGGACCTAAGCCGACAAAAGTAAGCAGACGGTCCGGAAAATTACAAAAATTACGCAGATTGCAAAAAAACAGGCCCGCGCCGGATTCGAACCACAATCCTTGCCAGCAAGGGCGATAATGATAGCTGGTTGCTGTTCAAAAGCACAGAATGTTCCGACGACACTGATTTTGTTTTAAAGAAACTTCTTTCTAAGAAAAACATGACTTTTGAATGCTAAATAAGCAACTAGGTAAAATTTAAAAAGCGGCAACAAAGCCGGCAATACCTGAACAGACACCCGTTTAGCCGAAAAAAAATGTTCACATTAAAAACTCAAACGGACCTGCACAGACTGTTCAGGCTCCGCAGACTTTGTTACGAATTCCGCAAAATCGCCTGTTTTTGGAGCATTTTGGAGTAAAAGTGTTTTAGCTTTTTGGTCGTGGAATCCGAAATAGCAAAGATAAAAAACTAGCAACATTACGGACTCCGCGACAAATCTGTTTTCGGCTTAGTGCGGAATCCGGTTACAATTCATAAAATACACAGTTGGGCCTCATGATAGTAATATAAAATAACGTCATTTAATTATTAATATCCTGGGAACATGTTAACTGTCCGTCTCAGGATATTAATAATTATCGAGTCGGATTCATATAGATCTTTCTTTGCAAATAAGTTGGAAATTTAGTTTGATCCCTATCTGGTATAGCACTTGCACGCATAAAACCTCTAGGAAAAGAATTAATTAATTTGAAATGTAACATGATCAATATTTAATTCACGCGTGAATAGGTTCTGTTCAAAACGTTTGTAAAAATAAGAATTTACAGTGCATTCAAGTATAAAGAAAACAACACTACCTTTGAATATTTTTAAACAAAAAGACGATCTACTCATTATCAATATAACCTAAAGCAATTGCACTCCCAAAAATCCGCATTATCTTTGGAAATTTCAAGTTTTTTCAATCGCAATTAATTAACTTTCAGTAATTACTTTCGCTAGGTTGAATGTTTAAGGGTTTAAATGCAAGACAACATCAATAATCTCGAACTGGCACATAAACAAAGAGAAGCTTGCTGATTAGAATCAATCAAGCCCATAAAGATGTATAGTTAAACTAAATACCGTGATCCAATCAACAATTTTCAAAATAAAGGTTAGTTTTCAGTCATTCCGAACAAGACTAGAAATCTGTTAGTTTTAAAAGGTGGCACAAAAGCTACGCAGAGATTTTCTACGGAATTGCAATTTCACAAAACTTTGAAATTTATTGATTCAAATTAATTTAGTCAACTAGCCATGAGATTTCAAAATTTTGGACAGAAAGTTAATAGAGGAAACAAATATTAGATCACAGGTAGACAATTGTGAAAATACAGAGAGCTAGCGTCGTTCTAAACTAGTGATGCGGGATTGAATTATATCTCCACTTTTACTCAAATAGTCAATATTTTCTTAGTCTTTACTTCGTTCTGGTTTTCTACTTTTTGTGCATTGCTTTTTGATGCTATCTCATCTCTGGTATCCATAGTATTGATAATAAACTTTTCTCTTATTCCCAGCAATGCCTTTGAATTCAGGCATCTCATCATTCGCCAGATTTCCAGCACTTCTCAGTATGGTGGATAGAAGCTTAGTAACTCATTGTTCAATTTCAAAAACTCTCTTTTTCTTCTTTTCAATTTTATGCGAGCATCTTTCTGTGCAGTTCCTGGTGAGTCTAGAATCCAGGCACTGAGTGCGTTATTAGTCCTGCGTGTTTGTTGTCTCTCTTTTGCAGCTCCTCGATCTTCTCCTCCTCTGATTTCATCCCGTAAGTCAGTTTGTAGAACATCTCCGCGTCCACATCTGTCTGGTCTGGGGACCTAGTGGCCATGAATTGGTATCTAAACAGAGAACCTCTCAATGAAACGACAACCCGAAAAAATCTTATTATTACAAACAGTTTCATTGTCTTTGTATCATCAAATGAAGGATCATTGGAGAACGTTTTGCGATTTAAAATTGTGTGAAGGTGGGAAACGGGGCAAGTAAATTGTCAATTGAACCCGATGCTCCACGATAAACCCACTGTACCGATTAAGTGACGTACTAAACCAACAGCACAATTAATTAAAACCTAATTCAGTCACATTCAACCAATACTGCAAAATGGGGTTGTAGAGTACGGCACAGCTAATAAAACATCACTACAAAAACTTGAAATGAAAACCAAACTCGGAGAATATTTTTTTTTAAAAACGGAGATATCAGCCAGTCACATATTTTAAAGAAACCTACAAGATATTCTCAGTGAAAGAATTGCACATATAAGAGCTATTCAAAACTTTTGTTTAGATTTCACGTGAAGATTTGAAAATTTAATTCCTAAAAACTCAATTTTGGACTCAAAGATTGAGATAGTGAAACATTAGAGTAAAAAAATTATCAGCGACAATTTCATTGGTAAAAGTCAAAAAAAAATAGGTGCGTACGGATTAGAAAACTATTCAATTTAATTCGAATTTTTTTGCAGTTCGCTGATACAGTCAGCAATCTTAATGATAGTCGATTATAAAATTTTTTTTCAATGATTTTCGAGATTAATACATCATAAATAATGAAGAAAAGTAGATCTTTTTTTCTTCTAAAAATGAGGTACTAGGGTTTGGACAACCCTTCTATTACCTTAGAATTGTAACTTCTTAGTACTTAACAGAAGCTGCACTGCTTAATTAAGGCATCACTTTACAAGGCCCATCGGGCCTTTTTATGTATTGCATATCCATATCAGAATTACTAGCATTTAACGCACCTCCGGTGCTTCGAAATTTTTCGACAACTCATGAAAAACCGCATTATTGGAAACAACATCTGCAAACTTTTAGTGTACTCTGACTGCACCCAATTACATTGTTCGTAATTTCGAGTTTTATTTTTTTAATTCCCATTTTAAAAGCGTCGTCTCGAAAACTCAATGGGCCCCTGGAGAAATTTGGAGGCCAGATTTGCAACCACTGAGAGTCCCTGAGAGCACCCTACTATAGGGTTAGGAATTCAAAATTTTGTGAATTTTTTTAAACCTAAGTTTCCCGAAAAAAAAATTGAAAAAACCGTCTTATCTCCGAAACTAAAAAAGTTGAGCATTCATATTAAGAGACAAGATTTGAGACGCCTGCGTGTACGCTGGCAATAAGGTTGTATCTTCATCAAGTTAGTAGTTTCAAATTTTTTGAATGTCTTTGTAGATAGGTTCTTTGAGAAATTTTGAAAAAACCATAAAACGTCACATCTCGGAAACTAAAAGCATTTGAGAAGTAAGGTAAGCAGTCGCATGTGGCAAGATTTGCAACTCTTTAGAGTATCCTGACAACACCGAACTATAACGTTGGGAATTTCAAATTTTGAAAAAAAATTAATTTAAACTTTCTGAAAATTTTTGAAAAAATCACAAAAAACGGCAAAAACAACAAAGAATTGAGCAGTCATATTTGGAGGCAAGATTCGCAATCTTTGAGAGCACTCTGACATGACCCAACTACAGGGTTGGGATTTTCAATATTTGCGATAAAAATAAATTTAAGTTTTCTGAAATTTCTTTTGAAAAAATCACAAAAAACGTCATATCTCGAAAACTACAAGGATTTGAAGAGTCATATTTGGAGGCAAGATTTGTTACTCCTTAGAGTACTCTGGCAGCATCAAACTACACGGTTGGGAATTTCAAAATTCGAGAAACCATTAATTAAAATTTTCTGAAAATTTTTGAAAAAATCACAAAAAACATCATATCTCGAAAACTGCAAGGATTTGAGCAGTCATATTTGGAGGCAAGATTCGCAATTTTGAGATAACTCTGAGAGGACCCAACAACAGGGTTGGGAATCTCAGATTTTGCGAAAAAAAAATTATATGTTTTCTGAAAATTTTTGAAAAAATCACAAAAAACGTCATATCTCGAAAACAACAAGGACTTGAACAGTCATATTTGGAGGCAAGATTTTTAACTCCTTAGATTATTCTGACAGCATCCAACTACAAGGTTGGGAATTTCAAGTTTTGTAAATTATATTTGAAAATTCTGAAAATTTTTGAAAAAATCTCAAAAATCGTCTTATCTCGTTAGCTAAAATGATTCGGGCATTCAAAATTGGAGGCCAAATTCGCAACCCCTATTTCAATATTGGGCTGCTTAACTTAAACTCGGTAAAATAACCACTAAAATCAAATTGGCATTTCGAAAAAAAATTCTTAACCATTGCAATATACGATATAGCTTAAGCATGCAAAAATAATACGTTGTAAAAGCTTAAACATGGCGAGATAGTGAAGCCCGCACTTAAATATATAATAGAGGTATATTGACACAAGTCTATTGAATAAACTCTAATATGAAAACATTCTATCATTATGATTATGATTATTATTATGATTATGAATATTATGATGATTATTATGATGATTATGATGATTATCATTCTTATTAATATTATTATGATTATTATTATGATTATTAATATCATTATTATGATTATTATTCTGATTATTATTAATATTAACATTATTGTTATTAATATTATTAGTATGATTAATACTACTACTACTATGATTATTATTAAAACGATTATTATTATTATGATTCTGATTCTGATTATTATTATTATTACTATTATTATTATTATTATTATTATTATAATTATTATTATTATTATTATGATTGATTATTATGATTATTATTATTACGATTATTATGATTATTATTATTATTATTATTATTATTATTATTATTATTATTATTATTATTACTATTATTATTATTATTATTATGATTATTATTATGATTATTATTATGATTATTATTATGATTATTATTATTATTATTATGATTATGATGATTATGGTTATGATTATTATTATTATTGACATTATGATTATTATTATTATTAAATTTATTACTATTATGATTCTTATTATGATTATGATTATGATTATTATTATTAATATTATGATTATTACTAAAAAACGATTTAAGAATGAACCTCTACGCGGCTGGACCACTAACTCTCATCTAACAGGCTACCAAAATTCATTCACTCTACATCGGTCTCGTGCCTAGAAACAAAGGGAGAAAAAAGGAGATAAAGTGTTTTGAGAGATAGAGAGGATGGGAAAAACTAGACGAAGAAAAAAAACGAGATAAAAAAAGAGAAAAAAAAGAAAAAAAAAACAAACACGTGTTTTATCAACCGAGCAGCCAAAACCATCATATCTGCTCATTTTCTTGTTACTGGCTTGGCTTCTAGTTCTCATTCTAATAAACCGGAGAGGAATGGAACAAGCTGAATAGATCTCTTCATTTGCCGGGTACACCCAACCTCCCGTAGCATCGAGATTGTGAGAGAATCCCGAAGAAGCTTCCTAACATCAGCAGCTTAACGCATAACCTCACATAACAGGAAAGTTTCTCGGTTCTCCCCACTATCTAAAAACTGTACGCTTAAAACGGGCATAGAATTTCACTTCGTTCTCCGCTTGCCAAAAAAGCTGGC
The DNA here is from genome assembly GCF_963678635.1 of Symsagittifera roscoffensis. Taxonomy (NCBI): domain Eukaryota; kingdom Metazoa; phylum Xenacoelomorpha; order Acoela; family Convolutidae; genus Symsagittifera; species Symsagittifera roscoffensis. Next base: position 50,982,331 of record NC_087064.1, on the reverse strand, counting down.
CCCTGAAAAGAAAACAGATCAACATCTACTTTTCAACATGGAATAATGAGTTCTCTGTCGAACAAAATGTAATGGTCGAGGACACCAAACTACCCGACAACACACAATCCATAAATTCTAGGAGTTACTTTTGACAACCAACTGCACTTTAATGAACACTGCAATAATATCTGCCACAATTTGAAAAAAGAAACAATATTGCTTATGTAAAAAAACTTACTGGTACAAACTGAGGTTGCTCCGAAGAAACACTCAATGCAACTTACACGGCAACTGGGAGGAGTTGCTTGAACTATGCAGCTCCCATTAGGAACCCCACTATAAGTTACACTAACTGGCAGCGCCTCCAAATCAAACAGAACAAAGTACTTAGAACAACAGGGTGCTTACAAATGAGTGACATCCTACACCTACACGACGAAATTTTTAAAAAAACTTCCGATTAGAAAACAAAATGAAATGCTCTCTGAGCAGTTTCTGCCGGGCAAAAAAATCAGAATTAAGCCTCGAAGTAGTAAAAACAATTGGCTCCCTTTGATTTTCGAACCTGCGACCTAGAGCTTTAGTCTCGCACACTAGCCACTTAGCTGCAGAAGCTTCATATGCACCAACCACTAGCCAGAAATAATGAAGAGAACAGATGCTATGGAGTTTCCAATGCTACAGTGTATTTTCCAAATAGGTGAACACTTTAAAAAACACTTATTTGCGAGTGAGTTTGGAAAAAACAAGGTTCGTAATAATACACTAAGCTGATCTTAAGTTCAAGCAATCATTGAAAAACAAAGATTGAAAAATTCTTGAACTACCAACTTGCTTATCGAAAACCAAAGTACAGAAATTTTACAGAGAAGGAAAACCTAACGTACTTGGAAGAATGCCCCCGCTATTATCTGCAAACGAAAATAAACTTGACCGGAAAACCAGATGTACAATCTCACTACTTAGATCCGGATACTCGACTTATTTAAATAGTTACCTTCAAAGACTAATCAACTATGTACCGTCGTCTGCATAAGATGTTTCACAGGACCACCGAATATCTCTTCAATTGCCGGGTACACCCAACCTCCCTTATCATCGAGAGATTGTGGAAGAAGCCCGAAGAAGCTTCCAAACATCTGCAGTTTAACACATAACCTCACATAACAGGAGTTGTTCTCGGTTCTCCTCACTAACTAAAAACTGCCTCACTAACTAAAAACGTGCATATTTCCACCACATCAAACCTCTCTCTTGAGCGTGCTATACAGAGAGGTGTCGAGTAGCACAAAGACGCTATCACTGGAACAGGTTCCCGCTCTACGTCGGTTTTGCCGCTAGAGACCTTAGGGAACTGCAGTGATAGATCGACAAAACGAATACCAATTACAAACGAGAATTCTCTAACTCTACACAACCGATCAGAAATTCGAAGCAGAGATCCATGTAGCTACAACAACAACAACAACTCATTAAAAGATCCCGGGTAAACAATAGCACTCCGAGATGAATTATTATTGATAAAGTCTTTGAGATCATAAAATTCTATGGCTAAACAGTATTCGCTAAGTTAAAGGTTTTCTGGTGGACAACGCAACGCCAGGGAGCCGAACCGTTCCAAGTGAATACGACATCCTAATGATTATTTAACTCAAATCCCTTACCCTCCGAGGTACTCGTGTAGAACGGTGATCTTGCACTCCACGCTGGCTAGAGACAACTCCATGTCTGACAGTTTAATCAGCAACTCATTCTTGTGCCAGTTGACTAAAACACACAAGAAGTCCCCCTCAGTAATACGTCTGAATGCACTTTAATTACCTGCCTGCTAGGTGCTTACTTCCCGCTAAAAAAACCTTTAAACGTGTACCTACTGATCATTTTTATTGTTTGCGCAAAGTTCAACGGCATATTGGTTAATTTGTTGCCTGCTTACTTGTCCAGGTAGCCATGCTGGAGTATCTGTACGTCTGCACTATGTCCTGTCCCTTCAAGTCCATCTGAATCAGCTTGTCTCTACACACTCCAATGATGCCTTTTTCCTGAACAAAACAAATAACATACAGTTAGACTGGTCGTTTACACACTTTAATCCTATACAATAGTCCTTATAAAACTGTCTTGCGAAAAAAAAACAAACCAACAAGACTTATTTAAGTATCTTTACTACGTTCATGAAACTTAAACAAGTGGAAAGCCAAGTCTCGGAAAATAAAATCGAAAAAACAACTAGGCATCAAAAAATTCACTTAGTTCATTGACAGCTAACAATTTAAAGCTTGAGAACTTTTTTTGTCGATGAATATTACCAAACTAGTAACTCCCACATCGCATAGCACCTCCAATGTGCCAAAAAATGAGCCAGATATCATAGCGACAAGAGAAGAATGCTTGCTCAGCTAAAAAAATTATTAAAACACTTATTATTAGATTATAATTCAAGCTACCTAAAATAATAATGAAAACAAGGAAACAGAAAAAAAAAAACATATTTTTCGAAAAACTCCAAGTTTTTAATTTCAAAAAAAAACATATGCTCTTTCAGCTCTTTGAATTTCAAGGATAGTTTGAGAACACTAGATCCATAGATGACCATTTTATTCCACTAGGAAATCTTAAAATTAAAATCCACTTTCGAAACTACAAGTCGGTCATCGGTCATGTTTATCGTAACTTATACACTTTTGCTGTTCGATAGTGGAGTTTGTCTTCCTTTTTAACAAAGGAAAAAACCTGAACTTAAAAAGAAATCAAACGTTAAACCGCGGAAAATGAAGTTTGAGCATGAACAAAATTTCAGTCTTTTCCTGAAAAAATAAACAAAAACAAAAAGACCCCATATAAGAGCCACTGCTACATTCAATGACTATTAACCAAATTAATCAGCTCTTACACGGGAAAAATTACCATCTATTAGACAGAGGCCAATCTGCGCTACGCAAAATCAAGCGAGAAAACGCCAAATAGCTCAATTAGGGTCGAAAAAGACAAATTTCGAATCAAAAGGTTCGAATCAAAAGATCTCTACGTGAACCAATCCTCAGTCTTCGGCTATTCATGTATTCCACATGACTACCCTACACAGTTTTACAAATCACCTTTATAGAAACCAAAGACAAGGGTCAAAGGAGCTTCAAATTTCAAAAAAAAAACACAAATTTTGCATGTAAAAACTTGGAAATTTATTATCTACGCAGAGGCAAAGCTGCGATTCGCAAACATTAGCAATAAAACGAGCACGCAGCGGATTCAAACCTGCGACCTCCAGATTTGGAGTCCCACGCCCTACCCTCTCGGCCACGAACGCTAAATATCTACTAGTTATCTAAATATCGACATTGTTCACAAATAAAGCAGCTACATATGCGAATAAATTGTCAATTCGATGTAGCAAAATACAACTACAAAAAACTTTGTACTGTAATAATTTGGTATATAACAAGCTGAAGGCCTCCACACTAACTTTGGATTAAATAATTTTGAAAGCATGATTTGTTATAAAAAGTCCATATTCCCATTTGATAACGCTTGCTGCTAGTCACAAGCGTAAAAACTTTGCATTTCAAAAACATTGCGAGATATGTTGAGTCGGAAAATTTCTTCAAATCATAATTTTATTATGATGCTGTGGTTAGAACCAAATTGCTTTTTAACACGGATTAAAAAGCGAATTTTAACACGGAGGCGAAAAGGAGCTTCTCCCCACTTGCGATATAACACAAACATTTGAAACAGTTTTTCAAAAAAAAATTGCAAAATATTGAAAAAAAACAGGTTTTAAAATTAAAAAATCGTATGAAGCAATAGAAGTTCATTCTAGGCAAACATGCCGATATTTGAATAATAAATCAGGAACGGAACAAAACTAACCAAGAGACAACACATCCGACACTACTTGAGCAAACACAAGTTGCCCCAAAAAATATTTTAAAAAAAATCGTTTAATTCCCTCCTGAAACTACAATAAACACCACTTGCAAATACAATGAAAGTTGCTCACAGAACAGAAATAAATATTTTATGTGGCAATCAAAACAGAAAAACTTAAGCAGAAAAACGAAAGTCCCGCAAATGAATTTTTACTGGAGAAAAATTTCATTTGCATACATACCGAGAAAAAACAAGGTCCGACAGAGACCCGAACCCCAGACGTTTGAATGTACAGGCGACGCCGTTACCTCTAGACCAAGTGCAAAGAAACCTTTTGCAAATAATAATTTGGAACTTAACAAGCTGAAGGCATCAATGCTAACTTTGCATGTTATAATTGGAAAGCATGACGCCAAATTATGTATAAATTATGAATTTCAAAAAATGCTCAATTGCGAAGAAAATTATTTCCAATCGAAAAACAGCACATGCTATCAAAAAGCTCTAAAGGTGCCCAAAAGTAAGACCAATATTGACGACTTAAGTTAGAAAAAATGAAGTAGTAAATTTACATTACGCTCGCTAAAGCTCGATAGTGTTAAAATATATAAGTTGCGAATTAGTAAGAAAAATTTTTGCGGGAAAAAAGAATATTTCCCGATTACAAGGCACTTGCTTCGGAAAAGTAAATTATTATACTGTAACAAAAAAAAAACAAATAACTTTTTTCGGTTCAGTTGATGAATTAAAAAAGCATCAAATGTGTTAAATTTTGAACAAACAAAGGTCAAACCATGTAGTATTATACTGCCTGCTGCTTCCCAAGTGCCCCATTAAGTAACTCTTCCACATTGGCAGAAGTACCACAACAAGAAGTACTTTTTGCGACTTAAGTTGAAAAAAAAACTGCATCGTACTATCGCACTACGCTCCGCTTGAGTGAAAATCAGTAGAAAAGTGACCATGACAACTATGAGTTTTAGAAAATTACCGTTGATAAAACTGCTAAAAGTAACCGCAATGCACTCAGGTCGCAAGTGTCATCAACGCTTAAGCTGCTAGCGCGACTTCCTATACAAATCAATAGACTCCCCGAAGGGACCTAAACTAATTTTTTCTTGCAACTTTGCGATAACTGTAGGCGAAAAAAAACTAATGAGAAAATAAAAAAGTCTAAGCATAACCTGCACTTGGCTATGTTATATTTGTCTGGCGTAGAGGTCCAGACATTTACACACATTTTTATCGCAACTTAGTTAAACCATGTTTGATTATAAAATTAAACTGTTTGACTGAAGGTAAAATTAAGTACTACATGACAAAGGCAAACACACTTTAACTCAAATGGCTGATTGGGCTCTGCTTTGCCTCAAGAGCGCTGACATAAAACATAACCCAATAGATAAACAAACTCGAACACAAAGTAGGTTCTACAAAGCCACACGAGCCCTTCGAAACGATTTGATCTATGTGTTTAGTCTCATGTTTCTTTCTGCTTTGAACACAAATATACAAAGTTTCGTTTCAGATCATAAACACATTGAAACGCGAGCGGATATTATTTCTGCTAATGAGAAAATATTACACCATTGAGAGCTCCCGAATTCACTCAAGCTTCAAGAAATATCTGAAAATTTAATTCAAACATAGCCAACAGACAATTAGAATAGTGTCAATGAACTCAATGAGACCGGAAAAAATGATTTAATTTTTGGAGAATTTTCAAAAAATTATATATCACCATAAAGCATTTTTTTACAATTTTTTTTCATAGTTGACATCATTTGATCATAGCCAACAAAAAGTTTGGAAAATTTTCATTAAACTTGAGAAACCGAATTTTTTGAATTTCGAAGAAAAACATCGCGTTAAAGCTCTTCCAAATTGGGTGGCAATCGTTTCATAAAATTAATCCAATTTGATAAAAATTAAATAGGTTTATTGCAACTAAACAAGTATCATGCATCAGCAATATCCAATTTATCTAGTATCCAGTATATGCTCCATAAAAGTGGTACCGTAGAATGAGATGGCTAACTTTTTGCTACTATCATTCCCTGCATTTAAGAGCGTTATTTAATAATTTCAGCAATCAAGAACAATATTGTGAATGTACCGTACATATTTAGAACTTTTGGTAATTTAAAGAATAGGCGACTTACCTCACTGTTAACTGTTTTCAATTTTATTTTTTTTAAGGTCAATCTAACCGCATAACGCTTCGAAGAATACATTAAACAACTATGGGAAAAATGGCAGGCTTTACAAAACCATCTTCGAAAAAAATCCACAGAGGGAATCTAACAACAGACTTGCATCATTTGAGTCAAGCAATGTACAACTAGATCTATATTGACCATATTTTTTGTTGTATCAACATGTGACATCACTACTCACCACTGGCTTCATGCCTCGTCTGACGGAGCAGAGGAAGAACTGTGTGTCGGATAGTTTGACGTCATTCCATCTGGAGATCAGCTGCTTCTTCGCCTCTATGTACCCCATGCCTGCCACCTGACCACTGCCCTTCACCACCTGGGAAGCCGCCTGGAATCATAAACATATCCATACATCGTATTCTAAGCATGTGATCCCAAAGAAATGTCGTGTGAAGTATCTGAGGCAATATTCAAATTCATTTGCATCAAGTTAATGTTATGATAGTATTGGACTTGCAAAATGAACCCAAATGCTAAAGAAATGAATTGAATTAAAAAAAAAAAAACCGAAGGTCAAACCGCAAAAAAAATAATTGACGGCCAGCAATATTCAAAAGTTTTTCCAAAAACAATTCCAAACAAATCATCAAGACCTATGTAAAGGTCTTCACTGCCTTAATGCCTAAAAACGTGATATAAAGAAAAACGGTTCAAATAAGCCATGAAACACAAAACTTCTGCTATATGCTAAAATCGAAAACCCGACTTCGAGTTTGTGGGGCAGATGTGCCCACATCTGCGCCATGTTTGCTTGAAAAGGTACCAACATTAGCCACCAAAGTAAAGCAGCTAATTATGCTAATAAATTGCCCATGGTGTGCAGCAAAAAGTTTCACCAAATAAAATAGACATATTTTGAATGTGACAATTTGAAATAGAAAAATTAAAGTCATCCACACTATTTTTGCATGTAATCAATTGGAAAACATAAAATCAAACTATGTACAGAAATGCAATTCAAAACATAGCCAACTGACAGTTGGAAAAGAGTAATTAACTCAAGGAAACAGAAAAAAAATTGACTTGTTTTTTTGAAAAAACTTCAACTTTCGAACTGTAAAGAAACAACATATCCCCTCAGAGCTCTTTGAGTTTCGCGAACAATTAACGATTAGTGCTTTTTTGATGAAATTAACCCAATTTGAGAAAACTGGATCAATGGGTAATTTTCATTTTGATAGGAAATCTGATGATCAAATTCCATTTTCAAAATAAGTAGTCGATCACGTTTTTCGTGACCTTTATATTTTTACTGTTCAATAGTGGGGTTCGCCTTCCTTTTACACAGAGTCGAAGTTGCACTTCGCGTACACAAGCAAAAACATTTGCGAGAAGGGAAAAATCTAATTCTCGATAATATAACTCTTATATCGCAAGTGTAAAAATTCGTCATATCCAAAATTCATTTAGATTTCAGAAAACTATTCTTCTAGTTAAACAGCCACAACTCTAAACCTGGAGGATAATTTTGTAAAACTAACTAAACTATTGCTATCTTACAATAGCTAACCTTGATTTAGAACCAAACTTCCAGCCTCAATTGAACCACAATGCGTTTAAATAGAAATTGCCTTACATCTTTCTTGAACTTCTTTGCAAATCTGGGGCTGAGATACAACTCTACTTGAATCGTTTCCAATAATGATGAGTCCGCATGCTTCGGCGTTCCGTTCGACGCCACGCCGTTCCTCTTGGGGGTGGAAGGTGCCGACAGGCCTGCAGCGGAGGAAGCATCCCCACCACCCGATCTGTACTGCAGCATCTCTCTGGTGTCTCGCAGTTGGCTTTCGAAGCTGCCGTCTGCCATTGTATGACCTCGACCTGCTAGTTGGAGAGCCACGTACCATTTTGCGTAGGTATTAACCTAGGAAATTAAACAGAAGATATTAACTCAATTTACGATATTGAGAACTGTTCTGCAGCTGCCACTGAATATACACTGAATACGGTAGTGGGACTGGCAGCGTACAAGTTGTTACAATAATTTCTTCTATCTGTTTTGCAGCTTACTGAATAATAGAAACTTAGGTTTTTATTTGACTCAGTAGAGAATCTAGAGTTTCTTCGAGAGGTCAAGAAATAAATTGTGAACATTTTCAGGATTGACGGGTTTTGAAGAGCTCACTCAAAAAGTTTTAAGACATCTATGGGAATTATTTCGAATCTAACAAGTAAAATCGCGCCTTTTATCCACTCTATATCCACTTTTGAAAGGAATTATGAACTTACTGCACTTTGAACTTACATCGTCTACGGTTAGATGATATTCCTCCATGCCGGACCCCGTGTCCACGTTTAATTTCAACTTGAACTTGGAACCCTCTCCTATTTGAGCAACCTCACAGCCTGCAAATCACTCAAAATAAATAAAAACAGGTTTTCATTGAACATGTAAGAAATAACTATGGCTGCGCAAGATAAAAATGACTTTTTAAAAGAGAAAAGCGCATTTCATCGATTATCTCTTCATTCAATGCTACAAAACATCCGTTCCTGCTATCGACATTTAAATGCAAGCTTCATTTTACTCATTGATACTTTCGGCCCATAACTCTTCATATATGGGGGCGTAGTAACCTTTGACGTTGAGCTGATTGAGCATTTTTTCTTGAGTGGGTCCTGTTTCCTCCACACTCCTGTCGAAGATGGTCAGTTTGAATCTGTGCAGGGTACAGGAGAACAACTTGGACTTGCCAATAGTCGCCAGCTTAGAGTCCTTCTTTCTGTTACACACAAAAACAAACGCCCATTTCTACTTCTTGACTTCGCATATATTCAGGATAGAAATCACACAATTACTCAAACGGTGGTTCTTGAATGTAAGCCATAAATTTATTTAGCTTTAATGCTTAGCCTCGTGGTTGTTTAACTTGAAAAAAAAACCCCAGCCAGAGCAGAAAGTTTAGACTATAATCTAAGAAAGCTGCTAAAACTAATAGTAAAACAGTATCCTAAACAGTATCACATTCCGAGATCTACCTCAGTGATAACTGTCAAGTTTAATTTTCACTTCGTTTAGGATATGTTTTTCATTATACCTGGAGACTTTCACTATATTCTGCAACATGGGTTCTCTTGTCAAAGAGGGTTTGGTGGCAGAGGCACTGTTGTTATTAGCTCCCTCTAACTCCAGCTGGAGATCATTCAATTCTGATTCAATATCTGTCTCGTGTACTCCTCCGTCACCCATGTCACCTGCATTCATGGATCCCCCCTGCGCACCATTTCGTCCAGTCGACATTTCACTCAATTGGGGCACTGATGTCTGTAAAAAACTTGAAAATTTCTGTTCATGAACTGATAAAACAACCTAATACTTTTAAGACGAATCAAGGCACGTTTCACCCCTCTAAAACTTAGTGGCACATTTCGACTCACACTTATTACGGCATTTTGTGGGTAATATATTAGAGCCGAAACTAGTGAGGGGCGAAATGTGCCACTGAATTTAAGAGGGAGGAAATGTGTGCAGACCTTTTTTGACAGCGCATGATTTGACGAAGCATGATTTAACAAATTCTAGCTTTCCAAATTTCTTCAGAGTTCTGACTGATTTGTATTAAAATTGAGTTGATCCAAATGAACCATATGATTGTCTACCTGTGAGTCGACTTGATACATGATCCCAGCCAGAACAACCGCCTCCTCCACAGTGAGTTCGCTGTCGTCATTGAGAATGGCCAGTCTGGTCTGTTCATAGAGCTGGTTGATGCGCACTGAGTCTTTCCTCAGGTCCAGGTCTAAGTTCGTGGAGTACTTAAAGCGCAGCATCAGCAGATCTCCACTGCGCACCTCCTGCTGCATGAGAGATATTGCCGACGTCAACCAACTGAAACAATAAGCTATCCAGAACATGAAAAAAGTTCGAACAAGAAAAAGATCCAGGTGGCAAAGCAATACAAAATACCCAAGTAATTCCTGGACAGAGTCCGCTCAGAATTGGCGGGATAATTTAATTGACCAGATCAATGAACAAAAAGAAATTCAATTCCCCTTTTGAGCGCAATGGCGCGTTTTTGGCAATTTCATTAATTTGCAGAAACTGATTGGCAGATAAAATTTCCGAACTAAGTACACGATAGCTCAATTTCTTCGCTCTAAAATGTGATCTAAAATCCGTTGCAATTCAAACAAAAAACGCTACTTACATAATGAATTAGACATTAATCTTACCCTGAAGAGTATTTGACTTTGTCGACTACTTTTCGGGTGCAAGGCAACAACGCTAAGTGACTACTGTCTGGGAGTGGCACTGGCGTCTTCTCCAAAGGAACCACGCCCTTTTCTGAAGTCATAAAACACCATTTATAATCGTATTATTTGCACACGGTATCAGAGAGGCCATAAAAACTATTTGAGGGACAAATACAAATCAATCTATAATGAACCTGTGAACTTGATGCAGCTTTGACCACGCAATCGCAATCGTAGCGACTTAATTTTGGCATGACATGATACTACTCTCTTGGTTTCCTTTAATTACGATTAAGTTAGGATGCGTCGAGCAGGCAAAAACACAAACACAAAACTAGCAACTAGATCGCATTGCAAACAAGACCAACTCCAACTTACGGCGTATGAACTCGTCTATGGTGGGGCAGTTGAATTGGAGAGGAGTTGAGTTGTGGAAGGTGGATAGCGTGGAGTTGAGGGGGAGGGGAGAGGCATCATCCTGCTGTTTCCTCTCCTTCTCTGTCTGTGCCACTCTATATCTGTACAGAGACAACTCCTCGCTTCTTCTGATGACTGAAACGAAACATGGGTAGCAATTTCTACGTCTTAAATGTTCACCTCGTGTCGACTTCTTAAATGAGTTCGAGATAAAGAGACAATCCAAACTTTGAATGCAAGAAACATTTTATTTAGCAAGGTCAAAACAACACAATACTGTCGAGATTTGCATATGGAACAATCTTGCGTTTTTTGGAAGCAGATGTTGAATACAATTTAGACACCGGCGAAGTGGAGCTTCCACACGTAGCGATAAATCATGTTAAAGATAAAAAACACTGTCTTTGTTGAAAAAATCTCAACTTTCGAATTTCAAAGAAAAAAACAGATGCCCTTATAGCTCCTTGAATTTGTTGAACGATTTTTGATTAGCGCAGTTTTGATAACATTAACCCAACTTGAGAAAACTGGATCAACAGGTAAAGTTTTTATTCCACTGCAGATGAATTTCAATTGAACGTATATAAATGGTGCATTTTATACCAGTCTAAAATAGTTGCAGTTACTGAGTTCTCATTGAAGATAGAGAATTGGGTCTTCTTTCTGATTATCAAAAAGGAACGGGTCGCTTCTGACACATAGCATGACAAGCATGAGACGCAAGTCAATAAGTCTTAAAAAAAGGAAAAAAACTAGAACTACATAAATGTTCATATCACTGAAAATCATTTTAAGAAAAGTATGTCCAGAAAGACAATTGGCCACGTATAATTAGAATTAACTTACATAATGCAACAAATCTAACAGAATTAAAAGACGCTCGTTGAGCCGAAAAAGGAATGTCATACCCTTCTGGGTGATATAAAAAAATTTGATTGAAAACCTACATTAGAATGAAACTCTTTCATAGCAAAAGTATATATTTGGCTGAATGTTCAATTTAAACTGTTATACATTTCAGTCTCCGTTGCCGTTTTGACTTCAAGTTGCAATTTAAATTTCAAAGAAGGCAATATGAGATGAGTGAACTGCTATAGCGTAAGCTGAAATCAATCAAGCCGAATAATTCTTTCAAGTTGAGAAACGGTTTTTGTAAAAAAAAAATCGAACTCAACGGTTATTTAAAACGCAAACATACTCAAAATATATCTGTTTTGACTAAAGTTAGACAAGACATTTCTGCTCTACATAACGTTAGGGGAGATTAGTTCTGAAAAAAAAATTAATCTGAGGAAAACTTCTAGTACTCAGTTGCAATACCCTTGATTATCGCAAGAGTAACAGAAGCGAAGCGGAGCTTCGCACTATTTGCGATACAACCGGGAAAAATTTGAATGAAGCTAAGTTTGAAAAAAGCATGCCAAGACAATAGAATGTGAATTTAGCATCGTAAGAAAACTTACCAAGCTGTAATAAAGCCGAATTTACCTCAGCAGAAACCCTCTACGCCGAAAAAAAAAATTACAAGACACTAAAGACATAACAGATCCCACAAAATAGACACACACATTCAAAACTTTATTTGCTCGACGAATGAAACAATTTGAATCCACTAAGCCAAAATATAGGCTGGGAAGAAGCCGAAATCGAAAAATTTAAGACAAAAAAATTATTATGTCTCCCTCGCCGAAAGTGACTTATCAAAATGAATAAAGCTGGTAAAAAATATGTCAAGACAACCGAATGTGAAATCAACATCTGAAGAAAACTTACCGAGTGGTAAAAAAGCCACAAGTACTTCAGCAGAAACCGTTTCAGACGAAAAAATGAATCAAAAGAGATAAAAACTAATTAAAAAGGTTCGAGTCCCTTTTTCTCAAATCATCAACAAACGCATATTAACAATTTCTACTGTCATCAAACGACGCAATATTAGGCCACTAAACCGATAAAATATAGGCCTAAGTTTTTAAGCGAAAAACAAATATATACGAAGTCAACGCAAGTAAAATTACAAACATAGCCAAGTGAAAGTTGGAAAAGAGTAATGAACACAAAAAAAAACAGAAAAAGCACTGACTTGTTTTTTGAATAAACTTCACCTTTTAATTTTGAGAAAAACATATATGCCCTTACATCTCTTCCAACTTCAAGAACAATTTATTATTGGTGCTTTTTTTTAAAAAAAAAATTGACCCAATTTGAGAAAACGATCAATAGGTGAAGTTTTTATTCCGCTGGAAAATTTAGAAATTAAATTCCACTTTAGAAACTAGAAATCGTTCACATTTTTTGCGCCATTTCTACGTTCCTATTTGGAGAGTGATTTTTGCATAACTTTCAGCAGATGAATTTCAATTGAACTCAAAAAGTGCATATACAAATTCAAAAAAAAACAATTAAAAAAAAATCTTTTCCTGATAGTGAAAGAAGCATGCATAGCTAGGGTAGGCGTTTGTGTGCCATATGGCCCCGTTGTCTATCCTCTCCGATTCTCATTTTAATAATTACTTATAACGATGAATTGCCAAATTTATGTAATGAATGACCGGAGAAATTTATTCTTTCTTTTATATATACCTAAGAGATTTCATAAATATGTATGAACGCATATCTGTAGTTAAGAGTATTTTAAGACTTTTTCCTGAAAAAAAAATCAGCAAGACCTGCATGAGTCTTCACTACGCTCATTACTCTTAAACAGAATATAAATCAAAACACTAAAAGCAACTACAATGTAAATTGCGTACAGCAAAAAAAAACTATTTTACGGTGTGGCAACTAAACCGGCAAAACATAAGCAGACAATTAATAATTCGTCAATTTTCATATAGCTATTTTTAACCATTCGGTGAACAAAGTTATTTACGGGGAAAAAGTACCCGGTTGCAATACACTTTCTATCGCAAGTGTAATTAATTTGATAAAGAAGGCTGCCGCAATAAGAGACGAAGATCATAAAGCTGAAAAAATGAAATATATATCGAAAAAAGCTCTGGTGGGGACTCAAACCACTAAGTCCTCTGAAAAACCTATTGTGAACATGAACAATAATTCTTTTTGGTATACTACTTTTTCACTATATCCAACTGCTTGTCAACGTAACATGACAGAAAGCATTTCACTTACATAGTTTGCGACAAATGTCCTTGACTACGTCGAATGTCCTTTTCGAGAAGTCCACTTCAAATCGGAACACTTGCATGTCTGGTAACATAATCTGCGCAGGGTACACTTTGGGTGCATATTCCAGCACATCTCTGGCTCCGATTTCCCAGTTGTCCAGGGTGAAGCTACCATTGAGGAGCCAAACGTTGTTCTTCGGCCACCACAACGCATAGTTGCTCCAATCGATTTGTAGATCTGAAATAAATTACTTTTAATTTCTTAAATGTCGAAGCCATATACCACATTTTGTTGACAAAAATGAGGGGCCCTCGATAATTTCAGAGCTCAAATAAAAAGACTCTGATTAGTATTCAAAATTGAGACGTTTCACTTTGCCAAGCTGGGCCATTCTGGAATCAGACCATATTAAGGGGAAGCAGTTTTATTTTATGACGCCCATCCATTCATATCGGGACTACCTTAAAACGTTCCAATGGCACCTTGTCTTAAGATTAAAAAATGAAAAACAAAAATTAATTCTAAAATTATAGAGAAAACTGGGTTTCATAGAACATTTTTTAGCAAACTGAAACTCAATTACGAGTACCATTACAATAATAAAGCCTAGGAAAATAAGTTGACAAAAAACCAGATAATCAAAAGTTAATTTATTTTCTGCCCATAAAAGTTTCCAACGCGTTTCCTCTAAACCAAATGGAAAGGAGCCAGAAAGTTGTAGTGGTTCAATAATGAAGCAAGTACAATTTCTTACAGATCTTTAGGAAAAGTCGTTTACGGGAAAAATCTAGTTTCCGATTAAAAGGCACTTCCTCTCGATAACGCAAGCATTTAACCTTTTCTAGACGTACACTGGATTTGGATTCTTGGTCTCTTCTCCTTTTCCACTTGCCCCCTCCCTATTTGAAATTCAAGTTTTAAAAACTAATTTAACGTTGTCACAATGCAATGAAATTTTGCATGATGATTAAAATAAGAATTGTGAACAGATATGTCTTCATGATTCACATCGTAGTATCACGAATGTAGCCGCTATGGCACGTAAAACAACTATAAAAACGGAAAATTTGAAATGTGGTGGGGAGTGGAAAAGAACCGATTATTAATGCTATCAAAAACACACAGTTATTACAAATCCAGCAAGCTAATCAAATATTAAGATTCCAGAGCAGAAAATGGTTTCTGAAATAATCTCAATAATCCTACACAGAGGCAAAGCTTCGCTTCGCAAACACTAGCGAGATCACGACAAAAAGCAGCTCTATAAAGTGCAATAAGAAAAAAATAGAAATAAGCCTCGAACTAATTTTAAAAAAATTGGCTACATCTGAGATTCAAACCTGCGACCTAGAGATTAAGAGTCGCACACACAAGCCACTCAGTCACGGACGCTTAATAGGCGCCAAACACAAGCCACAAATAAAACAGAGAACAGATGCTATGCAATGTCTAATGCTACGGTGAAATTTCCAAATAAGTGAACACTTTTATTTGCGAGTTAGGTTAGAAAAACAGAAGGTTCGTAATAATTCACTTAACTGATCGCTAGTGTAAACATCAATGATATCATTTCAAATAAAAACTAAATGAGATACCGATCAAACAAGAGGCCTTTTAATTTACAAAACTTATATATAGCGCGATCAATTTTAATTCAAATTATCTTTTCCAAAAAAGAGGAAACAACAAAAACCGAACCTGCTTTGCGTGATATCATGTCGCACAAGTTTCCAACATGGGTATGTCCATTGACTTCCACGGACACTTTCCTCGATTGTCTCTCAGACCCCGGAAGTCCCACTACTTCCACGGTTATGGGCCATAGTGGCTCCGCGTCAGATCCTGTTGCTGTACCACCTCGACTGTTCATTTCAGTCTCAGAACTCAATTCAGATTCAGATCTCGGCCAACCAACAGTAGCTCGATTAAACAAATTGCAGCAGTGTGTGTGTTATCTTAATCGCAACTACAACACATCGATCTCACTTTCACCGTACTATCTAGAAAGGGTTGGAATGTTAGGCTAATGCAGAATGAAATATACCCACATTTCTTGTAATTCTCTTGTCCGTTAAGTACAAATCTGACTAAGACAATATAAAATGGCTTTAAAATTTCCTCTTAGTCTTTCCTCCTATTTGCTAAGCAATAAATTGGAGATGTCTCTTTCAAAAGTGATGTTTAACAATAGACGTTCAATTCTTTGCAAGTTTGCTCTGCGAAACGCTAACAAAAACTTAAAATAAAAAACCATTTCTATAATTTCAATTCATTTGAAACTGACACCATTTGAAATAAAAAAAAAGATGTGATTAATTGGACAAGTTCAAAAGAATTAAGGCCGGGTCAGATCAGCAGCAAATTAAGAAAAATATTACATTAGTTAATTAACGAGGCACTTCGAAAACTAAATTTATGAAAGAGTGACTGCCAACCTAAATTTTCAATTAACATTTAGAGCAACCAACCATGCTGCTGCGACCCAACAAAACACTAATCTATTTTGCAATTAGAAGCCTATTTTTTTCTTTCGTCTGATTCATTCGTTAATATGCGTTGATTCAATTCAAAACGTCTTCCTGTGAATCACTCTCAGACCTTCAGCATCGTACTCTTTCTTAGACACCCACATCTTTTTGAATGTATCAAGAGATGCAAGAATTGAGCCGCCCATCCATGTTGAATAAATCCTTTCACGTGGAGCTGAGATTTTAATTTTTGCATCTTTTGGCGACACCTTTCTCAAATCACTCAACAATCGGTCGCCGAATCCTCGAAACGAAGTAGTCCCTCCCGACAACACAATGTTACAGTACAGAGTCTTGCGCAAATCTAAATCTGATTTGGCTATCGAGTTCCCGAGCAGCTCATGAATACCATCCGCTTCACTTCCTATCTGATCCGGTCTGAACAGGGCTTCTGGTGCCTGATGACGGCAACTATGTATGTCTATTGATGTCCCGTCTGGAAGTTGATAGGTCAGTTTGTCAACTTCTTCTTTCGAAGCGTTTGATGACACATAACAAGTCTTTTCTTTGATATCCTTAACGATTTCCTTTTCAGCGGAAGACACAAAGTTGTGACCCTCTTTCATTAGCAATAGCTTCAAGTACTTGGTTACTTCCCTGCCTGCAACCTCAGATCGCATGATTGAATGTGGAAGAGCAAAGCCTTCGTATATTGGCACCGCATGTGATACACCATCTCCAGAATCCAATACCACTCCTGTTGTGCGTCCTGAAGCGTAAAGACTCAGTACTGCTTGTATAGACACAAAAAGTGCAGGAATATTGAACAATTCAAAGAAAAGCTCTGCAGCACGTTCTCTGTTTTTCCTAGGGTTCAGAGGTGCTTCTGTCAGCAACACAGGATGCTCTTCGGGAAAAATTGACAGCTGCTCTTTCGAGTAAATGTACTGCCAAATTTTTTCCATGTCATTCCAGTCTTGAACTATACCGTGTTCCATTGCATATTTAATCGTCAATAGCCCTCGATGTTCTTCTGCCTTTGGTCCAATTAAGAAATCTGCATCTAAAGTTCCAGGCTGAATCATTACTCGTGGATGCTTTGCCCTGCCTACATAACTCGAGAATACGCATTTAGGAATCTGGTCCCCAGCGAAGCCAGCTTTGATCGTCCCTGAACCATTGTCGATGACTACAGGCTGATTCGCTAAAAGGTCGTAGCTATCCATTGTTCTGCAAAACCAGCATTCAAACTGAAAAAATTAAAATTCAAAAATTTTGTTAAAAATTTCGGTTATATGAATGGACAAGGGGTGCCGGACATCAAGCCTGCAGGACTTCAAGCCGAATCGTAAAACAAGGGACTTCAAGCCAAAATTTTTGGCAAAAATTGATAAAATGAGATTAATTTGAAACTTGTAACAAAACTGCTCGTATCAGGGCGAAGCCCTGAATGTTCCGACCGCCTTCAAGGTTTATGGAGCAGCAGTAATAACATAAAAAAATTAAATAAAATAAAACGAAATTTTTTTTTTCTAAAATTTGAAATTTTTTATGAAAATCATCCCCCCACACGCCATATAAAGTACAAAAAGAGAGATTTCGTTCCTTGTAACAAATCAATTATGGCAAATAAGCTTAGTTCAACCAATTTGGAACGATTTATAAGACGGATTAAATCTCCGCTTACGCGTTAATTGCGCAAATTCTATCGCGCATTTATTTTTCTAAATTGGTCAAACTGGCCAAAATGGCAATCTTTAAACCCTCATAACTTTACGAAAAATGATCACAGGTGAAATATCTTTTCAAATTTAAGCTCAGGACAACAATACGTTTTGAATGATTAAAAAAATTCCGTCAAAAATGGCTAGTTAAAAAGTCGAAATTTGTCTGAAGAAAAAAAAACCCACCCCGAGCACAATTATTCCGTTACTTTCGTATCAAAAGTCGGAACAATAATTTCTCAATTTCATGAGCTTTCTTTACAAGTTATTGGGTTTTTCATAAATTCTGAGCCCTTAATTGATGTTTAGGAATATTGAAAATTAAAACATTGTTGAAGGGGTTTTTCTTGTGTATAATTTATGCATTTCAAAATCTGACCATCTGATGCCATTCTAAGTAATGCATCGAACTCAACTTACCTAAATTTTTGAAAATAAACATTTTACAGTTGAGAAAAATAGTGTTTTGAGGTGCTTGTAAGGTTTATATTTCGGCTTGAAGTCCCGTCGCCTTGTTGTACTAGACCCTAATGGACAACAAGCTCCTGTGTGTGCCAGGATCAAAACATGTAGAAATCAGAGCTTTCATGAACAGAGACTGGGCGAAGCTTCGCATCGCCTGCGAAACAATACTTAAAAATACAAATTGGAAACTATTTAAAAAAAACTAGCTGCCGATCATTACTTTCCTCACAATTAGTAGTAGTTCAACCGTCCCTACAGCTCAAGTTTTTTTGAGAGGATGGACGGTCAGAGTAAATACCTTTAGTGACAACGCATTGAATGCTGACTTGACTTAATTCCAGAAATAATTGTTTATTAATGTTTTTATATAATACTGGTATGGGCCCTATCCAGCTTGTGCACGACCGTACCTAAACGGAAGGGGGGCGTTAGACAGTGCCGAAGTTAGAGAGTGCCGAAAAAGGCGGGAAATATTGGAACGCAATTTAAGAGGCTAGCTTTTGGCGGGAAAATTAATAATGACACTTGAAACTTGTTCAGACTCAATTTTGGCGCCAAAATCGATGAGCAAACAAAACTTTTCTTTTCTTTTCTCAATTAGTTCACGACAAATAAACTTGTTCAGACTCAATTTTGGCGCCAAAATCGATGAGCAAACAAAACTTTCTTTTCTTTTCTCAATTAGTTCACGACAAATAAGTCAGTTTCTGCACTCTTTAACAAATTTTCGGCACTCTTTAACAAATTTTTGTTTTCGGCACTCTCTTACTTCGGCACTGTCTTACCCAACCAAATTAACATTACGACGATGCATTTAATGCTGATTTATGACTTCATTGATAAAACGATACAGTTTGCTGATATATTTGCACTTTTGTAACGCTGGTATGGCCCTATCCAGCTTGTGCACTTACCGTAACTGAACGGAAGGGCCTTTTTTGTTATTTAAATTGTTTACTAGTAGCAGTAGTGGTAGTAAAGAACTTTTTGTAATTCGAGGGTCCCCCCTTTATGCCACTCCATTTTATTTAATTGTATTGTTGCCGTTTCATACAAAAGAAAAAATGCTAAGACAAATGGAAAAAACTTCCTAAAATCGCAATAAAAAGCTTCCTAAAGTCGCACCGAAAGAATACATTGCAAAGTGAAAACACTGGTTGTCACAGAGACTGTGCTGGGTATCACGCTGAACCGATATAAACTCGTTATAAAGATCGCATATTTCAGGCCCAAGATCCCACTGGATAGCATTTTTATGGATCTGGAGTAACGCCTTGCTCAGTGTCTAGCTGATCACTTGGTTATACTGGGAGGCAATTTTAATTGCCGAACCGACACTGGCGATATAGGTAAACAGTTGTTACAACACCTACAGAATTTCTATTTCACTTGCGCTAACGTGCCGACTGAGCCAACATACACCAGCTACAACGGGCAGAGTACTATCGACTTATTCTTCACAAAATGTTTCTGCAATCAAGAATTAGTGACAAAAACTGTGCTGAAACCGGCTACAAAACACTTCATGATTGTAACATTCGCCCGGAAGATACATATCGACGGAAAATAAAGCTAGGTTCTAAGACGACTGGCTAACGTCTAAACAGAGCACTACATGCTTTTCACCGTCTCTACCAAGCCAGTTCTTTTGGTGGTCTTTCTAACATCGGGTCGACAAAAACGTTACTGCTTTCGGCTTCGGACAAAACACTCAAATTAACTAGATTATGTGACATTCGACCAGAATGGACCAAAATGCAGACGCAGCAATTTCGAGTTTTTAGCAGCGAACCTTCCGAATTGGCGGTTTTGAAGGAATAAGAGCGTTATTGGAACGATTAGCCAAACGGTGAATGCTAGAATATTCGGGTGTTTCAAATTTTTAAATTTTCGAAGTATGACGTCATATTTCTGAGAAACGTCAGAAACGACCATTTTGGCAGAAAAACGAAATAAAACACGACATTAGTTGCGATAGCGATAACGACGAGAATTGTGATTGGAAAACAACAACAAATTGCAGAAGTAGCAGTGACCGTTCCGAGTTGCAACTATTGTGTTGCTACAATAGTTGCAAGGCCGTTGCGAACAACGGTGAAGGGTGAAAGACAGCCTTCCGGAAGGAAGATAAGGGTCTTATTTCCCCGAATTCAGGATCCGGAGGGGTCTCGGGACTGGAACTTATATCATTTTATACAAAATTTTAGCTTCCCTGTTATGTCTTGAATTGAATTTAATTAACATCTGAATTCATTTTGCTAGGATGAGAAGCTAGGAGTTGGGGGAAAGGGTTGATCCATCGTCGATGGAGATGATGATTTTTATCTACTGAACAAAAACAATAATAATTCAATAAATAGTAGTAGCCCTGTTTTTAGGAGTGACCTCGTGGTCTGGGGATACTGAGACCCAGCCATGAGCTCACTATTTCTTCATGTAATCTAGTTAATTTGGGTGTTTTGACCGAAGCCCAAAGCAGTAACGTTTTGTCGACCCGATAATAGAAAGACCACCAAAAGATGTAACAATCGCCCGGAAGATACATATCGACGGAAAATAAAACTAAGTCCTAAGACGACTGGCCAACGTCTAAACAGAGCTTTGTAACATTCGCCCGGAAGATACATATCGACGGAAAACAAAACTAAGTCTTAAGACGACTGGCTAGCGTCTAAACAGAGCTTTGCATGCTTTTCACCGTCTCTACCAAGCCAGTACTTTTCGGTGGTCTTTTCTAACATCGGGTCGACAAAAACGTTACTGCCTTCGGCTTCGGTCAAAACACTCAAATTAACTAGATTACATGCAGAAATAGTGAGCTCATGGCTGGGTCTCAGTATCCCCAGACCACGAGGTTACTCCTAAAAACAGGGCTACTACTATTTATTATATTACTATTGTTTTTGTTCAGTAGATAAAAATCATCATCTCCATCGAAGACGGATCAACCCCTTCCCCCAACTCCTAGTTTCTCATCCCTATCAAAATGAATCCAGATATTAATTAAATTCAAGTCAGGACATGACAGGAAGCTAAAAGTTTATGCAACAGGATAAAAGTTTCAGTTCCTTTACCCTTCCGGATTGATGAATCCGCTGGATCAAGCTCGCTAATCCTGATTTTCTCTTAATCCGGAAGGCCGTCTCTCACCCTTCACCGTTGTTCGCAATGGCCTTGCAACTATTGTAGCAGCACAATAGTTGCAACTCGGAATATTCTTCTGTTACTCTGTAACACGTTGTCGTTTTCCGATCTCAATTTCGTTGTTGTTGCTAGCGCAGCTAATGTTGTTTTTTTTTCTTTCTCGTTTTAGCCAAAATGGCCTTTTCTGACGTTTCTCAGAAATATGACGTCATAATTCGAATTTTTGAAATTTTAAAATACCAGAATATTCTAGCCCTCACCGTTTGGCCAATCGTTCCAATAACGTTCTTAGTTCGTAATAACCACCAATCCGGAAGGCTCGCTGCTAAAAATTCGAATTCTGCAGAGATTGCATTTTTCACATTCTGGTCGAATGTCACATACTCCCCGGACAGTCCGGTCAATGTCCTCATTGAATCACGCAATATTCGTAAAATGGTTACAGTGTCATCGAACAGAATTTATAAAATGCACGAAATTACTTTTATCCACGTCACATCGACTCACTGCAGAACATAAATGGCATCATACTACATCACTATAGCCTTCAAATTCTCTCATTAATCTGCACATTGAGGATATGACTCAAGATAAAACATATTTTCTGACTTCCAATGTCAATGTCCCGATTAAAACTTTTTCTCTTAGATTTAAAAGGTGTTGGCTTGCAGGACAGTCCTGCCAACCAACAAGCTAAAATTATCCTACTACGCTTTTCCCTTCGGAAATCTTGCTTGTTATTGTCCTGAATATTAAAACTAAGAAACTTTGTGGTTAGAAAGAACTATGAAACAATCTCCCTCTTCGAGAGATTACTCAAGCCTTCCATGTCACCACAAAGTGATCAGTCTTCCTAAGTGATTAAAAACAGTCATGCAGGCTGGAATATTTAAATATACTCCTTCACTTAAGCCTTCCTAAATAAATAGTAAGTGAGTGTCTCTAAAGCCACTTCAACTAAAATCAAAATGCAAATTTATAAATGCAACAATTTCAAAACTCAACTTAGTGTTTCAGTTTTCAATTACAACTTGGTTGCTTGGTTTCTCTCTTGAGTTTTTCACACACATAAAACAATTCTGAGTTCTAACTTTTCTTCATCACTCCTTTGTTCTCTTCTTTTTTCGTCGTTTAGAAGTTCTAAAACTTCTAAATTCTTCTTATTTTCTTTCTTTTTGCATCTTGTTTTTTCGACCATTCATCAATGTTCCATTTCTTCCTCCTGTGATACTGACTCCGCACTTTCGGTTTCCGTGTCTTGTAGCACGTCGTTGGCTATCCTGACGCTGTTGGAAGCCGTCCTCCAACACTTCTGCTCTTCTACCCTCTGTTTACAGCAAGGTAGGGGATCCACGTTAGATTCTCTGTTCCTGCAGAAGCTGTTGTGGAGACACAACGTCACGTTTCTCTCCAAATCTTCTTTCAGCATCTCTGCCTTCTCATTTCCACTACGTTCACTCGTCCTGGAAATTCTTTTCACAGCGGTGGTCACTGCATTCCGATGAGTCACGAAAGCTCGCTTGAAAGCTCCTGCCCCAATGTCCAGCTGACATTCACTGTACACTCTGCCATGCTTCGACATATGCTTTTTCGCATACTCGTACAACCATGCAGTCATGTTAGCTCTGAACCATGGAATCAATCGTTTTCTTGCCCATATCTTCTTCACTTCCATCGGAATGCTTAAAATCTTGCACAT
This sequence comes from Symsagittifera roscoffensis, assembly GCF_963678635.1. Lineage (NCBI taxonomy): Eukaryota > Metazoa > Xenacoelomorpha > Acoela > Convolutidae > Symsagittifera > Symsagittifera roscoffensis. The sequence continues at coordinate 50,959,023 of NC_087064.1, read as the reverse complement.
TGTCTCAAAAAGATCTAAATCTTTCAGACAATCCAATTTCCGCAACTGTTCTCTCGTCGGTGCCTCCTGTCTATTGTTTTCTTTCACATGAGCTTCCAGCCATCGTATCGCCATCATAACTCCCACTATCACTATTGTTATGGGCTGTGATGAGTCTGGTAAACCCATGGAGAGCAGCTCTCCAGAGTCCCAGCTCAACACCAGATTACTACGCTCGGGATACCACCAAGTCTGCAGCAAGCAGTGGCAGGGAAACTCGTCATGCGTCAATATGATGCTCCTCCAATTACGTTTTCCCGAAGCTTCCAGTAATGGTTCCAGTTCCATCATCACTCGGTGGACTTCATCATTCTCGTCTACTGTATTGTAATCTGTAACAGTTGATCCTCTCTGTTTCTGTCTCTCAAAGTCACTGAAGTTCCCGCTCACATATCCCATGAACTTCTTTCCTAGTATTGACTCCAATTCTTCTTTGGTTCTCTCTGGGACTGCTGAGAACATCTTACATAGTAACTCGTAAGACTTTTCAGATATTCTCGCCAATCTCACACACTTCGGCACTGAGAAGGATTGATCCACGATCGTTCTTGTACTCTTCACGTTCAAAGCCACGAAATGTTCAGGATATCTGCTCCTGCACATTGGAGACAACGTTGAACCCACCAAATATCGTGCTCCTGATGGTCTACAATAAGTTTCGCTGTGTCTGATGTTCATTTCTGTCTCGATTGCTTCCCTCCATTTTCCTATGTATTTCTGCTCAGTCTGCAGAACTCCTGGTAACACTTCTACACTGATGGCTGTGACCACCTCATGTTTCTGTTCCAGATTCAATAGTGACTCTAAAGAACCAAACATGCTGTAGAATCCTAGTGCAGTCACTAGATTCACATCGGTTCCTCCATGGCAATCTGCTATCAGTTCCGTTTCTGTTCTAGCTTTCATCACTACATTTCCAAACAATACCGTCAATTGCTTGTGTTGCTTCTCCAGGGTCTTCACACAGTCTAGTCCTCCACAAACGTGACCCTCCAGTCCACAGACTTCCGCCAGACAGCTACCAGGTTTGACCCAGTCTTATGGTCCCCAGCCAGGCAACTCCACCTTATCTTCTCCGTTGCTCTTAGAGGCTGTTATCATCACATTATATATGATGTTGAGGTCACGCAGGTTACAGTCTGCATTCAGTTCCCTCTGTACGTCTTGCGTCGCCCGTAATATTGAGTCAGCGTTGGGACTAGGACACCATGATGGCCTCATCAATTCCCACACTGTCATCAAGCTCGTTCTCAGTAATTCATCTGAGAATCCCAACCCAAACTCCACTCTTTTGTCGGATTTTGGTACTGAAGGTGCAGTCACCTCTTCTTCCAAGACCAGTCCCAATTTGGCCTGTGGATTGTTAACGCTCTTAATCTTTACAATTCTGGACGTCCAGAATCTTAGCAACACCGCCTGCTCATAATCAAAGAAGCAATCGCGTATGTCTTCACTCAGGAAAGGATTGTACGCTATCCCTATGATCCCGGATACGTAGCTATATGACTTCTTCTTGATCGGTCCACAGTATTCACTGGATTTCGGCAATGCTCCCATAGATTCTTTAGTGAGTCTCAGCTCCTTGTTTGAGAATCTACTGATCTCGTCTATCTTTTTCATGGGTTCCAATTCCTCAGGTTCTTTCATGTTTACCCTCATCGGTTTACTTTGCTGCATATCCAGCAGTGCTAGCAAGAATAAGGCTTTCGTTCGCTCATCGCCTTCCCTCAACATTTTAACACAAGTGTTTAATGCAGGTACTGAAATCTGCTCTATCAGGAATCGAATGAAACAGAGAGCGTCTCTCCGCTTCGCACACGCTACTGCTGCTCCCTCCTGGACTATCAGATCCCTCAGATTCGTCATAAGGAAAACCTTTTCTTCTTTTGATCTCTTTCTTTCTTCTGAATCATATTCTTCGCGAGTCAGTCCCATCATGCACCAGGCGAACCTGAGTTGTAACTCTGTCCTTACGTAAGGTACTGCCACGAGAGCATGTATTCTTGGCGTAGTCCTCATTTCTTCCTCGAAATACCTCAATACTACTGCTTTCCATGGAAGGCTCACTAACTGCTCGATCGTTTCCGCCTCTACGTCAGACGACGCCAAAGTTCCATACGCCTTCTGCTTGAGGGTGGTGCCTTGCAACATCATCTCCAGATAACCCTCCATGGCTTTTTCGTCTTCCAGGGCCATCACATACCCTCTAGCCGAGTTTCGGCATTCCAACATCTCCATGTATCCACCTTGGGTTCATCCATCGACACTGTCTCCGACACTGTCAGTCGGTTGTATTCCACTGGTGTTAGTTGTCCTGCAACACTTCCCTTTCCATGATTCATGGGAGATGGCTTGAAGTCCCTCATTTTGCTCTCTCCACATTGGCTGAGTATTTCCATTTCCAAGGTTGCTCCAGTCAGAGTGCGGTCGCTCCTTTTGGATTTATAACCGGTTGACTTTATCCCCGCCATGAGAATGGGTGGCACCATCGCTATATCAGTTAATATTCTATCTGTGCCAGACAATTGATAATCACCTTGCCCCAAATCCATGACCTCCTCGACTCGTTTTCTTTTCGCTGAGTTACCAGCTTTCATCGATATTTCTGAATCCACTTTCGTCTTCCCAATTCTCCTCGGCATCACTCTGCTGCCTAACTTCATTTTCATCGCATTGATTTTATCAATCACCATTTTCGATCGCATCGTCCCTCTCCTGGTCCTTGACAGGTACACCACCTCTCCTTCATCGTCCTGCGGTGTCATCTTGATGGGAGAATTCGCTTCACTCTCATCAGTGGCTGAGTCGATCAATAACTCACTCAGTCTCCCTTCACACTCATCAAGCTTGTCAAGTACTTCTCTCATCAAGGGTTGATTGAGACCTGTTTTGAGGATGGACTGGGTCCCATAGCTCTGAATCACGGTCCAGACTTCTTCCATAAACGCCACTCTGTCCAGCTTACATCCCGTCTTACTCTCGTGGTCTCGGTGATGTACTTCCCATTCTTCTTCGGGCAGCGTTCCCAAGAAAGGTACTCTGGCTGAGGCCTCTATTCTTCTCCTCCGAGGTGATTCCATGAGGATTCTCTGGTCGTTATTTCTTGAATTGCCAGGAGAGCTGCTCTCCGGCAAATTCTGTTTCATTTCCATAAAGGCTGACGGAGGCTCCAGTGTCGAGATGCCTTCATCCGCTGGCTCAGTCGTTTCCAACGTGTCTGCATTATTCTCAAGATCACTGAAGATATTGAAATCCAGGCTGGATGTTCCTCCTGTCGATGCCCTGTCGTCTTCCCCACCAGCTTGATCTTGTTGCATGGGTTCTTCAGTCTGACGGCTTCCACCCTGTCCGTCATCTCCTTCTGACTTATCCTTGTTCGCGCTCGATGGCCCTTGTCCGTCATTGTCGGCTTCTTCCTGGAATCTCGGTATGAGCAATGTACCGGCCGATTTATCTTCCTCTTCTCCATGGACCACTTTGATTTCTTCGCAGCCGAAGGGTGCTAGGAAAGTTCTTGTCTGCAGTACTCCTCCCACTTTCATTTCCTGTTTTACGCTAGTCAGGATCAATGAGGCTTCAGGCAATTCTGTCCTTCCTCTCATTCTCCTCGGAGCTAAGCCTAGTCCCTTCCATTCCTCATCAAATCTTCCAGGCTTGGGAGTAGCGGCGTTGCTTATTCGCCTTCTCGTCGCTTGATCCGTGTATGCAAATCGTGTGTACTGTAACACGGCGGCATTTCTCCCCATGAAGTATGAATCCATCGTCACCGAGAAATTCCCTTCTCTCCTCTCATTGGTCTCGAATGCTCTCAACCTAGGAGTTTGTACCACGGAGACTGCTCCGAGCAACATCCTTCTTATTAGGGATTGCCTCCGGTAGCTTCTTGTAATCGCCCCAGTCCTTCGTATCTTCTCTCACCTTGTGATATGCTGCAGTGAGACGAGGCACTCTGGTTATTTCACCATTCGTTTTGTCATAGGGTCGCCATAAGGAGCGCCACCCAGGAGCGCCATAAAAACATACATGTAACATTCGCCCGGAAGATACATATCGACGGAAAACAAAACTAAGTCTTAAGACGACTGGCTAGCGTCTAAACAGAGCTTTGCATGCTTTTCACCGTCTCTACCAAGCCAGTACTTTTCGGTGGTCTTTTCTAACATCGGGTCGACAAAAACGTTACTGCCTTCGGCTTCGGTCAAAACACTCAAATTAACTAGATTACATGCAGAAATAGTGAGCTCATGGCTGGGTCTCAGATTCCAAAGCTTTGGAAACACCTCGATGTGTCCTCTTTCTACTTCTCCCATGCGGTCACGGAATTGATCGTCAAAATTGATGACTGTCATCTCTGGCTCCGATATTTTCGCAAATAACAGATCTTCACTCATGAGCTCCCGCAATGTGTTCTGCTCACACCAGTTCAGTGTACTACCGTCCACTGCCGATATGAGGTTCAGGTGCAGCACCGATCTCCTATATGCTTCCACTTTAACGTCAGGGAACGCAAACGTGACTGCTGGTCCATAGATCACTGTCACGAACTCCGTGACTCCTCTGATCAGCGCCAAGGGATCGGTCCTCATAGCCAAGCTCAGATCCGTTAATAGCGGCATGCCTCCAACATGTCGTCTAACATCTTCCTCTCTTTCAATTGTCTCGTCTTCTCCGGTTCCAAAGCGATTTTGCTGCAAGAGATATTGGATAAGAGTGTGTCTCAGATCTCTTATTTTGTTCCACGAGTCCGTGGATTTCTTCATATCCAGGTTCCTCACTCTCTCTTTCATCTGCTCTGGACAACGTGCCAATTTCATTAGTCCTCCCAAGTTTCCGTGGGTTATTGCTATCAATGTCAGAAGTCCATATAGTCGCAGGTTCTGTATTCCATCCGTGAGCAGTATCGCCGGTCCTTTCACGAAACTCTCCGCTCCGAATGTCACGAACAAGGCTATTAATTCCACTATCGATACTCTCACTACTGCTTGGAGGAATTCCTTTATCAAATAGTGCGAGACTTTCGGGTAAACTTTTGCCAAGAAGGACGCGGTCCATCCGGCCCCCAACCCTTCTAGCATGCTGTCTGTCCTTTCAAATCCCTCCTGTCCCCTCACTTCCTGGGTCCAGAAGGTTTCCAGAGTAAACTGACACATTCTGTTCACAAACTCAGCGGTCTTTTCTCCGGCATTTTCCGCCAGGTTCACCTCCTTCAACAAGTAGGCATGTATCTTCGTGATCATTACGGGGCCTTGCTGAAAAGCATCTGCACCCAATGCCGCTACTCTAGGGTTCAGGTGCAGCCACTGGTTGGCTTCCGGCTTGGTTCTCAGAACCATCGCCTCCAGATGAGCTCTCGTCTCCAGTGAATTTTTCCTTCTTGTGTCTTCACCTGCCACTTCCATTGCTCGGAACCATAAGTCGTTGGACATTGCCGTGATCACTCGACGGTCGTCGTCTATTCCCGGTTTCAGTTTGAGTTGCCGACTGAAGTTGGACAGTTCCAACCCCAGCACTTCGTCCAACACTAACATGTGTAGCGCGTGGTCCTTGAATCTTCTCATCGCGTTTGAGATATCTGACCATACTGCAGGCAGTTCAGCCTTAAGTGGCCTCAGGTTCTCCATTTCTATCATGCGATTCGGGGCCGATATGATCACATCATATTTTCCTTCCGAAAGTAAGGCTACCATTGCATACACAAGCTTCAGTCCATCCGGGATATGTGCATATCCCGGAGACAACGCGAATACTACTCCCAACGCCACTTTATTGAATGACCCCTCCTTCGTCGCATCCACCACTTCACCCATCGACTCCAGGATGTCTTTTATTGCTGGCCATACTGCGTTTTCTGCTGTTGCAGGATCTCTGAGCCTGCTCAGAAAACCTCTACTGTGTAGATGGTCATTGATGCCAGCAAACACAATCGTTATTGGGTTCATGTCTGTCTGCCTTTGTACCCCTATAGCCAAAGACACTGATTGCAATAGGTCTAGGTCAACCGCAGCCAACATTATGACGTCCGGCCAAAACAAAGACTTGGAGGTGTACACGAACTCTGAATTCGCTACTACCATGATTTTGGCCTTCCTCATCTCTGCTTTGTCATAGGCGGCGAAGATGGTTTCATCTTTCTTTATCGCTGTCAACCCGCCATATCTCTGGGCATCACCATCTTGGTTCACTAGTTTTGGGTACACTCTTTCCTTCACATGAACAGGGGGTGTCGTCAGCTGCTTGAATATCTTCACGTGTTGTCCAATCGGCGCTCTCGTTGTCAGGAATCTTCCTTGTCTCTCTTCACCATTCCCCTCATCATGGTTCAACCTCACATCTTGCAACGGTCTCGCATTCACTGGTCCCATCGTGTTGTTAGAGGGCAGTCCCTCCAAGTCAGCAAATCTCAAGGCCGTCGTGGAGCTGAAATTTATGCTAGCGGCTATCAACCAGTCTACGCCGGTTATTGAGTACAATCTGCTGACGGATAGCATCGCTCCATTCAGCATCCTCCTTGCATCTTCGATGAAGCTTACTCTCTGCAGGTCCAGCTTCATTAGTTCGTCTTTGTATATATGCCAAGGAGACGGTATGGATCTCGACCACAACAATGAGCCTCTGCTCGGTCTCTCCTCTCGACTGGTACTCGTCGTCTCCGACCTAGTGTCCGATCTAGATGTGCCTGCTACTTCTTCGATTGGTTGGTTGACAGGTCCTATCCTTCTCCTAGGATGAATTGTCCTCCTCATCGGTGCTTCTCCCAACCGATCCTGCACGTCTGTTCTTCGACCTGGTTCGCTGGAGCTTTGTTGCCGGTAATTCGTGACGGCTGGGACCGTACCCAAGCGTGTTTCCAGGCTAGGAGGCACAAAGGTGGTAATCACCGCATCACTCACCGTTCCCTCTTCCTTCAGCACTCCTGTGTCAAAGAGTTCTGCTTCCAGCTCGTCCAACCGCTCTTGGAACACTCGATTCAACCAAGCTTGTCCTTCAATACTGTCGAAGTGGATGCCATCCGTGGTCAGTCTGGCCTGATCCATGGCTCTCAACTCATGTTCGATGTCCATGAGGATCATTCTTCCGGCATTTCGACTTGCTAGGTTCCTCAAGATGTTGTTCCATCTTACGACTCCCTCGTTGTGCCTTCTTCCTGAGGCTGTCAGGCTTCTCGTATTCATTGGCACAGTGCAAACGGTCAGTACAGCGCAACTGAATTTCTGCCAGAGGGTAGTAAACAAACACACCATCATTGACTCCCATAGTGCTTCTTGCTCGTCTGAACCTCTGGAGATGTCATTCGTCCCAACTAAGATCATCACATTGGGAATCCTCCCTGGATTCATCAGTTCCACCATCCGATATAATTGGGCTATCGTCGCTCCTCCAAAGGCCATCACCGTGGTGACCCACGAGGTCCTCAAATTTGACAGCACTCTGACCAAGCTGTCTCCCAGTATCAGATGAGATGTCCCGAGTGGTGGTTGCTGCAGGTTCACAGCTGGGCTCCAGGTAGCTCGATTGAAGCAGGCCCTCGGATCTGTCTCCGGAACTCCCGTGAAATTATATTTCAATTGATTATTCTTCTGCACGTCTATTATGCGAGACACTTTCTTCGCTGGCATCTTTCGTACTTTCCTCTCTGGGATTCTCGAGCTCCCCATGAGTGGTGTCACGTTACGTATCCCTTGTCTGATCACGGTCTGGGAGAGTTGTACTCTGCCCGTATCGTCAATCGTTCCATAGGGTGCAGTCACCCCGGAACCTGGCGCATTCTTGTTAGCGACCAGTCGTCCAGCTGTCTCTATCAGTTTCCTCACTGTCTGTTCTACGACGGGGTCACTCAAGGTGTCACTAGGATCCGGGATCGTTACTCGATTTGTCTCTACTGGAGGTCGTGTCTCCGTTGTTTGACTCATTTCTCGAGGCGTCAAGAGCTCCATCGGGGACTGCCCACGAGGAATATCCCTTGCAGGTATCACTTTCTCCACGGCCTTTGTCAACGCCACCTGCTCCGATCGCTCTTTGTATTCCTGCTTTAAGCGCTCGATCTCTTGACCCTGCTTTTTGTTGCAGTCTTCAAACAACTTTCTCCACATGTCCCGGTCTTCCTCCATCTGGAGCATGCTTTTGGTCATCTCGTCCAGCTCCTTCTTCGTACTTCTCAGCTGATCGTTCATCTCGTCCAGATCTTGTATGGTTTGGTTCGTCTGAACCTTCTGTGTTACTTTCGCCCTTTTTGGTGGCACAGCTGCTCTCAGTGGTGAACCAGACGCATTCTCGATGCATTCTCGATGCATTCTCGTCAACCCAGGTTTGGGCTTGGAGGGCATTGGCATCTCACCTGGTTGGTAAGTCCTAGAACTTCCCAATCCAGGCTCATTCGCCAAGTCACTCCCTGAGAGAGTCCCGTTTCTCCACCTCATCACTCTCATGTTCGGGCGGTCTAGTACTCCTCTTTCTCCATATGCTGCCATCAACAGGACTTCCGTGGGGCGGTCCCCACGGTTGTCGTGCCCCAAGATGTTGATCAGGGCGGTCAGCAACATGACCACCTCTGGGTCCTCCAGAGCGAAGTCTCGTTCGATCAGCCGACGATAGATCGCATCTACCATCGGTCCTACATATGCCTCTGCCAGGTCCATCAATTCATCCAGGTTAAAGTTGTCCATTCTATTCTTTCCAAGTTTGATTTGATTCGATTTGATGATTTGACTCAAGTCAGTAATTTAAATGATCAATCAGGATCTAGAAAAGAAATCACGAATGTCACACTTGTCAGTTTCACCTTAACATATATCGATAAAATTTGCTTAAAGACAGTTCAGATAAAAAGATATTTATCCTAAAATTTATTAATATCAATTGGTTTCTAAAATTTTGGAATTTGACCTAAGATTGGACAGTCCAAACTTTGGATCTATTCCCAAGATCGTCATTTAGTTGTTCATGGTCACTAACCCCTACTTACCCATGATCTTAATAACCTAACACATAACATAACATAACACACATATCACATATTACACACAACTTAGTCTTTGGCCTAACACCCTCTCGCACATCACTCAGCCTATACTTAAGTAATATTTCTTATGTAGATATACTTGTATGTTCGTATCAGAGAATATCACGTGTACAAGCGCGTACCATTCCCGAGGATGCAATCTTCCTCTGTTTGGATCGTACACTGGAAGCGAGAGCTCCTTCACGTCCATTTTCACGAGGAAGTCTCTCAACCTTGTCAAGGACAAGACTAGGTTCTCTGGGTCCACGTGCTGCTTCTCCGTCGCCCTCGTCACCAAGAAGCATAGGTTTTGTCCCGGTAACTGTGACGTCGCCGCCGGAGGTAAGGCTGCTACGCCCCCTACTCCTGGTCTTTGCTTCCATAGGAATTCTATGTTTTTATATTCTCTCTTAAAATCTGCCGCTAACGCTGTCCTAAAACTCATGTCTGCTGTGATTGCTATCGCACATGTTCTATTTGTGAGTATGAAATCACTGTCTGTTAGTATTATGCTACTTGAATATTCATTTGGTAGGTTAAAATATGACTCAACTACCCTGCCTATGTCCGGTTTCTTAGGTTCTTTGCCTGTTTCTGCTTCTAAGTCTCCTGTTTCTCTTGCTATTCTTAATTTTTTTATTATCAAGTTTTCAGTGTGGGTAAGTCCTACCCCCACTCCCCGGACAAAAATATCCATCGACGTCCCCGTCGATCGCATACCGGGTATCAAGTCAAGGTTAGAAGCTGGAATGAGTAATCGTCCTTCCTGGGCAGCCCAGGAAGGATCATCTCGTTCAGTCTTGATGTATCTCATGCTTTCACGATCTACGTCTTGAATCGTGACGCTGGTCTCCTCTGGATCCGAGGTTGTTTCATTCAGCCACTCTAAGACACGCAGGTTCGTCAGGTCTCGTTCATATGACTGCTGTTGCTCATCGTCGAATTCTACCTCGGGTTTCGACCAGTCGTCAACCCACTCATCGTTGTGATCATCGACTATGTCAATGTCTTGTGACACAGTTATTTCCTCTAAACCCACTACTTCCTCCACTATTTTCTTTAGATCTATCCTATCCACTACAAAGTCGTCACCGTAAGGATTGTATTTCTTTCTTGGTCTCATCCCGTCCTTCTGACGAGTCTGTATGGTGAACGGAAGATCCGGTTCCAAGCTCCTGGGTAGAAGAAGGTTAAGAGTAAAGACTTTTCGTGTCCAGTTAGCATCATGTGTGGACTGACTCCAGTGGTGGAGTGTTGCGTGCTATTATATGCTCCCATCACCTGTGGAAGGTATCTGTCCCAATCAGTCATGTACCTGGAACAATATACTCTCAGCATCGACACTAACGTCCTGTTCTGTCTTTCCACTAAGCCATTAGTCTGAGGGTGGTATGTCGTGGAGTGAGCCTGAGCAACCTGTGAGCGTCTCATAAGCTCTTTCGTAAGCTCTCCTACGAAAGCTGTTCCATTATCCGATTGAAACGTCATCGGACAACCATGTCTTGCTATCCACGTATTGATCAGGTGGTCGCATGTCTCTTCCGCCGAGGCAGTTATGCAGGGCACGGCCTCTGCATACTTCGTGAAATGATCTATCATGACCAGCACCTGATTATAACCATTGTCTGTCATGCATATCTTTTGGTGATCTATCTGCACCACCTCGTTGAATTCAGACGACTCGATCGATTGTAAAGGAAATCGCAACTTCCTTGGATCCTTGACCTGTTGGCATGACAGACATGCTGTTACCCATTTCTCGCATGCCTTTTTCATCCCAGGCCACTCAAAGCGCTTCAGGATCCTCTGATATACTTTGTCGATCCCCTGATGGCCCATCTGATCATGTGACCTGAATAATAGTTCTGTCTGATAGAGTTGCGGTAACACTATCGCGTTATACTTGTATAGGACTCTGTCTTCCTCTCTTCTTTTGCAAGCCACGATCCCGTCCTTGTTCAAATATAACCTCCCTTCCTTCTGCATGAAGTATTGTCTCAGGATGCGATAACTATCCTCCTCGAGGTCCCCTTTATCCGGAGAACCATTCTCGATCCACCTTTTCAGGTTGCTTGTCATGCGATCATTTCTCTGCGCTCTTAGAAGGTCCGAGAGTCTGTATCTCGCCTTCAAGCATGTCTTCATGACCCTCATCTGACTATTCAGCTCGTTGGGCTGATGTGTGTCTTCTTCCATCTTAACGCACCAAATCTTCGCCAACGGTTGTGTTTCTTGTTCAAACGGCTGAAGATCAGTCCTGACTACCTCTTTCTGCGGCAACAGGCTTATCGAACGTTTCGATACCGCTAGCGTTTCTAAGTCATCCGCTGCGTTGTCAAAGACTCTTTCGCTTGGTATAAGGTAGCGATCGCTGTCAGGGTCCTGATACACCTCTCTGTCCAGGTCCCTTGCCCGAGTTTCCACTAGTAGCGTGTGTATCGCTAGTTCTGACAGTTCTGATCCCGAACTCGAGTTCCTCTCTGAATAGGTGTCCATTCCTGAGTTTCGGGAATCATCATCCGTCGAAGAGGTTGTGCTGGAGACTGCACGCTCCTCCAGATCATGTCTGTGCCTTCTTCGCATCCATATGAACTCCCCTGACAAAACCTTGTTCTCTAGGTCCTGTTTCTCATCAGGAATTTTCTCGTCTATCTCAGACTCCCCGGACAAATTTTCTTTTCCCGGGTGTTGATCTTGTGATCGCTGGTTCTTTTCATCATTCGTCTCCCCGGACAAATAGTCTTGCAGCCGATTTTGTTGTACCTTTTTACCTTCCTTATCCTGGTCCACGAAGGTGACGGTTTTCTTTCGCTTGCTGCTTTCCTGTTCTTTCTGTCCGTAAGAAGTATTGGTTAAAATCTCTTGGGGTATTGAGGATACTAGTTGCTGAACTATTGTCCTACAATCCCTCTCATTCTCTTCGTGCTGTCGTCTGGACGGCATGATCTTCACTTTCTCACTGACTGTTAGCGATGCCACTGCAGCTGTCCACTCGGGGTCATCTCTGGTCACTTCTCTTTCTAACAATCCACCCAGCATCCGCATCACTTGTGGTGTGACCTGCACCGTTTTATCCAATAATGAGAGGTTGTTTATATTCATGCGAGAGAGTTCTTGCTGGACCAGGTTCGAGCGCAGCAACAAATCCAAGGGGACCGGGTCCTTCTTGGACAGGATCTTTATCTCAGCTGCTTTCTCCACAGGTAACTCAGGGTGCCCTGGAATTGGATGTCCAGACTTATCCAACCATCTCTTTAAGGGAAGAGCTTCATAAGTTTCTTTGTCCAGAAACGAGAATCCCTCCTTTGATTTCCGCCTGATTGGCCTGTTTCTGCTCCAATCTTTCATAGAACTCAGTTTTCTTGCTGAGGCTGTCAGCATTCTGGTGTTTATCACGCATCCTATGTTCGATTATCATATGGTAGCCATCCAATCTTACTATCCATCTACCAATATAACTCTGATCCATCGAGTAGGTTTTCAACCAGGATAACGCTCTGTTGTCCACGCGTAACTTGAAGGGAGCGCTCCCCAAGTATGCACGGTACTTTTCCACGAAGGTGACTACTGCAAACATTTCTGCTTTCGGTGCGCCATATTTCATCTCTGTGTCACTCAAGACCTTGCTGCCGTATGCAATGGGACGGAGAACCGTTCTTCCGTTCCATTCTTGCTCTTGATGCAAGATTCCTGAGATGGCCACCACCGATGCGTCTGTGTCGAGAACATACATGCCCTTTTCTGTAGGCATGCCCAGCACTGGCGCTTCGCACAGTTCCCGCTTTATGTTCTCGAAAGCAACTTGTGCCTCATCGCTCCATTCGAACTTCTTCCCTTTGTTGCGCATCAGCTTCTGCATCGGATACACCTTGTCCGCATATCCTTTAATGAATTCTTGGTAGTAATTGGCAAACCCTATGAAGCTCATGAGCTGTGTGTCCGTTCTGGGAGCTTTCCATGTCAACACTACTTCCACTGCTTCCGGGTCCGGCCTCACACCATGCCTATCCACCATTCTTCCTAAGTACTTAATCGAGTCCCTAGGGATTTCACATTTCGATGGTTTGCACTTTAATCCTGCTCTTTTCATGCATCCAAAGACCTCATCGAGCCTATCAATGTGGTCTTCCAGGGTCGGTGTCGCTATGACTACGTCATCCACGTAACACATCACGAGGTTCCCGTACTTCTTGGTCACTCCAGTCAAAGCCTGAGCCATCAGTCTTTGAAAAGTGGCCGTTGCATTGCACAAGCCGAAGGGCATCCTCTTCCACTGGTACAATCCCAACTCGCACGCGAATCCGGTCTTCTCTCTGACCTTCTTTCGCAGAGGGACCTGCCAGAAGGCAGAACCTAAGTCCAATGTGGTGAAGAACTTGGCATCACCAAGCTTAGATAGGCTCTCGTCTATTCGCGGTATCGGGTACGCATCTTTTATCGTTACCGCGTTCAAGTAACGAAAGTCGCAACAAAATCTAAGCTGCCCCCCTTTCTTTTTCGCCATTACTACTCCGCAAGCCCATGGCGATTTCGAAGGTTCTATCATGTCGTATTCAAGCAACATTTCTATTTCCGCTCGGCACGCTTCCGATTTGTAAGGCGTCATTCGTCTTGCGCCTTCCCTATGGGGAACGGCGCCTTCTTCTAGTTCGATTTCGTGTTCGACGAAATTACAGCAACCGATATCCGCCTTATGTTTTGAAAATACATCTGCGTTCCGATTTAGGAGGTCCCGTAATATTTTGAAATCTCCCTCACCTATTTTCCCTTCTAAATGTTCTATCTCTGGTAAAACCGGTTTGTCAGATTCTAGTTCATATGACGAGGGGCGTTCCGGAAAATTCGAGCAGCTTGATAAGCCGTCGTCCGTTTTGGATTTCATTGAAAACAATTTATGAATAGATTTTAATTCATTAATCCTCTTTAAAATTTTATCTTTATTGGCATGATAAGGAGAGTCTTTCACACTATATTTCTTCAAGTTTTGTGTCTCCTCATAGTCGGTCCTCATCGGCAAATCGTAGCCAAGCTTCTTTCCACGCTGGATTGAAACCGTGGTGTCCAGTGTGTTCAACAACACATTGACACACAGTCCGTTTCGCGTTACCGAGAAGATCCGGCCTAAAATCACCGAACTTTGACTATTTGGGTTCGGTACTAAGCAAACCTGTTTACTATCACTTAACGAATTCAAATTTCTCATTCTAAAAATTGCTACTACAGCTTGTCCTGGTTGTAATTTTACTTTTCTATCTAAAAAAATTGGTACCTTATTTTTGTCTGTTATTATCCTATTAATTGGTCTCTTAACATACTTTTGGTCCGGGTTTCTAATCCGTATCAGACCGTTGTTCAAGTCAATCATCACGTCAAAATTCCTGACAAAATCTCTGCCCAAGATGAAATGGTCGGCGTCGTCCAGATTCTCTACCACCAGGAAGCTCATCCAAAGATTCCGTCCCCCCATGTGGAGGACCGTTATTGGTGTTCTTCCGGCCACGTAGATAGCTCCTCGATTGGCGGCGGCCAGTCGGAGATTCGTTGGAATTAGATCTTCCCGCGTGAAGCCCATTCTTTCCCAAGTTTTTATCGGCATCACACTCACCACCGCTCCTGTGTCCAGAAGCCCCGTGACTCCGATTTTTGTTCCGTTGGTGTCGAGCAGATGTGCGGTCACATCTGCTTCATACCCAATGTGTACTGCGTCTTGTTCCATCATGGCGTCAGGGCCTATCCTGCGGACTTTGAGTTCCTCTTCTCCCAAATAGATCTGCCCCATTTGGTCATCATCTGTTGTTACATAAATCCTGGTGTAAATACTGATTCCATCCACATTCAGCATTACTTGATACGGCCCATAGACCTCTAGGTAGCGTCCATGAAGTTTCTTTATGCGAGGGCCACCCGTCGTTAGCAGTGCTCGCACAGCTCTCGACTCGGTGCGTGGCTCCACCTGCCTCAGATAATCTGCATATGTGTCCAAATGCATCAAAGTGAACTCGGATGGTTCACTCAGATTTCTGATCACCTGATGTCCAGCCACTGAGATTATCGATTGTATCTTGCTTCCTTGCGGCACCATGCCGAACCTCTGACCGGAGATCACATTAAGCTTCATGCTCAAACTGCTTGGTGCTTTAGTTTCCTCGAACTCCGTTGCTTCGAAGGTATTCAGTTGCTCCTGAAGTTTTTCATTCTCCAGTTCAAGTTTCACTTTTTGTTCGATCTCTTTTGTCACTAGTTCCTGCTGCACTCTATTTAGAGCATCCCTCGCGGCCGCCTTATAATCGACCTTGAAGTTGTGAGCCGCAGTTGCTGGTTCCGGCTCACGTGTCTCCACTATTACCGCTTGCATTTTCTTTGCCGCCAGCTCTTGAGGTTTATCCTTTCTGCGTGCCTCTGCTTCACTCAAAAGTCGAGCCTTGCTGGCTTTCACTCCTGACAACGCTTCTTCATGTCTTGGATGCTTAATGTCTGCCACTGCATCCCAGAATTGCGGACAATCTGATTTAAAATGACCTTCCAAGTTGCAAAAGAAACACCTCGGGCCAAATTTCGCAATTACTCCTCTCATGAAATCCTCATGGTCCAACTCTGACGCATCTTCGTCCTCGAGGCTAAAGCCTATTGCTTTCATGCCTTGTTTGTAAGCTGGGCATGCTGACACATGATGGTCCGTTGAACTGCAATTAGCACAAGAGCGTCTCTTGTCCATATCATCCCTCGGTTTGTACCAATTGTTCCCTTGGTTTGCTGGTCCGTTGTTAAAATTGCCATAATTGTTCTTGTAATATCCAGATCTCGAAGGAGGTTTCAACAAAAGATACTCTTTTGATTTGAGCCTCAACTCCTCCGGTGTTGGCGCATTGGTTGATAGTGGTGTGTAATGCGTTGCTAGCATCGTACGAAGTTCATCATTCTTCACACCATCGGTAAATTTCAAGGCTACGGCCAAGTTCATCCTTCGGTTTGACTCGTCCGGTTGGCTGCGTCTCCTCAGCATTTCCAAATCATCGAGAAACTTGTCTATCGTTTCATCTTCTCGTTGCCTCCGTTTCTCGAAGCGCATCATCGCCTGGTGCCCCTGCACCCCTCATCCAAAACGGTTTAACAAGATTTCGAAGATTTTCTCAGCAGTGTCACGTTGATATTGCTTCTTGGCCATGACACAGTTCAGGGCTGTCCCTTCTAAGTTGCTGGTGAGCGCGCTGCATTCCTGTCTCTCCGACAAGTCCTCTTCCTCGAAATGCAGCTTCATTACCTCTATCCAGGTATCAATACAGCCATCAGATTCGTCTTTGTAGCATCTTGGTTTCTTAAAGACTCCTCTGGACTTCTCACTGCGTTCATTGGTTCTTGATAACCTTGTCAGGAATGTCTCCAAAGACCTGTTTAGGGGTTCAAATGCTGTGGCCATTGCCGTAGCATCCCTTGAGTGTCCTGCTTGAGTGTCCTCACACCTCGTCGAAGTCTCTGCGTGCGGTGCATCCCTGCAAGCCGAATCACCGTGAGTGTTTCCCGCTTGGCCCACATGACTCCTACTCGGGCTTGCATTCCCCCTGTTGCCGGAATCACTTCTCCCAGTCGCATGTGTGCCTTGCGTTGGTCGTTCGTTAGAGGTCTGTCTGTTCCCCGTTGAACTTGCTCTACTGTTCGGGCCCCATGCTCCATTACCCCTTGTGGCATAGCTTGATGAACTGCCCCTGCCTCTAGTGGATCCATACGTCTTCCTCTTTTGATGTTCATTGAAGTTCACCCTCGGTTCCCTGCTGGGACCTCCCGAGTTCGGTTCTCCTTCTTTTGGTCCACTCTTGCTGCTTAGTAGCCCGTCTAACCTATCCATGATAGCCTGAGTTCGCCGCTCCATCATGGCGTCTATCTTTGTGTCAAGAGTCCCAAGAGACTGCTCTTGCTGAATTCTTAACCTCTCCATGTCGTCTCTTAAGCGTAACTCTCGCTGTTCCGCCTCTCTGGTCATTCGCGACAAGTTCTTCGCCATATGCTCGTCCGTTCTTTCTTTCAAGCGTTTTTCGCTCCTGCCAACTTCCTGTCTATTGCGGTTTATTTCTTCCCGCAGACTTTCTCTTTCAATGTGAACTGCTCTTTCTAGTTCACTCATCCTTATTGACATCTGCTCGTTTTGTTCTCCTAAACTGTCCACTATGTTGTTTAAAGCTTCTTCTAGTGCTGCCCCGTTATCCACGAGTGGCGTCACTAGTGGCGGTGTAACCCTGTCGGTCCCAGGTAGCTTCGTGCTGGTCGAGATCCGGGCCTTGACTCTCTGTCTCGACGTCTTCTCATTATCTATTTCAGGATCCGCTACCGCGTTGCCTAGCCCTCTGGTTCTACTCTCTCCAGTCTGTGGCTCTGAACTTGTCATAATCGCGAAGTCTTTTGACTGGCCCGGTGTGTTTGCCTCTTTGCTTATCGTTGTCACTACACCAAATTTGTTCATGGTTCCAGTCTCTCTCCCGACGTATGCCTCGTTCTCCTGGATCGAACTGTTGAGGCTGACCTGAGATCCAAAGTCCCCTTGCCCCTCTTCATCCCCTTACTCCTGGGATTCACCGTCGTTCCCTGCTCCTCCTCCCATGCTGAATGGAAAGATGTTTCCGAAGGTGTTCTTCATTCTTTCTGAGAATGATGATGACGTTGTTTGTTTCCCAGTTCCGCCTGCCATCATACTGTTGTCTGTCGGAGATCTTCTAGTTGCCGTTACTTCAGTTGAGATGTCGGACAGTTCCGACATCTCCTCTCGATCCAATGTCCCGGTGGAAGTGGCAAAATCATGGCCTTGTTCTACCGGAGTAGATTCACTCGCCAGCCTTCTGCCTCTCCCTTCCAGTCCATTTACTTCCTGGTTGTCGTTCATGGTATGGTCCGTATTGACCTCCACTTCTAACAGTTCTTTTCGCTCTTCTGAGGTCTTCTGACTTCTCGTTTCAACCATTCTGCCTGAAACCGTCTCCCCTTTATCGGACCGGGATCGCTTGATCCAATCCACAAAAGGATCGGTCATCGTTTTTCTTTGCTTTTCAGGTATGAATTTTCTAGAGCTATTACCTCGTTTTGGTATCCTTGACTTGTCTAGACTCATTCTCTATTTGTCACTTATTAATGCCTATACTTAACCCGATTGCTAGATACCTTATAGTTTTATTAACAATAATAATGACACAACACAATAATTTTCACCAGATTCTATTAAATAGTGACCACGAATCCCTGTATGTTATCAGAGTACAGTTTGTATAAAATTTATTCACACTAACCGAATATCGGTGTTAAGATTTGAAAACTAGCACAATATGATGTTATCAGTCAATTTAAAAGATAGTGTACTCACTACCCAATCAAGCACTGTTTATGTTGATTTTAAATAAAAAAAAAATATATATATATTTAATGTCAAACTATGAAAACCTCTATGAAAACAACGTATGTGTAATGTACTCTTAGTCGGTCGCAGTACAATAGTCGAACCTGTCTTTTAAAGAAAAAGCCTTCCCTGCTCGGTGCTGCACCAAACAGACAAAACTTTGAAGGCAGTAATTTTCTCAAGTGGGCGTCTATTGCACCCACCGAGTACTGTGTTACCTATCTGCCTTCGGACTGCCCGAGCTAGACCTACTAAAATCCTCAGGGCAGTCACTTTTCCCAAAAACGTATTATGTTTCAATCCACACCAATGAATCACGCTCTTTTTAATGTAGACTTAGTGTCGCGAATATCCGAGTTCGGATCTGTTTTGTTTTGGTCTGGTTCTTATTGAAAGGCAAGTTACCAGTGCAGTCACTGATAGCTAGCCTGTGTGCTAATAACCTAATACCTCTCACTTTTTAGTCTTTCTTTCGTCTACCTAAGTCCTTTAATAAAATAATACCCCTCCTGGTTGGCACAAATAGGACCCTTCCGGACTAACAAAATCTAGACCCTTCCGGATTGGAACCCCTCTGAGTTGGTTAATATAAGACCCCTCCGGATTTGGACCCCTCCGAATTAGCAACTATAAGACCCCTCCGGATTCGGACCCCTCCTAACTTGAAAAATCTTTGACCCCTCCGGATTGGGAGCCCTCCGGTTTTGTAAAAGTAGCTTTTCGGAGTTTACCTTCTTTCAACCTATACCCCTCCGGATAC
Source organism: Symsagittifera roscoffensis (assembly GCF_963678635.1). Lineage (NCBI taxonomy): Eukaryota > Metazoa > Xenacoelomorpha > Acoela > Convolutidae > Symsagittifera > Symsagittifera roscoffensis. The sequence goes on along the minus strand of NC_087064.1, from coordinate 50,939,847 downwards.
GTTCTCCGATGCAATTTTGCTCTTTCAATTAACTAGGAAGGGTATGTGCTACTTTCCTAGACCCTTCCGGATTGAAGTTAAGCCTCTTATTTCACAATTCACACTAACGGTGAAGGGTCTTATCGCTCGCCTAACTTCGGCTCGATTAAGGTTTTGCTGTGCCTTTAGCCTTCCTTTTTCATCTAGAACAGCCTAAAGTTACTTTATTCAACCGCTATCACCTTTTAGTAGGGGTATAAGGGCTTTTCTAGAAGAAATTTATAAAACGTGAAGGGTGTACCCTTCCAAATTGAGGAATTTGCTAAAAACAATCTCAAAAAATTTTCACGCTTCCTTTTCCGAAAAACTTTTGTCCCTATCAGTAAGCTCAGCTAATTTCTGATCTATTGGTACCAAGATCAACTCAATATGCCCAGTAGTTCCAAAGTTATTAACCAAAACGTCTTTTTTCTAAACTCAAAAATTTTTCTCTCTTATAGGTTCCGCCTAACTTTTTCCGCAAATCAGGTCCTTTCGACTTAAAAATTATTGATCCGAGCTCAGAAGGCCTATACTTTTCTAGTTCATTGCAAAAGACCCGATCTAAAACGCTTTTATTGAAAAATTTTGCGAAAAACTATGCTACCTGTACCCCTCCGGATTGATGAATTCACCAAATCAAACACGTTAAGTTCGATTTCTCTGCAACCCGGAAGGCTTTCGGGTAGCGGGTTTTAAAACTTGTAGATTCACTAGTGGACGTTTTCCGAACAACTATTTTTACTGTCGTAACTCAAAAATTTCAAAAAATTTTCTAAATTTATAGTGTTTCGTTTTCTCAAAAATCACGAAAATTCGGTTTTTGGTTCCAAAATAGTTCCAACCACTTCCGAACTAAACTTAACCGGTTCTATCTATTGTGGTAGTGCAGTTACGATGTAACACACTAACTTAGCGCTTCTTTCCGTTTGAAAAAATATCGATATCTCAAAAATCGCGACTTGTGGGGGGATCAAAATATCGCTATTTTGACCCTAAAAACCGGTCTGTTTTCGTTGTTTTTCACTGAAAAACGATATAAGACTATTAATATAGGCTATATAAGTATTAATATTAGTAATACTATACCCCTCCGGGTTTGTTTAGTATCCGAATTAAGGTGCTTTACTCGGATATTCACAGTTCGGTGAAGGGTCACTACAGTGCAGCACTGTCGAGCCCCCCACAGATTACTATCTTAATTTTTGTACCAAAAGGGCTACAAAACTTGTTAACGATACCCAACAGTCAATTGTTGTCGTCGTTGAGCCTCTTCTTGTTGCTCCTTGTACTGCTTGCCGGATCAGTCTTCTCCCAAGACCCTTCCGAATTGAGCGCAAATCAGCTGACCCTTCCGGATTGAGCGCAATTTATCATTAACGTGCTTAAATGCTCAAATGACCCTACAGTACAAGCCTCACAAACGGGCTACAAAACTGATCGTAACGATCCTGACTGATATAAATGCCTGTAACAACAATATATCTATCAACAACAAACGGGGGGGTCGGATCACATCTTGTCTGGGGGGATGATTTCTACTGATTTTTTACTTTTTTACTGTTTTTGGTTTTTTCGGCAATTTTTTATTTATTTTTTGGTTTTCTTGGGTACTATACTACTTTTTGTTTAGTTTTACTTATATCTTTAAGTGTTTTTGGTCACAAACCACTCAGGGGATGAGGGGTTCGCGATTCCCCCCACCCTTCCTGGTTCGTGAATTTTCGGTCTTAACTAGGTTAAAAAACTATTCACGGTAATCCGGAAGGCTTCCGCGTTCCGAACTACCATTCCGCCCCGGCGGTTTAGGCCTTTTAAAGGCGTTAATAGGAGCATCCGCTCGGCGCGGAGTGCTCGTTAACGGTTCTGCCGGTCATGATGTTAAAAAAGAATAACACCCAGGAGCGCCATAAAAACATACATGTAACATTCGCCCGGAAGATACATATCGACGGAAAACAAAACTAAGTCTTAAGACGACTGGCTAGCGTCTAAACAGAGCTTTGCATGCTTTTCACCGTCTCTACCAAGCCAGTACTTTTCGGTGGTCTTTTCTAACATCGGGTCGACAACAACGTTACTGCCTTCGGCTTCGGTCAAAACACTCAAATTAACTAGATTACATGCAGAAATAGTGAGCTCATGGCTGGGTCTCAGTATCCCCAGACCACGAGGTCACTCCTAAAAACAGGGCTACTACTATTTATTATATTACTATTGTTTTTGTTCAGTAGATAAAAATCATCATCTCCATCGAAGACGGATCAACCCCTTCCCCCAACTCCTAGCTTCTCATCCCTATCAAAATGAATCCAGATATTAATTAAATTCAAGTCAGGACATGACAAGAAGCTAAAAGTTTATGCAACAGGATAAAAGTTTCAGTTCCTTTACCCTTCCGGATTGATGAATCCGCTGGATCAAGCTCACTAATCCTGATTTTCTCTTAATCCGGAAGGCCGTCTCTCACCCTTCACCGTTGTTCGCAACGGCCTTGCAACTATTGTAGCAGCACAATAGTTGCAACTCGGAATATTCTTCTGTTACTCTGTAACTCGTTGTCGTTTTCCGATCTCAATTTCGTTGTTGTTGCTAGCGCAGCTAATGTTGTTTTTTTTTCTTTCTCGTTTTAGCCAAAATGGCCTTTTCTGACGTTTCTCAGAAATATGACGTCATAATTCGAATTTTTGAAATTTTAAAATACCAGAATATTCTAGCCCTCACCGTTTGGCCAATAGTTCCAATAACGTTCTTAGTTCGTAATAACCACCAATCCGGAAGGCTCGCTGCTAAAAATTCGAATTCTGCAGAGATTGCATTTTTCACATTCTGGTCGAATGTCACACTTTACATGCTTTTAACCGTCTCTACCAAGCCAGTACTTTCGGTGGTCTTTCTAACATCGGGTCGACAAAAAACATTACTGCTTTCGGCTTCGGTCAAAACACCCAAATTAACTAGATTACATGCAGAAATAGTGAGCTCATGGCTGGGTCTCAGTATCCCCAGACCACGAGGTCACTCCTAAAATCAGGGCTACTACTATTTATTGAATTATGATTGTTTTTGTTCAGTAGATAAAAATCATCATCTCCATCGAAGATGGATCAACCCTTTCCCCCAACTCCTAGCTTCTCATCCTAGCAAAATGAATTCAGATGTTAATTAAATTCAACTCAGGACATGACAGGGAAGCTAAAAGTTTATATAAGTTAATAAAAGTTCCAGTCCCGAGACCCCTCCGGATTCCTGAATCCGGGGAAAGAAGACCTTTATCTTCCTCCCGGAAGGCTGTCTTCCACCCTTCACCGTTGTTCGCAACGGCCTTGCAACTATTGTAGCGACACAATAGTTGCAACTCGGAGCGGTCTCTGCTACTTCTGCAACTTTTTGTTGTTTTTCAATCACAATTTTCGTTGTTAACGCTATCGCAACAAAAGTTGTTGTGTTGTAACAGTCGCCTACTTCGGTCACATATGAGGCTTTAGAATAATAGACCTTATAACCATTGGCTCAAGAGTCAGGGACACTATCTCTTGTGTTTTTCTACCTCAAAAACGGTTGGAGCCAATTCGATTCGCTTGCGACATGAGACTAGAACCCGTTTCAGCTTAAAGGCTACTACCAAAATATCCCCCACTCTAGAAAATAAGAACGTTCCCATACTTAGGTCTCGAGATAACCAAAATACACGAACGCCGTTAAGAACAGGGTCGGAACAATCCGTTAAGTTATTTTTTTTTAGACAGTGGAACTTTGATCCATTTCAGATGGATCAACCTAAAACTCGCCTTATCTCAACATAACAATCATAAAACACACTCGAGAAAACTAAATTTGGTACTTACATAGCAGCACGCTTGAGACACAGAGTAATTAAACTAATTAACGACTCTGGCATAAATATAATCGAATATAACTCAAGAAGTTTTCTAACGATGAGTCCCAATCAAAGGAAGTAAGTTTTAACTCAAGAATCTAGTTTTGGCTCTGGACCATTGGGACACTTCACTTGTCCGCCTTTCCGTTGAAGGTTCACACTGGTCCAAATGATTTTAGCTCTGCTCTCGTGTTCGTTTGGTCTCCTATGTCAGATAGGACAGCTCTACTCTAGTTTTCTACGATGGAAATTGCGAATAGCAATTTCCCACTGTATATATTTGACAACTTTCCAGCAATTTTTAATTCGGTCGTTCTCCTTTTTCATTTTATGTTTTCAGTTGTCGCGAGAAAACTGAGCATGACAGACTCCATTCGAATTTTTGAAAAATAAAACTTCACTCCAAAATCACGTATATTCGTGTCCCTCAAAGTCAAACTTCCAGATATGACCGACTGGCACATACTCTCCGGACTCAAGATCGATGTCCTCATCGCGTGCTGCCGTCTGTCAGTGAATTCCCAGAAACCCGAGTGTTACTCAAGATACAGTGCCAGTGGTCATTTACAGAAGTTTGCAGCAGACTTAAGTTTATCTACACCCCAAAATTCACAACCATGTAAAATTTTCACACTATCACTAAACAAAAATCAAAATCTGCACACACCTGCACCTGTGAATTTTCGCTTTTTAAACTAGTAATTTAAAATTTCTTTTGTCCTATTCAATCAGGAAATTGTCATGCAGCATTTTGATTTATATAATAGATATAGCATATTAATAACAATATCTCATTTGTTAAAATTTCTTTTTGGTGAACCCAGATTTCATCCGAGTTCACCCTCGAGCCCCCTTCCCTCTCAAGACTTAAGACTCTAGAATTCCCTTTTGAGCCACCGGCTCACCTCGCGTTCTTCGCCTTCGAGGTACCAGACCCAGATAAATTTGACACCGTGATCTGTTTCAATAGTGCCTCTTCATCATCGGAGCTGATCACGATCTCCTCCCAAGCCTTCAGCTGTTCATAGGATCGCATCCACTCCCTCTGCTCCTGCAATCTCTTCGCTTGATTGGGCAAACTCTTCACCCTCGACTCTCGGTTCAAACAGAAGGAATTATGAAGACTCAGGCTCACATTCTTCGCCAGGTCATCCTCTAGTATCTACTCCCTCGCTCTGGTGTTGTTTCTGGATACTCTACCAACTCTTTTCCACCCCGTCGTGATCGCATTTCGATGGGTCAGCAGAGGTCTTTTGAAGGCCTCCGGTCCTATCTCGGCCTGGAACTGTCGATATTCCATTGATATTTCCTCAAATGATCCTTCGTTACCATGTATAACCAGGACGTTAACGTCGCTCGAAACCAAGGAAAGAACCTTAAGCGGCTCCATACGTGTCTGATTTCCATTGGTATGGCGAACACCTTGCATGCGGTCTCAAACAACTCAAGTCTCCTGCTGTAATCTATCGCGTAAATCGACTCTGCCGTTGGCGTCTTCGATTCCCGATACTTTGCTACCTTTTCTTCAATCCATCGTAGGGCCAGCATCGTGCTCACCACCAAGATGGTCACCTTTTGCTGATGATCGGGCAGTCCCAACGACCTGATTTCCTCCACATCCCAGATCAGGCAGATATTCGCGTGGTCCGGGTACCACACTGTTTGCGCCAGACAGTGGCATGGACAATCCCCATGTGTGAGGTCGATGCTCCTAAGATTGCGTTCTCCCGAGGCTTCTAGGAGAGGCTCAAGTTCCATCATTTTCTCGTGTATCGCGTCGATCTCTTCCAGGTTTGGAGCACCAACCATAGGTTTCCCGATCACGTTTTGTCTCTCGTGGTCACTTGTGTTTTCACCTTCCAAACCCAGAAGTTCTTCCCCCCAGATTTCACTCAAGTCGTCCCTCTGTTCTTTCGGCACTGTCCCTCGGATTTTCCTCAACAGCTTGTGCGAGTGATGCGACATCCGAGCCAGTCTTACGCATTTGGGCACTGAGAAGGCTTTGTCTATCAATACCCTTTGGCTGGATACTTCCACCATCGCCATGTGTAATGGATAGTGGCTGCCACATAGGTTGGCCATCACTGACCCCACTAAGGACTTCGCATTTAGAGGCAGACCATAGGCTTCGCTCATGGGAAATCCCATTTCCGCTTCAAGTCCAACCTTCCAGCTCTTGATGTGTTTTTGGGTCACTTGCAACACCCCGGGCCATGCCAAGTGGTGTTCTGACTCTAGCCTCTCCAGTGACTGGAGACTGCACATTCTTGAGAAGAATCCCAGAGCTGTTGCTAGGTTCACAGTGGTACTCGCGTAACACTCAGCCACCATCTGTATTTCACTCTTCTCCCTTTCGGTAATGTCTTCAAACCAGGTGACTAGGTCTTCTTTCTGGAAGGACTGTATCCTGACGCATGACCGTCCATCGCAGGTGTGCTCGCCATTTCCACACGTCGAATCAAGACAACTGCCCGGCTTCATTTTCTTCACCGACCCTAGTCTACTCGTCACTTCACTTGACTCCTTCACCTGAGGCAGGATCAGTTTATGCACTATACTCAATGTCGCCAGATCTTCATCCTCTGCTGGTGCTAGTCTCACTCGCTCCGTGACTTCCTCAATCAGGCTCGCATGGGGATGTGGACACCAGGAGGGCCTCAACATTTTCCACACCACTCCCAGATTCGTGACCAACATGCCATTCCCGTTACCCATCTTCAGTTCGACTCTTTTACTTGAGCGCGGCACACTTATTACTTCTGGTGTCTTCTCGAGAATCAAACCTAAGCTAGGTCTCTCTCTCTACAGTGTCTATCTCCACTATCTTCTTTGTCCAGAACTTCAGCAGTTCCGCCACCTCGTAGTTTCTGTGAGCGCCTCCGGCTTCCGAGTCCAGGAAAGGATTGTATGCCATCCCCATCACTCCAGACAAATACTGGTACTCTCCCTTTTTGTTGGATTTCAAGTACTCTCCTGACGAGGCCAAGTTACGGTGTACGTCGTGTTTCTCCTCGAACTTCTTGTTGTAGAATCTCCGTATCTCATCTAACTTCCTGTTCTAACCATCCTCCTTTTCTATCCCAGTACTCTGGTATACGTTCAAGATGACTGCTGAGACTCTCCTTTCCACCGTCTTGCTTCCGATTGCTCTTTGGTGACATGCTAGGATGGTACTATCAGTCATCATCGACATTATCCACCTCAAGAAACAGGTAGCATCTTTCCTCCTTGCCAGATTCAAGTCTGAGTTATCCCTAGCAACATGTTGCATCATCACTTGATACAACTCTAGATTCTTGCCTCCCAATTTCAACTTATCATACGACGTCAGTGTCTCTAACTCTATTCCCACCAGGCTCCACGCGAACATCAGTTGTCCTGCGGTTCTAATGAAGGGATTCGCCATCAACGGCGATGCCGATGAGGATGTTCTCATCGCTTCTTCAAAATGATCCCTCAACAAGTTCTGCCAAGTTTTCTTCAATTGGCTCCCCAATTCCAATTTGTTGATATCAGCCCTCTGCTGGGTAGCCCAGTTGCGTCATTTGCGTGACACGCCACTGTCGAACTTCTTTAGGCAATCTTCCAATTCTTTCAATGTTTCCAGGGCCACCCACCACGGTCGGGAGGTGTTCCTCGTTTTATTCTTCTCAAGAGGATCGCTAGTCACTTGCTTCCCAGTGGCCTGATGTTCATTTGAGACCCATTCTTTGCCGACGTCCACTTCCCTCGTTTCATTTTGTCCTCCGAGGCTTGAAGTCTTCTTCCGTTGTCGAGCTGGTGGGGATCTCCATCTCCCTTTCTACCTCGAGCAGTTTCCTTGGTTCGTAGCTACTCTTGTAGGCTGCTGTCTTCCATCGTGCCAGAACCATGGGGGCCGTCTCTCTCAAGTTTTTCTCCGAGACCGCATCCGCCGAAGGACTACCCAATCCCTCCACCTCTCTCTTCCTCTTGCGAGACCTCACGTCTTTACTTGGGGGCGTTGCCGTTATCATCACTGATTCGACTTCTTTGTCTCCATCAAACCCTTCCAACTCTTGCCTCTCCCTGCTCGAGCCTTAAGGATATTAGTACTTTTAATTATATTACTAGTTTTGACCTTATCCCCCCTTACACCTTCAATTATTTTATTGACAGTTTTTTTGTTTCAGAGTAGAGCTGTCTTTACATTCGTCCTCTTTGGTCTTCCGTGATGTCTTTCTCAACTCGACCATCTTGCTCAGCAGTTCTCCTCTAGGTTTCTCGTCCAGACCTGTCCCCATCAGGACAGGCTCTCTGAACTTCACCACCGTGTCCCACAGCTCTTCCTTGAAATCATCCAATGTGATCTCGCCATTCACTTCTTGATTGAAATCGCTCAAGAATTCTCGCCAAGCGTCCTCATCCAGAGTGCCTAGGAATGCATCCCTGTTTCCCTCGAAGGTGTTCTTCTCCCTTCCTTCTGCGCTCAGGAATATCATTCCCATATTAGGAGTCTCGCTCGTCAGTGGTAACTCTAGATTCTTGCGGTGAGATGAGGTCAGAGGTGGCGTGGCAGTGTCTGCCCAATTTTCTCCGCTCAGATCCTTCAACAGTTCTTGAGTGGTGAATTCCTCCTCTGATGGTTTTGGCTCCGGCGTGTTTCCCACTTCCATATCCTCTCCTGCCTCGCTGAGAGTCTCGTCTATGCTTTCCTCCCCTGATTCTACTCTTCTTCTCTCAAGAATTCTCCTGAATCGATCTTCTACAGGGCCGCTCCTTTTATCCCCAGGGGTGCCCACCGACAGGGGTGATGGGGTCGTCGGACCCGGTTTCTTGTACTCTGTCAGAGCCACATACAATGGGCCTGCTGCGTCCAGCTCCTTCCCCTCCTGTCTCATCTCCACTTGCTCCAGTCCGTAAGGTGCCCGGTATCTTCTCGTGGCAAACTTCATCTCGTTCTTTAGTGCAATGTGTCCTTCCTCCACGATAATCCTGCCATCATCCCACACCGGCAACATGTTCTCCAGACCCGCCCGCTCAAGTGTTCTGAAGACTTCTTGCACCTCGAATTTCGGGGGCATCGAGCCTCTCATCTTCTTTGCTTGAGTCGTCCATGAGTTTATTTTTATATCGCTAGTGTGAAAATAGACTGCTGCAGTGTAGCCGACGAATAGGGGTTCCCAGCCATCGGTGAATTCCCTCTGTTGCTCCTCAGCCGCTGCTCTCGCGAACAGGGACGGGACCACCAGGGAACTGTTCATTCCCAGGGTCATTCTCCTCACTGTTGGGAACTCTAGAATGCTTGTTGGTAGGACTTCCTTCTCCAGTATTGCCTCTAGCTCCCTCTTCACCAACTCGAAGCTCTTCTTCCATGCGGGAACTCTCAAGACCTCTTGTCCACTCGCCGTCAGGGGATTTAGGTTCCAGAACTTGGGGTAAGTTTCGATGGGGCCTTCGCGTTTACCTCCCATCCTACACTGCAGTTGTCCTCGGAAACTGTATACCATCAACTCTGCATCCTTCACTTTTCCGAAGAGCACCGTGTTGCTCATTTGTGCCCTCAGCACCTCTTGCTGACACCAATTGAGTGTCGTCCCATCCAGTATACTTATGAGGCTCAAGTGGGTCACTGAGTAGCGATAAGCTGTCACCAGAGGGTCTGGAAACGCATATGTCACGGCCGGTCCATAAATGCAGGTTACGACCTCCTCCAGCCCCCGGATTATCCCCATGGGGTCCAATCTCATGCCCTTATTCACTTTCCTCCATTCATCTCGCGTCTTTGGGTTCTTCTCCTCACCAGTCAGGTGTCGGTTCTGCATCAGGAGGTACTGCACTAGCAGCGTCTTCAGCCCGGCAGCACACTTATATGAATAGGTGTCAATGCTCGAGTGGGTTTTTCCCATCGACAGGGGCTCCCCATATTTCATTAGTCGATGAAATGACACCAGTTCACCATTGGTCAGAAGCACCAGTGCCAAATATCCATCAATCCGGAGTGTTTCCACACCCCGACTGAACATGTACGCTGGACCCATATTGAATAGGTACCTCGGGTAAACCAGGTACAGTGCCAAGAACAGGCTGATGGACATGTTCAAGATTTCTTGTATAAAGGCTCCAAATATAGTCTCTTTTGCACTAAACACTCTAGCCATGAACTCCTTTCCCCAACAAGGACTCAATAACTCAAGAATCTCGTGATCCCTCCTCGTCTTCAGCTCACCCTTTGCGTGCTCCCTCCAGAATCCTCCAATTGTGACCTCGTTGGCCGCTGTGACGAACCTGGCCACCGTCATTTCCCTTTTCTCGGCCACTTCCAGCTGCTCCTCAAGAAAATTCCAGATTTGCTTCACAAGAGGCGGAGCATTCTCCCTCGTCTTCTCTGTAGCGTTTTCCAATATTGGTGTCAGGAAGGGCCATCTGCCTCTTTCTTGTGTCAGTCGATACACCATCGACTCCAGTTGCTTCTCCGTTGAGGCCACGTTCTTCCTTTCATTGCTCGGTCCTCTAAACTTACTGGTGGAGCTTGTGATGGTTAACTCCATGCTTCGAAACCACAGGCTGGCCGTCAGGTGAGCTACTATTGGATGATCATCTCCTACAGCCGGACTGAGCTTGAGTTGCCTGGCGAAGTTTGATATCTCCAACAAGAGGACCTCGTCCAATACGATGAGGATATCTGCCAACTCGTAGAAGCCCCTCAACGCGTGGGACACATCCGCCCACGCCGCCGCCAGTTCTGACTTGCGAAGTCTCAAGTTCGTCGATTCCAACTCCCGATTGGGAGCTGCCATCAGGATACGCCACCCATTCCCTTCAGCTATCAAGATCAAGACCGCATATACGAATTGCAGAGCGGGAGGCATGCTCGCGTACCCGGGGGATGTCGTGAACACCACTCTTGTCTTGGAACCAAATCGTGAGTTAACGTTCTCCTGTACCTCATTCATCGCTGCAAATAACGTCTGGATAGCTTCCCAGAATCTCTTCGGCGCTGGTTCATCACCTTTGAGCTGCTCAAGAAACCCCGTCGCATGCAGGTAGTCATTCATTCCCGCAAACAGTAGTAGCTCGGGCTCGCAAGGCATCTCCGATTTTATTGCCACCACCAAAAAATATTATTTGGTTCAGCTCCGCTCCCGGTAGTGAGTATATCAAAGTTTCCGGCCAAAACAACTTGGGGGACGTTCCCTCGAAGTCCGATCCCGCTAAGATGACACCCTCGCAGCGGCTGGATCTGCTCTGTCGTAAACTGCCAAGGTCTTGGCCAATTGGGTGTTCCCGCAGGGTTTCCCGTATCTAGGATCGTCTGCCAACCTCGTACCTTCATAAGCGGCGTCCGGCAGTTCCATTTCCCTTGCGTCCAACAGTTTGTCCACCACTCTCAACTGTGCTGGAGTTGCCAACCTAATTCTGGCAATGCTTGTTCGATGCTTGGGAGGCTCCACCACGAGTCCCGGACTCCCCAGCAACTTGAGACGCCTGTAATTGATGGGTCCCATGACCGATTTTGTGGAAATCCCAGTCAGATCCGCCGTCTCCATTATTTTCGCTCTTGAGAAATGCGTCTCGTGAGTCTTCAACCAGTCCACGCACTGGTGTCTACCCAAGTCTTCATGTGACACCCGCTCAAGACCCAAAGCTTCCGCCAACTCTTGCCTGCACTCCAGATCTTCCAAGTCCAGCTCTTTCACCTTCTCCACATATCTCGACCTACTGGTCTCAGCTGGCCTCTCCACCCTCTTGCTCTCCACCACCACCACCGAGGATATTACCGAACTCTGAGGAGTTGATGACGTTGCCTCCTCGGCCTCCATGGGTGCTGCGCCTGGCAATCTGGTCCGGCTGCTCCTCGAGCTGTCTCTAGAATTGGCCGTCGCTACCAGGCGACTGGATAAAGCTCTCGGGTTGAAGAAAGGTGGATTTGGGGGTGGCCCGAACGTGACTTGGGTCGTCTCTAGCAACTCTGCCTCCAACGCGCTTATGTGTCTTTGGAAGACATCATTCAACCACTCTACTCCCCTGGGCCTGTCAAAGTGAATCCCGTCTGAGGATGCGTCGTCGGGGAAAACAGATCGCTCCATCTGCTCGGCTACGTCCAGTAATCCAACGGGGAGGACACTCCTTTGATGTATTTGCCTGATTATTTCGTTCAGTTTTCGCACCTTCGTGTTCATCTCCATCGCGTGTTGGTCCGCCTTCATGTTGTAAGGAATGGTGCACACCGTGAGAATGGCAGGATCCATTTGAATCCGCAATTCCTCAAGGATGCAGCTCATCTTGTCATGTAGCCTCGTCACCTCGTCATTCGTCCCGATCATTAGAGTTACCGTGTACACTCTTGCCATCCCTAGCATCTCAAGTGTTGCCAACATCTGTGGCGTCGCAGCTCCAGCGAAACTCAAGATCCCCGTTTGAATCCGGGTCAGCACCCGCAGCAGGCTGTCCCCTACGATCAGGTGGACCTCCCCCTCTGGCACACGTGGCTGCGTGAGGTATTCCACCCAAGCCACGTCATGGAAGCAATCCCTCCTGACTCTCTGTGCCGTGCTCCAATCCATACGATTGTGCCTGTGGTATCTGCCTTCTGTGTTCTTCTCGTAGCTTGAGATCACCACACTCCTGATAGGTTGCTCCCTCCACGTCGGGGGTAGCTCCACTCTTGCTGGACTCTCACGATTCCTTAGCTGTAGTCTCTCGTTCAATTCTTTCAGTCGTGACGAGCTACCGCTCACCTGACTACCACTCGGGGTTGAACTCGGGGTTGAACTCGGGGTATACCCAGGCAGTGCGTCGTCCATCAATGGGCGTATTGTTTGTGTCTCTAGGCCACGCAGGGAGGACGTTGATTCAGTTGGTATCCACACCTCCAACCCCTCATTCATATGCTCTTGAGCCGCGCGGTCTAGGTTAAATCGTCCCTTCGATCTGGGAGCTTCGTCCACCTCCATACGCGACTCTGGCCTTGAGCCGGTAACCATTCGCTCCTTGGGCCTAGCCCCTTTCTGCATATCGAGCTCGCGTTGTCGTTGCAGGATTCTCTCAAGCTCCGACTTCAGCTGCTCACAATTCGCGGCATTCTCTCGCACTCTTAGTTCTTGTAGATGCTCAGCTTTCAGCATATCCAGTTCCCTCCGCGCTTGATCCTTTTCGACGACCGCTTGATCCCTCTCCAGTTTTGCCTGATCATTTTCAAGCTTCGCTTGATCCCGGTCGAGGTTCGCCTTGTTCCTCTCCCGCTGAGTCCTCTCAAGCTCTCTCTTCATAGTACTGAGGTCCGGATACGCTTCCCCTGTTTGTTGCGCTCGCGTCATTGATGGCATCTTACTCGTGCTCTGGCCTGTAGACCTGGCTGATGGTCTGATCGGTAATGGGAACTCCCCTGCACCATACTCGGTGTTGTTGCTCAAGCCAGGGTTCCTTGCCAAGTCAAATCCCCTTATTTCTCCATCCACATTCCAGGACAGCCATCTGGTTTGCTCTTGGTTGGATATTCCATCAGTGGTGTAGCCGACCATTAGAACCGCTTCTGTTGCAGACTCCCGCCATTCGCCCTGTTCTTCCAATTGGAGGATGGCGTTCAGCATCACCGCCATTCTCTCATCCACTTGAGTGTAATCCAGATCCCTCAGGCGTCTGTATAACTCATCAAGTGTGGGCCTTTTGAGAGCCGATGGCATGGACTTCCAGAATCGATCTGCCATTTCTGTAACTTCTAGATGATCTTGAGTATTAGTAACTTGTGAATTACCTTAGCAACTTGTGAATTACCTTAGCAACTTGTGAATTACCTTAGCAACTTGAGTACTTGAGAATTAACTTCTTGAAGCGTTTTTCAACTTGTGTGTTCGTTCAAGGACTTCCTTTCTTTCAATTGAATGTAGTTGGGTAGTCAATTTGACTTTACCAAATCAATCTGAAAGTAACACTCAATTTTTAGACTAACAGGCTATGTTCCTAACCTAAAACCCCCCTTGCCACTATAGTTAAAACCCTTTCCTGTTCGTTCTACTAAAATAGTTCAATTGGAAATTTTCTAAAAGCATGCAGATTCATTTTATGTTTTAGCACCATCAATCATTTAAAATTTAATTGTCATGCCAATCACCTTTAAGATCCTTTTACCTGTTTTGTACCCCCACACCTAACTCGAGATCCTCCCTTCATACCCAACTCGAGAACCCCGTGTACCCGACTCAGGCGATGCTCAAGTAGTATTTCTTATGAAGATGTACCATTATCTCCGTTTCTGCGAAGACCACGTGTAGGATAGCGTACAATTCCCTTGGGCTCAATTTGCCCCTGTTTGGGTCATACACCGGCATTGAGACCTCCGTTATCCTTCTTTCAATCATGAAGTCTGGTAGTCTTGTTAGTGCCAACATCACGTGTTCAGAATCGATCGAGTTCCTGTCATTGACCCTCGTCACTAAGGAAGCACAGGTATTTGCCCGGGACTTGTGCTACTGATGGTGGAAGCGCAGCCATTCCTCCCAGCCCCGGTCTCTGTCTAAACAGAAACTCCATGTTCTGGTACTCTCTCTTGAAGTCAGCCTCCAGTCTTGATTTGAAACTCATGTCCGCCGTGATACAGATTGCGCTATTCCTGTCTGACAGAATGAAGTCACTATCCGTTATCAGGATATTTTCCGACTATTCGTTTGTTATTTCAAACTTCGTTTTGAAATTCCGTCCTATGGTAGGCTCGGCCTCCTCCCCATCTAGTTCCAGTCCGCTCGTTTCTCTCACATCCCTGAGTTTCTTTATCATTAAATTTTCGGTGTGGGTGAGTCCTACCCCCACTCCCCGGACAAAAATATTTATCGACGTCCCCGTCGATGATGCTGGGTCTGAATTAGCTGGCGGAATGTCGAGCGGCCTGTCTGTTGCCGTCCAGCCGAAGAGAGGATTCTCCGTTTTCACGTGCTTTTCCGCTGATATGTCAACTTGTTGTATGCTTTGTCCTTCGTCGCTTCGGTTCTTGACATCGCGCATCCATTCTAATATCCTCAGGTTCGTATTCTCCCTCCTCTCTATCTCGCTCTGTTCCAAATCCGTCTCCCGCTCCGGTGTCGAGTAGTCTTCCTCTGGGTAGTGTTCATTATCATTGATGATTTGCCATTAATCATCTGCCGTCAGTTCGCCCACACTTAGTAGTTCTTTGCCTAGGTCGTCGGGCTGTATCTTATCAATCAGGAAATTGTCCCCGTACCTGTTGTACCTCATGCCTGTTCGTTTGCGATTGCCACTCCTTGTCCCCGCTGGTATTGATAAGTCTGGTTCTGTCCACTTCGGCACCTCACCTTGCTCCGGATCGTTCCAATCTTCTTCCACAAAAGATTCCGCTTCAGAGTCCGCTTCTATTTTTTCATTGTCATCCAAACTCAAGTTCTCATTGCCATCATTTTTCTCTCTGATGCATTTTTCGTTCACTTCACATGCTGGCTCGACCAGTAGGTACTCGAGTCCCTCCATGTCCCTCCATGGTATACACCAGTCCTCTGGGGATGTGACATGAGGCTTCAGATTTTCATAATGTGCTGCTCGCCCAGTACTCAAGCGGTAGAACCGTCCTTGTTGATGTACTTCCGTTATCATGAATTGTCCTCTCCATTTCTTGAGTAGTTTCTTCGTTCCTTTGGGCGGTATGAAATTCTGGAAAACCCACACGTACTGGCCCACCTCATATGGCTTCGCCTGTAATATCCTTTCATCATATTTCTTGCGCTGTCTCATTTGTGCTTGCGCAGTGTTGCTCCTGCATAGCTCGTTTTTTTTCCTGCTGTCTCCTGATCGCTTCATTCACGTAAGCTTGAGGCGACGTCCTCTTCCCTTCATATTTCGGGCAAAAGTATTGTTGCACCTTGTCTATCCCTTCATATTGTTGCACCTTGTCTATCCCCTGGTGCCCCATCTGATCGTGCGATCTGAACAGCACCTCTGTCTGATACAATTGTGCTAATATGATGAGGTTGTGCTTGTGTAATATCTTCTCCTCGTCTTTTCTCTTGCATGCTACCACCCCGTCAGCTGTGTGATAGAGTAAATCTTTCCTTTCTTTGTAGAACTGGCTCAGGATCTTGTAGCTGTCTTATTCAAGTTCCCATTTCTCCTTGGACCCCGTTTGGATCCATTTGGAGAGGTTACTTGTCATCTTGTCATTCTTTTGGGCTCTTATCAGGTCCGACAGCCTATATCTCGCCTTGACATGTTCCTTTAGTGCCATGATCTGTCCATTCATTTCCCCAGGGTTGTGGATGTCGTCATTCAGCTTCACGCATATTATCCTCTTTACGATCTTCATATCATCTTCTGGCATTTGAGTTGCATGATAGTTCCCTGAATGGTTTCCTCGAAACTGCAATTCTTTCAAGTTCTTTACCTCCTCGTACTTCCTGTACGTCCAAGTTGTACGTTCCTGAGGATGGATCTGTTTGTAATTCCCTGTCGCGGTGTCTAATCTTCTCTTCTGCCAATATCATGCAGAGACTATCCTGATTGTCGCTGCTCTCGTCCGAGTCCTCATCCCATATTTCACACTCCCCGGACAAATTTCCTCCTTCAGTATCTTCTTCCTCCGTGGACGTGGACCACTCCCCGGACTCTTGACCTAGTCCCAGGTATTCAGCCTCTTCCTTGAATGCCACTTTCTTTTTCCTAACCCGAGTCTGTTCAAGTATGTCGTCCGGGATTTTTTCAACCAGTGACTGCACGACTTCCTTCCCATCAGGGTTAGTCACCTTCGTCGTGTTTTCATCACTAACTATCCCGCTCTTTCGCAGTATTGTGACCTCTGGTTCCTCCTTACCCTTTTCTTGGATCACGGGCTTGTCATCTGCTAGTTTCTCGAGTAACCTCATTAAGTCATCGTCTATTTGTGCCTCTCCCGTCTCTACCTGGTTAAGATCATAACCTTTTGCCTTGAGCGTCTCCCTCACAATCTTTGACTTGAGCATTATCCCTATGGGCATCCCTCGGTTCTTTTTCAAGATTGTTTTCTCCGGAGGTTCTTTTGGTAATTCGGGGTGATCTTCTATTGGTTTGCCTGATTTGTCCAACCATCTCGTGAGTGGAAGACTGTCGTACGTTTCCTTGTCCATGAAAGAGAAGCGATCCTTGATCTCAGGTCTATCTGCCTCCCTCTGTTCTTGTCTCTCGTAGAACTCCGTCTTCTTACTCAAGTTGTCAGCGTTTTGATGTTTGTCTCGTGTTCTATGCTCAATTATCATGTTGTATCCATCCAGGCGAACTATACACCTCCCAATGTAACTTTGGTCCATTGAGTACGTTTTCAGCCAGCTTAGTGCCCTGTTGTCGACTCGCAGCTTCAATGGCTCGCTGCCTAGGTATGCTCTATATTTCTCGACAAAGGTAACCATCGCGAACATCTCTGCTTTCGGTGCCCCGTAATTCATTTCCGTGTCACTTAAGACTTTGCTCCCGTACGCTATTGGTCTCAAGACTGTTGTCCCGTTCCACTCTTGTTCCTGATGGAGAATTCCAGAAATCGCTACTACCGATGCATCCGTATCCAGCACGTACATCCCTTTCTCTGTTGGCATCCCTAGTACTGGTGCCTCCACAACTCTTTTTTTATTCTCTGGAATGACTCTTCTGCTGCGTTGTTCCACGTGAACCTCTTGCCCTTGTGTCTCATTAACGGTTGCATCGGGTAAACCTTGTCTGCATAGCCTTTGATGAATTCTCTGTAGTAATTTGCAAAACCCAGGAAGCTCATCAATTGGTGTTCCGTTTTTGGCGATTTCCAAGTTAGAACTGCCTCTACTGCGTCTGGATCTGGCCTGATGCCGTGTCTGTCCACCATCGTGCCCAAGTATTTTATCGAATCCTTGAGTATCTCGCACTTTGATGGTTTGCACTTTAGCCCCGACCTCTTCATACACGCAAACACCTCGTCAAGTCTCTCAATGTGGTCTTCTAGTGTGGGTGTCGCTATTACCACGTCATCCACATAGCACATTACCAGATTGCCGTACTTCTTCGTCACACCTATCAGCGCGTGTGCCATCAACCGCTAAAATGTGGCAGTGGCATGGCAAAGACCAAACGGAATCCGTTTCCATTGAAACAGACCCAACTCGCAGGCAAACCCTGTTCTGCTTCCTGAGTGGTACCTGCCAGAAGGCCGAACCTAAATCAAGAGTCGTAAAAAAATTTGCATCACCTAACTTCGAGAGGCTCTCATCAATCCTAGGTACGGGATAGGCATCCTTCACCGTGACGGAGTTCAGGTATCGAAAGTCACAACAAAACCTCAATTGGTCGCCTTTCTTTTTGGCCATCACTACTCCAAACGCCCACGGTGATTTGGATGGTTCTATCGTATCATACTCTAGTAGCGTTTTTATCTCTTTTCTACACGCATCCGATTTGTGTGGGGTCATGCACCTCGCCCCCTCCCTGTGCGGTATTGCGTTCTCCTCAAGTTCTATTTCATGCTCAACAAAATTACAACACCCGATGTCTGCATTATGCCTTGCAAAAACTTCCTCGTTGCGTTCTAATACGTCCTTGATGGCTTCGAGCTGTTCGTCCGTTATTTTGCCCCTTAAATGTTCAATTTCCGGTAGGACCGTTTTATCACTCTGTATTTCATCTAGTGTGGGCCGTTCCGGGAAATTCGAACAGCTCGATAGCCCATCGTCTTTCTCTGACTTAAGTGACTTCGCAAGACCTGATGAACCTTTTATTTTCTTCAATCGTCTCAAGATACAAATTTTGTCCCTATGATTGGGACAATCAACAGCTTCATTTTGTTTTTTGTTTTCAGTCATTTCATATCGAGTTTTTACGGGTAAAGCATATCCCAGTTTCCTCCCCCTCTGTATCGTGATTGGTATGTCAAGAGTATTCAACAAGACACTGACGCAGAGACCGCTCTTCGTTATCGAGAAGGATCTTCCTAAAACAGCAGCACTTAGACTATTTGGATGTGGGACTATGCATACCTGCTTGTTGTCACTTAGTTCATTGTAATTTTTCATTCGTAAGCTTACGATCGCCGCTTCGTTCGCCTTTAGCCTCACCCTCCTACTCAAGAATACCGGTGCTTTGTTCTCATTCGCCATTATTAAATTTACCGGTTTAATTGCGTACCTCCTATCCGGGTTCCGTATCCTGAACATTGCGTTATTTAGATCAATCGTTACATCAAATTTCCTGATGAAGTCTCTGCCTAAAATGAATTGGTCAGACTCATCTAGGTTTTCTATCACAAGAAAGCTCATCCACAGGTTGCGTTCCCCCAGATTTAGGGCTATTATCGGCGTTCTGCCCAGCACCCGCAGCGCCCCTTTGTTTGCAGCTGACAACCGTATTCTCGAGTCTATCAAATCATTTTTGTTGAAGCCCATTCGTTCCCAGGTTTCGATTGGTATGACACTCAAGACCGCTCGTAACTGAGTCTTCTTGCCACTTATGTCGAGCACATGTGCTGATACATCCGCCTCTGTCCCGATGTGCATTGCATCTTCCTCAAGCATGGCGCAGTGTCCAATCGATCTCACTTTCAACTCTTCTTTTCCTACGTAGATTTGCCCTATTAGATCTTCATCACATGTTATCATTGTTTTCGTATAGATGTTGATCCCATCTATATTTAGCATCACCTCATGCGGACCATAAGCTTCTGTGTACCTGTTATCAACTCTGACTGACTTGCTACCCCCTCTCGTGAGTAGTGCCCTCAATGCTCTAGAAGTCGTTTGTGGGCTTATACCACTCAAGTAATCTGCGTACACATCAATGTGCATTATTGTCTGGTCACTTGGTTCGCTCAAGTTTCTCGTTACCTCATGGCCGCCCACGGTGATTATTGACATTATTCTTGCCCCGATTTTTGTTATACCGAATGGCTTCCGCGTCACCATCTTTACAGTGTTGCAGTTTCCATTTTTGTCGACCCCTCTTTTATTGATAGCTTCTGCCGCCGCCTTCTCATAATTTATCTCTAGGGCGTTGCTGGCCGTGGCTTCTATTGTACTATTAACTTGCGTTACAGCTTTCACTGTTTTCCTTGGCAGTTCCGCACTTGGTGTTTCTACGTTTTTCGTTTCAAGTTCACCTTGTCTATTTCTCTGGTTCTGTACCGCTGCTAACGCCAACTTGTGTTTTGGATGACTCTGGTTCTTGACTGCCTCCCAGAACAACGGACAGTCCATCCTGAAGTGCCCCTCTTGGTTGCAGAAGAAGCATCTTGCACCTATTTTGATGATCAAGCCACTATAGAACTCGTGTTCCTCCATCTGGCTCATATCTTCCTCATCGGGTGCATATTCCAAACTCTTCATGCCCTGCTTGTATGTTGTGCAATCCGCCACATGATGGTCAGCTGGCCCGCAGTTCGCGCATGATCTACGTTTGACCATGTCATCTCTGGGCTTGTACCATGACGACCTTTGTGGTTGATTCCCCCCTTGCGTATTCCTGTTATCTGAGAAAGAGTATTTCTTGGGTTTCATTAGCATGTACTCTCTTGACTTCTGCCTCATCTCTTCCGGAGTTGGTGCAATGTCTTTCGACAATGTATAGTATGTTGCTAACATTGTTCTCAAGTCATCACTCTTTACCCCATCAATGAACTTTGAGGCGATGCTGAAGTTCCTTCTATTGGTGGATTCTTCTGGGTCACTCCTTCGTCTCAAGCTTTCAAGATCATCTAGGAACCTGTCTATTGATTCATCGTCCCTTTGCCTTCTCTTTTCAAATCGCATCATCGCTTGATGACCCTTCATGCCTGACCCCAATCGATTTAACAATATCTCGAAGATTTTATCCGCTGTGTCTAGTTCCTCTTCCTTCTTCGCAACCACGCATTTCAATGCCGTGCCTTCCAAGTTGCTGAGTATCGCTGTGCATTCTTGCCTCTCATCGTTCAAGTTGTCTTGTTCCAAGTGCAACCTCATGACTTCTACCTAAGTGTCAATGCATCCGTCTGAATCATCCTTGAATTCTTTCGGTTTTTTGAAAGTTTTCCTGGATTTGCTGCTTCCTCTGTCACTCGAGTCGGTGTTCCTTGTGGCGAAGGCTTCTAGTGTCCTGTTCATCATTTCCCAGGTGCTTGCCCATGTCATGACATCCGGTACCACGTTGTTGTGAGTCGTGGAGTCCCCTGGACCACTGGTTGTGTTCGCTGTTCCATTTTTCATAATCGCTTTGCCCCCCCCCCCCCCCCGGTGCTGTACTCGCAGCATCCCGGGGTAATGGTAACGGTGTTGACTGCCGTTTGTTCCGTTGTGGTTCCACGAAGTCAACTCTATTACCTTGCGTTCGCTCCGCTGCTGGCCTGTCTTGTTGCGTTGAGTTCCTCAAGATGGCGTCTAACTTTGTCTGTATTGCACAAGAACTCTCAGCCTGGTCCCTACTCATCGTATCCATTCTCGTTTCCAAACTCCCCAACTGGCTATTTACTGCGTCATATCGTTGCTTCATTTCTTGCATGTCTTTTCTGATGTTCTTGTCTCGCTCTTCATCAGTGGTATCTACCTTGTCCGACATCTGCTGAAGCCTTTCCTCTGTCGCTCTCGCTAGACTGAAATAGCTGTCCAGGAACTCATGTTTGTTGTTTCTTATTTCCTTCCTTATCACATCCCTATCCTCTTCGCTGTGCTTCAGTTTCTTGTCTATCTGATTTAGCTTCGCCATCAAATCACCTAGCTCAAGAGTAGCTGTTCCATGGTCAGTTGTTGTCCTGTTGTTGGTTGCTGTTCCCGGTCTGATCTGGTCTTCGTTTTGGTCGGTGTCTGTCGTTCTCGTGGAAACTGCTCCGAATGTTTTGCCTTTCTCGGCTTTCGTCTCTTCCACTGCTGCGTCTCTCGACTTCATTCCGACCATTATTGCCAATCTTTCAGTAAAAGACGTTCTTTTGCTTGAGACTCGTCCTTCACCGTTTCTGGCGTGTTGCCTGTTGTGTCTTCCACATTGTCTATCGGTGAGAACTCCATGGACTTTGGATTAGGTTCTTCCGCATTCGGCATCGGAGTTGACTCTGTCGTCTTCTTTCCCACCTCATCCACACTTTGGTCCGGTGTATCTAGTTCAATCTCGATGGCGGGTTCTGCTTGTTTCCCTTTCGTGCCCTCTTTTGCTCGGTTCTCTGTATTACTCCTCGTGTTGACCATGCTAACTGAAAAAATCTTCTTCTTTGTTATCCTTGGACCCATTGACGTCGTTTTACGTAGCGACGAGTTATATTTTGTCTTCGCTTCAGTAAATCTTTTTTCAGCCACCGGTACCCTGCTCCGCCTCATTATTTTTATTTACAATTGTTCCTATTTACAGTATTACTATCTACAAAATTCTACTCTAAGGTTAAAACCTCTTCTGACAAATTTGATAAAAAGAAGTTTACAATTTAATAAAAACAACATTTCCTGAGCTTTTTGAAAATTCTATATGTTCTTGATCCCTACAGTACCGGATCTTTAGGACTGGATAGAAAATTTAATTTTGCGATTGGTTACTTCAACCTGTCTTAGTACTCTTTAGTACCGTCAGCCCCCTTCTTTATACTGTTCCAAGACTTCCTCTCCACTGTCCCAAGACTATTTAGTGCTGTCCCAGTACTTCTTGTTAGTGTCCCAAGGCCACTGTCCCAAGACCCTTGCCCTAAGACTACTGTCCCAAGACTACTGTCACAAGACCACTGTCCCAAGACTACTGTCCCAAGACCACTGTCCCAAGACCAGTGTCCCAAGACCACTGTCCCAAGACCACTGTCCCAAGACCACTGTCCCAAGACCACTGTCCCAAGACCACTGTCCCAAGACTACTGTCCCAAGACTACTGTCCCAAGACCAGTGTCCCAAGACTGTCTCGTACCAAGACTGCTCTGGTCCAAGACTGTCCCAAGAGTGCACCATCCCAAGACTGTCCCAAGACTGCACTGTCCCAAGACTGTCCCAAGACCGTACTGCTCCAAGACTGTCCCCAGACTGCAATGTCCCAAGACTTCTTCGGTACTGTCCCAAGACTTGTCACTAAATGCCTGGATATAGGATCTCTTCTTTTTCGTTGTGGGGACTCTTGAACCACTGTACCGTGTACCACCACTTGAACTCTACTAAAAAAAATCCAAAAACCCTATCTTAATGGCCAAAACCCAAATACTGACCCCCTATATTTATCTCCCTCTCGTTGTTTCAGGCTATTTGAAACCCTACCTTCCTCGCAGGTATCTTGTGATCACCTGTTCGTTCAAATACCAACAACAAATTTTCACCAAAACGTAAAAATTTAAACAGGAAAAATTCCAAAAACAGAGAGATGAACCCACCTAAAATTCAAAGTTGACAGATGTCAACCTTTGTCTGAAAAAATGTCTGGTACCCGATTGCCACGCGTTTTCCTCCCCCCTGCTAGCGATCTTATGGGGTATCACAAAAACTGTCTATGTCCGTTCCCCCCTACCGATCCGACCCGGGTACCTACCTTAACTCGATGTTAAATTTGGATATCCGCTTCTTATAACCAGCGCGTGTAAGTATCTAATGTAACTAAATCGACGATGCCGAACAATTAGTTACTCTAATGTTTCCCCCCTTTTTACAATTTACAACCGCCAACCTCTAACCTAACCAGCCCCCCTTCTAACCTCCCCCCTCTTAAGCCGAAAAATCCCCTAAGCGCCGGGTGCTAAACCTCTCGAGAGAAAACCGTAGACCTGTTTCCAGGCCTGCTTGTGTAAAAACTTCCTCAAAACAATGGGGCTCCGCTTATCCAATTTTCCACTTATTTCCTATAATGTAATGGGGATTATAACGATACCCGTTTGCCTAACTTGAGAACATCCCTGTGCGTCCTCTTCTTGTTGTAGTGATTCCGTGCTGGTTGTCCCCTTGACGTGCACTGCACTTGACACCAGCACCACCTTCCCACTTGGCTGGTCATCTCTTCCAGTCAAGTTTGCTAGCGGTTCAGTTCTGTCCTTGTGAACCACTTCCCCACTCGGCTGGTCACCTTTTCCAGTCAAGTCTCCTAGTGGTCCGGCTAGGTTGCAAGCTATCTGAAAACCCTTAACAACGCCCCCCACTTGGGCACCTTATTGAAGTCACTGGTTTAGATTGCTAGATTGATCGAAACGATCGGTCTTATAAAACACTATGGGTATACTATTTAATTAATATAAAGGTTTGATCCAACTAATCTGGTATCAAAGTCACTGTCTTTTTTGTTTTATGGTTTTTGTTCCTTTTTCTATACTTTTTTCCTGTTTTGTTTCGTTTTTTGTCTTTTTGCTCGTGTTTTTGTCCCCCTAGTTACCCCCCCTTACTCGGTTAGCTAGGCCTCGTTCGGAGAGCGTACCAGGAAGTTTTCTCAAGTTTTCTTAAAAGCTATCACGGTACAACCGGAAGGTTTACACGTTCCCGCTGAACCGTACCACCGGTACTCTAGAATGGGCTTGCAGCCCGAAGCTGTGTCAATCGGGTTCGACTCCGTAGTCATGATGTCGTAAAAACACCCAGGAGCGCCATAAATACACTATGTAACAGACGCCTACTTCGGTCACATATGAGGCTTAAGAAAAATAGGCCCTATAACCATTGGCTCAAGAGTCAGGGACACTATCTCTTGTGTTTTTCTACCTCAAAAACGGTCGGAGCCAATTCGGTTCGCTTGCGACATGAGACTAGAACCCGTTACAGCTTAAAGGCTACTACCAAAATATCCCCCACTCTAGAAAATAAGAACGTTCCCATACTTAGGTCTCGAGATACCCAAAATACACGAACGCCGTCAAAAACAGGGTCGGAACAATCCGTTAAGTTATTTTTTATTAGACAGTGGAACTTTGATCCATTTCAGATGGATCAACCTAAAACTCGCCTCATCTCAATATAACAATCATAAAACACACTCGATAAAACTAAATTTGGTACTTACATAGCAGCACGCTTGAGACACAGAGTAATTAAACTAATTAACGACTCTGGCATAAATATAATCAAATATAACTCAAGAAGTTTTCTAACGATGAGTCCCAATCAAAGGAAGTAAGTTTTAACTCAAGAATATAGTTTTGGCTCTGGACCATTGGGACACTTCACTTGTCTGCCTTTCCGTTGAAGGTTCACACTGGTCCAGTTGATTTTAGCTCTGCTCTCGTGTTCGTTTGGTCTCCTATGTCAGATAGGACAGCTCTACTCTAGTTTTATACGATGGAAATTGCGAATAGCGATTTCCCACTGTATATATTTGACATTTTTCCCGCAATTGTTGATTCGGTCGTTCTCCTTTTTCATTTTATTTTTTCAGTTGTCGCGAGAAAACTGAGCATGACAGGTTCCATTCGAATTTTTGAAAAATAAAACTTCACTCCAAAATCACGTATATTCGTGTCCCTCAAGGTCAAACTTCCAGATATGACCGACGGGCACATGTTTATATCAGTTTCTTCTCCAAAATGGCCGTTTTTGACGTTTCCTAGAATTGTTACGTCATCAGTTCGATTTTTTAAAATTTAGAAATTTCCGAATCCTTCAGCCTTCACGATTGTCCAATCGTTCCAATAGCGCTCTTATTCCCTCAAAACCGCCAATTCGGAAGGTTCGCTGCTAAAAACTCGAAATTGCTGCGTCTGCATTTTTGTCCATTCTGGTCGAATGTCACATACTCCCCGGACAGTCCGGTCAATGTCCTCCTTGAATCTCGCAATGTTCGTAAAATTGGTACAGTGTCACCGAACAGAATTTACAAAATGCACGAAATTACTTTTATCCACGTCATATCGACTCACCGCAGAATATAAATGGCATCATACTACTTCACTATAGCCTTCAAATTCTTTCATCAATCTGCACATTGAGGATATGACCTAAGATAAAAAAACATCTTTTCGGACTTCCAATGTCAATGTCCTGATTAAAAACTCTTTCTCCTAGATTTTTAAAACCTTCGGAAATCTTGCTTGTTATTGTCCTGAATATTAAAACTAAGAAACTCTGTGGTTAGAAAGAACAATGAAACAATCTCCATCTTCGAGAGATTACCTAAGCCTTTCATATCACCACAAAGTAATCAGTTCTCCTAGTTGATTAAAAACAGTCATGCAGGCTGGAATAATTAAATATACTCTTTACTAAGCCTTTTTAAATGAATAGTAAGTAAGTGTCTCTAAAGCCACTAACTAAAATCAAAATGTAAATTTATAAATGCAACATATTCAAAACTCAACTAAATGTTTCAGCTTTCAATTACAACTTAGTTGCTTGGTTTCTCGCTTGTGTTTTTTCACACACATAAAACAATTCTGAGTTTCAACTTCTTCTTCATCACTCCTTTGTTTTCTTCTTTGTTCGTCGTTTAGTAGTTCTAAAACTTCTAACTTCTTCTAATTTTCCTTCTTTTTGCATCTTGTTCTATCGACCATTCGTCAATGTTCCCTCTCTTCCTCCTGCGATACTGACTCTGCACTTTCAGTTTCTGTGTCTTTCAACACATCATTAGCTCTTCTGACGCTGTTGGAAGCAGTCCTCCGACACTTCTGCTCTTCCACCCTCTGTCTGCAACAAGGTAGGGGATCCACGTTAGATTCTCTGTTCCTGCAGAAGCTGTTGTGGAGACACAACGTCACATTTCTCTCCAAATCTTCCTTCAACATCTCTGCCTTCTCCTTTCCACTACGTTCACTTGTCCTGGAAATTCTTTTGACAGCGGTGGTCACTGCATTCCGATAAGTCACAAGAGCTGGCTTGAAAGCTCCTGCTCCAATGTCCAGCTCATATTCACTGTACACTCTGCCGTGCTTCGACATATGCTTCTTAGCATAATTGTACAACCATGCAGTCATGTTAGCTCTGAACCATGGCATCAATCGTTTTCTTGCCCATATCTTCTTCACTTCCATCGGAATGCTTAAAATCTTGCACATTGTCTCAAAAAGATCTAAATCTTTCAGACAATCCAATTTCTGCAACTGTTCTCTCGTCGGTGCCTCCTGTCTATTGTTTTCTTTCACATGAGCTTCCAGCCATCGTATCGCCATCATAACTCCCACTATCACTATTGTTATGGGCTGTGATGAGTCTGGTAAACCCATGGAGAGCAGCTCTCCAGAGTCCCAGCTCAACACCAGATTACTACGCTCGGGATACCACCAAGTCTGCAGCAAGCAGTGGCAGGGAAACTCGTCATGCGTCAATATGATGCTCCTCCAATTACGTTTTCGCGAAGCTTCCAGTAATGGTTCCAGTTCCATCATCACTCGGTGGACTTCATCATTCTCGTCTACTGTATTGTAATCTGTAACAGTTGATCCTCTCTGTTTCTGTCTCTCAAAGTCACTGAAGTTCCCACTCACGTCTCCCATGAACTTCCTTCCCAGTATCAATTCCAACTCCTTCTTTGTTCTCTCTGGAACTGCTGAGAACATCTTACATAGCAACTCGTAAGATTTTTTGGACATTCTCGTTAGTCTCACACACTTTGGCACTGAGAAGGCTTGATCCACGATTGTTCTCGTACTCTTTACATCCACAGCAACGAAATGCACCGGGTATCTGCTCTTGCACATTAGAGCCAAAGTCGTTCCCAAAAAAAAATCGTGCTCCTGATGGTCTACAATAAGTCTCACTGTGTCTGATGTTCGTTTCCGCCTCAATCGCTTCCCTCCATTTTCCTATGTGTTTCTGCTCGGTTTGCAGAACTCCTGGTAACACTTATACACTGATGGCAGTGACCATCTCATGTCTCTGTTCTAGATTCAATAGTGACTCTAAAGAACTAAACATGCTGTAGAATCCTAGTGCAGTCACTAGATTCACCTCGGTTCTTAAATGGCAATCTGCGATCAGTTCCGTTTCCGTTCTTGCTTTCATCACAACATTCCCAAACAATACCGTCAATTGCTTGTGTTGTCTCTCTAGGGTCTTCACACAGTCCAGACCACCAAAACGTGACCTTCCAGTCCACAGACTTCCGCCAGACAGCTACCAGGTTTGACCCAGTCTTCTGGTCCCCAGCCAGGCAACTCCACTTTATCTTCACCGTTGCTCCTAGAGGCCGTTATCATCACATTATATATGATGTTAAGGTCACGCAGGTTACAGTCTGCATTCAGCTCCCTCTGCACGTCTTGTGTCGCCCGTAATATCGAGTCAGCGTTGGGACTAGGACACCATGATGGCCTCATCAATTCCCATACTACCATCAAGCTCGTTCTCAGTAATTCATCTGAGAATCCCAACCCAAACTCCACTCTTTTGTCGGATTTTGGTACAGAAGGTGCAGTCACCTCTTCTTCCAAGACCAGTCCCAATTTGATCTGAGGATTGGTAGCGCTCTTAATCGTTACAGTTCTCGATGTCCAGAATCTTAGCAACACTGCCTGCTCATACTCGAAGAAGCAATCGCGTATGTCTTCACTCAGGAAAGGGTTGTACGCTATCCCTATGATTCCGGATACGTAGCTGTAAGACTTCTTCTTGATCCGTCCACAGTATTCACTGGATTTCGGCAGTGCCCCCATAGATTCTTTAGTGAGTCTCAGCTCCTTGTTTGAGAACCTCCTGATTTCGTCTATTTTTCTCATGGGCTCTAACTCCTCGAGTTCTTTCATATTCACCCTCATCGGTTTGCTTTGCTGCATATCCAGCAGTGCTAGCAAGAGTAAGGCTTTCGCTCGCTCATCGCCCTCCCTCAGCATCTTGACACAGGTGTTCAATGCAGGTACTGAAATCTGCTCTATCATGAATCGAATGAAACAGAGAGCGTCTCTCCGCTTCGCACACGCTACTGCTGCTCCCTCTTAGGTAATCAGATCCCTCAGGCTCGTCATAAGGAAAACCTTCTCTTCTTTTGACCTCTTCCTTTCTTCTGAATCATATTCTTCGCGAGTCAGTCCCATCATGCACCAGGCAAACCTCAGTTGTAACTCGGTTCTCACGTAAGGTACTGTCATGAGAGTGTGTATTCTTGGCGCAGTCCTCATCTCCTCTTCGAAGTACTTCAACACGACTGCTTTCCATGGAAGGCTCACCAACTGCTCCATCGTTTCTGCCTGTATATCAGACGACGCTAAAGTCCCGTACGCCTTCTGCTTGAGGGTGGTGCCCTGCAACATTGTCTCCAGATAACCCTCCATGGCACTCTTGTCTTCCAGAGCCATCACAAACCCTCTAGCCGAGTTTCGGTACTCCATTATCTCCATGTATCCACCGGCGGGTTCATCTATTGACACAGTCTCCGACACTCTCAATCGGTTATAATCCACTGGTACTAGTTGTCCTGCGACACTTCCCTTTCCGTGGTTCATGGGAGATTGTTTAAAGTCTTTCATCGAGCTTTCTCCACATTGGCTAAGTTTTTCCATTTCTAAGGTTGCTCCAGTCAGAGTGCGGTCACTCCTTTTGGATTTGTAACCTGTTGACTTTATTCCTACCATGAGAATGGGTGGCACCATCGCTATATCAGGCAACATTTTATCCGTGCCAGGCAATTGATAATCACCTTGTCCCAAATCCATGACCTCATCGACTCGTTTCCTTTTAGCTGAATTGACAGCTTTTATCGATGTCTCCGAATCCACCTTCGTCTTTCCTACTCTCCTCGGCATCATTCTGCTGCCTAACTTCATTTTCATCTCGTTGATCTTATCAATCACCAATTTCGATCGCATCGTTCCTTTCCTGGTTCTTGACAGATACACCACCTCTCCTTTATCGTCTTGCGGTGTCATCTTGATGGGAGAGTTTGCTTCACTTTCATCAGTGGCTGAGTCAATCAACAACTCACTCAATCTACCTTCACACTCATCAAGTTTATCAAGGACTTCCCGCATCAACGGTCGGTTGAGACCTGTTTTCAAAATGGACTGGGTCCCATAGCTCTGAACTACTGTCCCGACTTCTTCCATGAACGCCACTCTGTCCAATCTGCATCCCGTCCTACTTTCATGGTCTCGGTGATGTACTTCCCACTCTTCTTCGGGCAACGTTCCCAAGAAAGGTACTCTGGCTGAGGCCTCTATTCTTCTTCTTCGAGGTGATTCCATGAGGATTCTCTGTTCGTTATTTCTTGAATTGCCAGGAGAGCTGCTCTCCGGCAAATTCCGTTTCATTTCCATAAAGGCTGACGGAGGCTCCAGAGTCGAAATGCCTTCATCCGCTGGCTCATTCGTCTCCAACGTATCCGCGTTGTTCTCAAGATCACCGAAGATATTGAAGTCCAGGCTGGATACTCCTCCTGTCGATGCCCTGTCGTCTTCCCCACCAGCTTGACTTGCATCTTGTTGCATGGGTTCTTCGGTTTGACTGCTTCCTCCCTGTCCATCATCTCCTTCTGACTTATCCCTCTTCGAGCGTGAGGATCCTTGCTTTCCAGTGTCGGCTCCTCCCGGAATTTTTTGGTATGATCAATGTACCGGCCGATCTATCTTCCTCTTCTCCATGGACCACTTTGATTTCCTCACAACCGAAGGGTGCTAGGAAGGTTCTCGTCCGCAGCGTTCCTACTACCGTCAACTCCGGTTTCACACTAGTCAGGATCAAGGAGGCCTCAGGCAGTTCGGTCCTGCCTCTCATCTTCATAGGCGCTAAGCCTAATCCCGCCCAATCCTTGTCAAATTTTCCAGGCTTGGGAGTCGCGGCGTTGCTTATTCGCCTTCTCGTCGCTTGATCCGTATAGGCAAATCGTGTGTACTGTAACACGGCGGAATTTCTTCCCGCAAAGTATGTATCCATCGTTGCCACGAAATTCCCTATTCTCCTTTCATTGGATTCGAATGCTCTCAGCCTAGGAGTTTGTACCACGGAGACTGCTCCGAGCAACATCCTTCTTATCAGAGGGAATTCAGGGATTGCCTCCGGCAGCTTCTCGTAATCACCCCAGTCTTTCGTCTCTTCTCTCACTTTGTGATATGCTGCAGTGAGACGAGGAACTCTGGTCATTTCACCATTCGTCTTGTCATAGGGTCTCAGATTCCAGAGCTTTGGAAACACCTCGATGTGTCCTCTTTCTACTTCTCCCATGCGATCACGGAAGTGATCGTCAAAATTGATGACCGTCAATTCTGACTCTGATATTTTCGCAAATAACAGATCTTCACTCATGAGCTCCCGCAATGTGTGCTGCTCACACCAGTTCAGTACACTACCGTCCACTGCTGATATGAGGTTCAGGTGCAGCACCGACCTCCTATACGCCTCCACCTTAACGTCAGGGAACGCAAACATGACTGCTGGCCCATAGATCACTGTCACAAACGCCGTGGCTCCTCTGATCAATGCTAAGGGATCGGTTCTCATAGTCAAGCTCAGATCGGTTAACAGGGGCATGCCCCCAACATGTCGTCTAACATCTTCTTCTCTTTCGATAGTCTCATCTTCTCCCGTTCCAAAGCGATTTTGTTGTAAGAGATATTGGATAAGAGTGTATCTCAGGTCTCTTATCTTATTCCACGAGTCCATGGATTTCCTCATTTCCAAATTTCTCACCCTCTCTCTCATCTGCTCTGGACAACGTGTCAACTTCAATAGTCCTCCCAAGTTTCCGTGGGTAATCGCAATCAGTGTTAGAAGCCCATCTAACCGCAGGTTCTGGATTCCTTCGGTGAGCAGCATCGTCGGTCCCTTCACGAAACTCTCTGCTCCAAATGTCACGAACAAGGCTAGTAGTTCCACTATTGACACTTCCACTACTGCTTGGAGGAATTCCTTTATCAAGTAATGAGATACTTTCGGGTAGACTTTTGTCAAGAAGGACGCGGTCCATCCGGCTCCCAACCCTTCCAGCATGCTGTCCGTCCATTCAAAGCCTTCCTGTCCCCTCACTTCTTGGGTCCAGAAGGTTTCCAGGGTAATCTGACACATTCTGTTTACAAATTCAGCGGTCTTTTCTTCAGCATTTTCCGCGTTCACCTCCTTTAACAAGTAGGCATGGATCTTCGTGATCATCACAGGGCCTTGCTCAAAAGCATCTGCACCCAATGCCGCTACTCGAGGACTTAGGTGTAGCCACTGGTTGGCTTCCGGCTTGGTTCTCAAAACCATCGCCTCCAAATGAGCTCTAGTCTCTTGGGAATTTTTCTTTCTCGTGCTTTCACCTGTCACTTCCATTGCTCGGAACCATAAGTCGTTGGACATCGCTACGACCACTCGATGGTCGTCGTCTATTCCCGGTTTCAGTTTGAGCTGTCGACTGAAGTTGGACAGTTCCAACCCCAGCACCTCGTCCAACACTAACATGTGCAGCGCATGGTCCTTGAATCCTCTCATCGCGTTCGAGATATCTGACCACACTGCAGGTAGTTCAGCCCTGAGTGGCCTCAAGTTCTCCATCTCTATCATGCAATTTGGGGCCGATATGATCACATCATATTTCCCTTCCGAAAGTAAGGTCACGATCGCATACACGAATTTTAGTCCATCCGGGAGATATGCATACCCCGGAAACAACGCGAATACTACTCTCGGTGTCACCTTAGTGAACGACCCCTCCTTCGTCGCATCCACCACTTCACCCATCGACTCAAGGATATCTTTTATCGCTGGCCACACAGCATTCTCTGCCGTTGTAGGATCTCTGAGTCTGCTCAGAAAACCTCTACTGTGTAGATGGTCATTGATGCCATCAAACACGATCGTAATTGGGTTCATGTCCGTCTGTCTTTGTACCCCTATAGCCAGAGATACCGATTGCAGTAGGTCCAGATCGACCGCTGCCAACATTATGACGTCCGGCCAAAACAGATACTTGGAAGTATACACGAACTCTGAATTCGCTACTATCATGATCTTGGCCTTCCTTATTTCTGCTTTGTCATAGGCGGCGAAGATGGTCTCATCTTTCTTTATCGCTTTCAATCTGCCGTATCTTTGGACATCACCATCTTGACTCACTAGTTTCGGGTATACTCTTTCCTTTAGATGACCAGGGGGTGTCGTCAGCTGCCTGAGCATCTTCACATGTTGTCCAATCGGCGCTCTCGTCGTCAGAAATCTTCCTGGTCTCTCTTCCCAATTCCCCTCATCATGATTCAACCTCACATCCTGCAATGGTCTCGCGTTCACTGGTCCCATTGTGTTATTAGAGGGCAGTCCCTCTAGGTCAGCAAATCTCAAGGCCGTCGTGGAACTGAAGTTTATGCTAGCGGCTATCAACCAGTCTACGCCTGTTATCGAGTACAGTCTGCTGACGGATAGCCTCGCTCCATTCGGCATCCTCCTTGCACCTTCGATGAAGCTCACCCTCTGGAGATCCAGCTTCATTAGTTCATCTTTGTATACATGCCAGGGAGATGGTATGGGTCTTGATCACATCAACGAGCCTCTGCCCGGGCGTCTCTCCTCTCGACTGGTACTTGTCGTCTCCGATATCGTGTCCGATCTAGACGTGCTGGCTGTCTATTCGATTGGGTCAACAGGTCCTATTCTTCTCCTAGGATGGATGGTCCTCCCCACCGGCGCTTCTCCCAATCGATCTTGAACGTCTGTCCTTTGACCTGGTTCGCTGGAGCTCTGTTGTCTGTAGTTCGTGACGGCAGGGACCGTCCCCAAGCGTGTTTCCAGGCTAGGAGGCACAAAGGCGGTAATCACCGCGTCATTCGATGTTCCTTCTTCCTTCAGCACTCCTGTGTCAAAGAGTTCTGCTTCTAACTCATCCAATCGCTCCTGGAAGACTCTGTTCAGCCAAGCCTGTCCTTCTATACTATCGAAGTGGATGCCGTCTGTGGTCAGCTTGGCCTGATCCATCGCTCTCAACTCATGTTCGACGCCCATGAGGATTCCGGCATTCCGACTTGCGAGATTCCTCAAAATATTGTTCCACCTGACCACTCCTTCGTTGTGCCTTCTCCCTGCTGCTGTCAAGCTTCTTACATTCATAGGCACAGTGCAAACGGTCAGTACCGCGGAGTTGAACCTCTGCCAGAGAGTAGTAAACAAGCACACCATCATCGAATCCCATAGTGCTTCCTCCTCATCCGAACTTCTCGAGATGTTGTTCGTTCGAACCTGGATCATCACACTGGGGATCCTCCCTGGATTCAATAGTTCCACCATCCGATATAACTGGGCTATAGTCGCTCCTCCGAAGGCCATCACCGTGGTGACCCAAGAGGTCCTCAAATTCGATAGTACTCTGACCAAGCTGTCTCCCAGTATCAGATGTGATGTCCCCAGTGGCGGTTGTTGCAGGTTTACTGCCGGGTTCCAAGTCGCTGGATTGAAGCAAGCTCTCGGATCTGTCTCCGGAACTCCCGAGAAGTTATATCTCAATTGATTGTTCTTTTGTATGTCTATTGATGGCTGGCATCTTCTGTATTCTTCTTTCTGGGGCCTTAGAGCTCCCCATTAGTGGCGTCACGTCGCTTATTCCCTGTCTGATCACGGTCTGGGAGAGTCGTACTCTGACCGTGTCATCGATCGTTCCATAGGGTGCAGTCACCCCGGAACCTGGCGCATTCTTGTTGGCGACCAGTCGTCCAGCTGTCTCTATCAGCTTCCTCACCGTTTGTTCCACGACGGGGTCACCCAAGGTGTCACTAGGGTCCGGGATTGTCACTCGATCTGTTGCTGTCGGGAGCCGTGTCTCCGTTGTCTGACTCATTTCTCGAGGCGTCAAGAGCTCCATCGGGGACTGCCCACGAGGAATACTCCTTGCAGGTATCACCTTCTCCACGGCCGTGGTCAGCGCCCTCCGTTGCGATTGCTCCTTGTAGTTCTGCCTCAAGCGCTCAATTTTTTGACCCTGCTTTTTGTTGCAGTCTTTGAACAATTTCTTCCATATGTCCCGATCTTCCTCCGTACTGAGCATGGTTTTGGTCATCTCGTCCAGCACCCTTTTCGTTCTTTCCAGTTCGTCCTTCATCCCATCCAGATCTTGCATGGTTTGGTTCGTTTGAACCTTCTGTTCTACTTTCGCCCTCTTTGGTGGCACAGCTGCTCTCAGTGGTGAACCAGACGAGGCAGCCTCGCTGTTCATCTCCTGATGCATTCTCGTCAGCCCAGGTTTGGGCTTGGAGGGCATAGGCATTTCACCTGGTTGGTAAGTCCTAGAACTTCCCAATCTAGGCTCATTCGCCAAGTCACTCCCTGAGAGAGCCCCGTTTCTCCACCTCATCACTCTCATGTTCGGGCGGTCTAGTACTCCCCTCTCTCCATATGCTGCCATCAATAGGACTTCCGTGGGGCGGTCCCCACGGTTGTCATGCCCCAAGATGTTGATCAGGGCGGTCAGCAACATGACTACCTCTGGGTCCTCCAGAGCGAAGTCTCGATCCATTAGCCGACGATAGATCGCATCTATCATCGGTCCTACATATGCCTCTGCCAGGTCCATCAATTCATCCAAGTTGAAATTATCCATTCTGTTCTTCAAGTTCGATTCGGTTTGATTCAAAGGTTTGACTCAAGTGAGTAATTAAACAATCAATCATGATCTAGAAAAAGGTTCACGATTATCACACTTGTCAGTTTCGCCTTAACTTCTTGTTAAAATTCATTTAAAAACAGTCAGATTAAAAAGATTCTGTTCCTAAAATTAATTAGTATCAATCGGTCTCTAAAATTTTGGAATTCGACCTAAGATTGGACAGTCCAAACTTTGGATATTTTCCTGAGATCGTCATTCAGTTGTTCATGGTCACTAACCCCTTCTTAACCAAGATCTTAATAACATAACACATAACATAACATAACACACATATCACACACCACACAACTTATTCTTTAGCCTAACACCCTCTTGCACGTCACTCAGCCTATATTTAGCTAATATTTCTTATGTAGATATACTTGTATATTAGTATCAGATAATATCACGTGTACAAGCGCGTACAATTCCCGAGGATGCACTCGTCCTCTGTTCGGATCGTACACTGGAAGCGAGAGCTCCTTCACGTCCATTTCCACGAGGAAATCTCTCAACCTCGTCAAGGACAAGACTAGGTTCTCTGGGTCCACGTGCAGCTTTTCCGTTGCCCTCGTTACCAAGAAGCATAGGTATTTTCCCGGTATTTGTGACGCCGCCGGGGGTAAGGCTGCTACGCCCCCTACTCCTGGTCGTTGCTTCCAAAGGAACTCTATGTTTTTATATTCTCTCTTAAAATCTGCCGCTAAAGCTGTCCTAAAACTCATGTCTGCTGTGATTGCTATCGCACACGTTCTATTTGTGAGTATGAAATCACTGTCTGTTAATATTATGTTTCTTGAATACTCATTTGGTAGGTTAAAGTATGACTCAACTACCCTCCCTATGTCAGTTTTCTTAGGTTCTTCGCCTGTTTCTGCTTCTAAATCTCCTGTCTCTCTTGCTATTCTCAATTTTTTTATTATCAAGTTTTCAGTGTGGGTAAGTCCTACCCCCACTCCCCGTACAAAAATATCCATCGACGTCCTCGTCGATCGCATACCGGGTATCAAGTCGAGGTTAGAAGCTGGAATGAGTAGTTGTCCTTCCTGGGCAGCCCAGGAAGGATCATCTCGTTCGGTTTTCCTGTATTTCATGCTTTCACGGTCTACATCTTGAATCGTGACAATGGTCTCCATTGGGCCCGACGTCATTTCGTTCAGCCATTCCAAGACACGCAGATTTGTCAAGTCTTGTTCATATGACTCTTGTTGCTCGTCGTCGAATTGTACCTCGGGTTTCGACCGGTCATCGACCCACTCATCGTCGTGATAATCGACTATGTCGATGTCTTGTGACACAGTTATTTCTTCTAGCCCCACTACTTCTTCCACTATCTTCTTCAGATCTATCCTATCCACTACAAAGTCGTCACCGTAAGGACTATATTTCTTTCTGGGTCTTGTCCCCTCCTTCTGGCGAGTCTGTATCGTGAACGGAAGATCCGGTTCCAAATTCTTGGGAACCTCTATCTGTTCGGGATCCTGCCAATCCTCCTCTGCGTAGGGTAAGGTTTCATCGTCCGCTTCGATCACCTCGTTTGGATCCAGGTCCAGCGGTGTATCCGCTCCTTCCTCCACGACTTCGTTTCCATCGTTCTTCTCCCTGGTGTCCTTCTCGTTGACCTCACAAGCAGGATCCATCATTTGATAATCCCCTTTTTCCATGTCTGCAGGTATACACCAGTCTTCTGTCGATGGATTGTGTGGCTTAATGTTCCCGTAGGTGGCGGCTCGGCCAGTACTCAGTCTATAAAAGCGTCCCTCCTGGTGCACCTCTGTAATCATGAAGGGTCCTCCTCACTTTTTTAGGAGCTTTTTCGTCCCTTTCGGTGGTATAACGTTCTGAAATACCCATACGTAGTCTCCCACCGAGTAAGCTTTTGCACCAGCTGCTTTCTTGTCAAATTTTTTTCCTCTGCCTTGCTTGTGCTTGCTGAGTATTTCGTCTACACAAATCGTTCAACTCCTGTTGACGTCTGATCACATCCCTCACGTAAACCTGTGGAGACGTTTTCTTTCCCTCATATTCTGGGTAGAAAAAGGTTAAGGGTAAAGACTTTTCGTGTCCAGTTAGCATCATGTATGGACTGACCCCGGTGGTGGAGTGTTGCGTGCTATTATAGGCTCCCATCACCTGTGGAAGGTATCTGTCCCAATTGGTCATGTACTTGGAACAATATACTCTCAGCATCGACACTAACGTCCTATTCTGTCTTTCCACTAAGCCATTCGTCTGGGGGTGGTATGTCGTGGAGTGAGCCTGAGCAACCTGTGAGCGTCTCATAAGCTCTTT
This sequence comes from Symsagittifera roscoffensis, assembly GCF_963678635.1. Classification (NCBI taxonomy): domain Eukaryota; kingdom Metazoa; phylum Xenacoelomorpha; order Acoela; family Convolutidae; genus Symsagittifera; species Symsagittifera roscoffensis. The sequence continues at coordinate 50,902,328 of NC_087064.1, read as the reverse complement.
CGTAAGCTCTCCTTCGAAAGCTGTTCCATTATCCGATTGAAACGTCATCGGACAACCATGTCTCGCTATCCACGTATTGATCAGGTGGTCGCATGTCTCTTCCGCCGAGGCAGTTATGCAAGGGCACGGCCTCTGCATACTTCGTAAAATGATCTATCATGACCAACACCTGATTATAACCACTGTCTGTCATGCATATCTTTTGGTGATCTATTTGCACCACCTCGTTGAATTCAGACGACTCGATCGATTGTAAAGGAAATCGCAACTTCCTTGGATCCTTGACCTGTTGGCATGACAGACATGCTGTTACCCATTTCTCGCATGTCTTTTTCATCCCAGGCCACTCAAAGCGCTTCAGGATCCTCTGATATACTTTGTCGATCCCCTGATGGCCCATCTGATCATGCGACCTAAATAATAGTTCTATCTCATAGAGTTGCGGCAACACTATCGCGTTATACTTGTATAGGACTTTGTCTTCTTCTCTTCTCTTGCATGCCACAATCCCGTCCTCGTTCAAATATAACCTCCCTTCCTTCTGCATGAAGTATTGTCTCAGGATACGATAACTATCTTCCTCGAGGTCCCCTTTTTCCGGAGAACCATTCTTGATCCACCTTTTCATGTTGCTTGTCATGCGATCATTTCTCTGCGCCCTGAGAAGATCCGAGAGTCTGTATCTCGCCTTCAAGTACGTCTTCATGACCCTCATCTGACTATTCAGCTCATTGGGCTGGTGTGTGTCTTCTTCCATCTTAACGCACCAAATCTTCGCCATCGGCTGTGTTTCTTGCTTGAACGGCTGAAGATCAGTCCTGACTACCTCTTTTTGTGGCAACAGACTTATCGAACGTTTTGATACCGCTATTGTTTCCAAATCATCCGCTGCGTTGTCAAAGACTCTTTCGCTTGATATGAGGTAGCGATCACTGTCAGGATCCTGGTACACCTCTCTGTCCAGATCCTTTACACGAGTTTCCACTAGTAGTGTGTGGATCGCTAGTTTGGACAGTTCCTATCCCGAGCTCGAGTTCCTGTCTGAATAGGTGTCAATTCCTGAGTTTCGGGAATTTTCATTTGTTGACGAGGTTGTGATGGAGTTGGCACGCTCCTCCAGATCATGTCTGTGCCTTCTTCGCATCCATCTGAACTCCCCGGACAAAACCTTGTTCCCCAGGTCCTGTCTCTCATCAGGAAGTTTTTCATCTATCTCAGACTCCCCTCACAAACTTTCTTGTCCCGGGTGTCGATCTTGAACTGGCCGGTTTTTCTCATCGTTCGTCTCCCCGGACAAACAATCTTGCAGCAGGTTTTGTTCTACCTTTTAACCTTCATTATCCTGGTCCACAAAGGTGACGGTTTTCCTTCGCGTACTGCTCCCCTGTTCTTTCCGTCCGTAAGAAGTATTAGTTAAAACCTCGTGTGGTATTGAGGATACTAGTTGCTGAACTATTGTCCTACAATCCCTCTCGTTCTCTTCGTGTTGTCGTCTGGACGGCATGATCTTCACGTTCTCCCTGATTGCTAGTGATGCCACTGCTGCTGTCCACTCGGGGTCATCTCTGGTCACTTCTCTCTCTCACAATCTACCCAGCAGCCGCATCACTTGCGGTGCGACCTGCACCGTTTTGTCCAGTAATGTGAGGCTGTTTATGTTCATGCGAGAGAGTTCCTGCTGGACCAGGTTTGAGCGCAGCAACAGATCCAAGGGCACCGGGTCCCTTTTGGATAGGATTTTTATCTCGGCTGCTTTTTCGACAGGTAACTCAGGATGCCCTGGAATTGGATATCCAGACTTATCTAACCATCTCGTTAAAGGAAGCGCTTCATAAGTTTCTTTGTCCAGAAACGAGAGTCCCTCCTTTATTTCTGCTTGATTGGCTTGCTTCTGCTCCAATATTTCATAGGACTAAGTTTTCATACTGAGGCTGTCAGCATTCTGGTGTTTGTCACGCATCCTGTGCTCGATTATCATGTGGTAGCCATCCAATCTCACTATCCATCTACCAATATAACTCTGATCCATCGAGTAGGTCTTCAACCAGAATAACGCTCTGTTGTCTACGCGTAACTTAAAGGGAACGCTCCCCAAGTATGCACGGTACTTTTCCACGAAAGTGACTACTGCAAACATTTCTGCTTTTGGTGCGCCATATTTCATCTCTGTTTCACTCAAGACCTTGCTGCCGTATGCAATGAGACGGAGAACCGTTCTTCCATTCCATTCCTGCTCCTGATGCAATATTCCTGAGATGGCCACTACCGATGCGTCTGTGTCAAGAACATACATGCCCTTTTCTGTAGGCATGCCTAGCACTGGCGCTTCGCACAGTTCCCGCTTTATGTTCTCGAAGGCAACTTGTGCTTCATCGTTCCAATCGAACTTTTTCCCTTTGTTGCGCATCAGCTTCTGCATCGGATACACCTTGTCCGCATATCCTTTTATGAACTCCCGGTAGTAATTGGCAAACCCTAGGAAGCTCAGGAGCTGTGTGTCCGTTCTGAGAGCCTTCCATGTCAATACTGCTTCTACTGCTTCCGGGTCCGGCCTCACACCATGCCTGTCCACCATTCTTCCCAGGTACTTGATTGAATCCCTAAGGATTTCACATTTCGATGGTTTGCACTTCAAGCCTGCTCTTTTCATGCATCCAAAGACCTCATCGAGCCGATCAATATGGTCTCCCAGGGTTGGTGTCACTATGACTACGTCATCCACGTAACACATCACGAGATTACCGTACTTCTTGGTCACTCTGGTCAAAGCCTGAGCCATCAGTCTTTGAAAAGAAAAGTGGCCGTTGCATTGAACAAGCCGAAGGGCATCCTCTTCCACTGGTACAATCCCAATTCGCACGCGAATCCGGTTTTCTCTCTATCCTTCTTCCGCAGAGGGACCTGCCAGAAGGCAGAACCCAAGTCCAATGTGGTGAAGAACTTGGCATCACCAAGCTTAGAGAGGCTCTCGTCTATTCGCGGTATCGGGTACGCATCTTTTATCGTTACCGCGTTCAAATAGCGAAAGTCGCAACAAAATCTTAGCTGCCCCCTTTCTTTTTCGCCATTACCACCCCGCAAGCCCACGGCGGTTTCGAGGGTTCTATCATGTCGTATTCGAGCAGCATTTCAATTTCCGCTCGGAACGCTTCCGACTTGTGTGGCGTCATTCGTCTCGCGCCTTCTCTGTGCGGAACGGCACCTTCTTCCAGTTCAATTTGGTGTTCGACGAAGTTACAGCAACCGATATCCGCTTTATGTTTTGAAAATACATCTGCGTTCCGATATAAAACGTCCCACAATTTTTCGAAATCTCCCTCACCCATTTTCCCTTTTAAATGTTCTATCTCTGGCAAAACTGGTTTGTCAGATTCTAGTTCGTATGACGAGGGGCGTTCCGGAAAATTCGAGCAGCTCGATAAGCCGTCGTCCGTTTCGGATTTCATTGAAAACAATTTATGAATAGATTTTAATTCATTAATCCTCTTTAAAATTTTATCTTTATTGGCGTGATTAGGACAGTCTTTCACACTATGTTTCTTCAAGTTTTGTGTCTCTTCATAGTCGGTCCTCATCGGCAAAGCGTAACCAAGCTTTTTTCCTCGCTGGATTGAAACCGTGGTGTCCAGTGTGTTCAATAACACACTGACACACAGTCCGTTTCGCGTTACCGAGAAGCTCCGGCCTAAAATCACCGAACTCTGACTATTTGGATTCGGTACTAAGCAAACCTGTTTACTATCACTTAACCAATTCAAATTTCTCATTCTAAAAATTGCCACCACAGCTTGCCTGGCTGTAGTTTTACTTTTCTATCTAAAAAAATGGGCACCTTGTTTTCGTCTGTTATTATCTTTTTAATTGGTTTCTTAACATACTTCCGGTCCGGGTTTCTAATTTGTATCAGACCGTTGTTCAAGTCAATCATCACGTCAAAATTCCTGACAAAATCTCTGCCCAAGATGAATTGGTCGGCGTCGTCTAAATTCTCTACTACCAGGAAGTTCATCCATAGATCTCATCCTCCCATGTGGAGAACTGTTATCGGCGTTCTTCCGGCTACGTAAATCGCTCCCAGATTGGCGGCGGCCAGTCGGAGATTCGTTGGAATCAGATCTTCCCTCGTGAAGCCCATTCTTTCCCAAGTTTTTATTGGCATCACACTCACTACCGCTCCTGTGTCCAGAAGCCCTGTGACTTCAATTTTTGTTCCGTTGGTGTCGAGCAGATGTGCGGTCACATCTGCTTCATACCCAATGTGTACTGCATCTTGTTCCATCATGGCGTCATGGCCTATCCTGCGGACTTTGAGTTCCTCCTCACCCAAATAGATCTGACCTATCTGGTCACTGTCTGTTGTTACATAAGTCCTAGTGTAGATACTGATCCCATCCACGTTCAGCATCACTTGATACGGCCCATAGACCTCCAGGTAGCGTCCATAAGTTTCTTTGTGCGAGGGCCACCCGTTGTTAGTAGTGCTCGCACAGCTCTCGACTCAGTGCGTGGCTCCACCTGCCTCAGATAATCTGCATATGTGTCCAAATGCATCAAAGTGAACTCGGATGGTTCACTCAGATTTCTGATTACCTGGTGTCCAGCCACTGAAATTATCGACTGTATCTTGCTTCCTTGTGGCACCATGCCGAACCTCTGACCGGAGATCACATTGAGTTTCATGCTCAGTTTGCTTGGTGCTTTAGTCTCCTCGACTTCCGTTGCTTCGAAGGTATTCATTTGCTCCTGTAGTTTCTCATTCTCCAGTTCGAGTTTCACTTTTTGTTCGATCTCTTTCGTCACCAGTTCCTGCTGCACTCTATTTAGAGCATCCCTCGCGGCTGCCGTATAATCAATCTTGAAGTCATCGGCCGCAGTCACTGGTTCCGGTTCACGTGTCTCTTCAGTTACCGCTTGCATTTTCTTCGTCGCCAGCTCTTGAGGTTTGTCTTTTCTGCGTGCTCCGCTTCACTCAACAGGCGAGCCTTGCTGGCTTTCACTCCTGACAAAGCTTCTTCATGCCTTGGATCCTTGATGTCTGCCACTGCATCCCAGAATTGCGGAAAATCTGTTTTAAAATGACCTTCCAAGTTGCAAAAGAAACACCTCGGGCCGAATTTCGCAATTACTCCTCTCATGGAATCCTCATGGTCAACTTCTGACGCATCTTCGTCCTCGATGCTAAAGCCTATTGCCTTCATGCCTATCAAAGCATTGTAAGTTGGGCTTGCTGACACATGATGGTCCGTTGAACTGCAATTGGCACAAGAGTGTCTCTTGTCCATATCATCCCTCGGTTTGTACCAGTTGTTCCCTTGGTTTGCTGGTCTGTTGTTAAAATTGCCATAACTGTTCTTATAGTATCCAGATCTCGAAGGAGGTTTCAACAAAAGATATTCTTTTGACTTGAGCCTCAACTCCTCTGGTGTTGGCGCATTGGTTGATAGTGGTGTGTAATGCGTTGCTAGCATTGTTCGAAGTTCATCATTCTTCACACCATCGATGAATTTTGAGGCTACTGCCAGGTTCATCCTTCGGTTCGACTCATCCGGTTGGCTGCGTCTTCTCAACATTTCCAAGTCACCTATAAACTTGTCTATCGTTTCATCTTCTCGTTGCCTCCGTTTCTCGAAGCGCACCATCGCTTGGTGCCCCTGCACCCCTGATCCAAAACGGTTTAACAAGATTTCGGAGATTTTCTCGGCTGCGTCACGCTGATATTGCTTCTTGGCCATGACACAGTTCAGGGCTGTCACTTCCAAGTTACTGGTGAGCGCACTGCATTCCTATCTTTCCGACAAGTCCTCTTCCTCGACATGCAGTTTCATTACCTCTATCCAGGTATCAATACAGCCATCATATTCGTCTTCATAGCATCTTGGTTTCTTAAAGACTCTTCTGGACTTCTCACTGCGTTCATTGGTTCTGGATAACCTTGTAAGGAATGTCTCCAAAGACCTGTTTAGGGGTTCAAAGGCTGTGGCCATTGCCGTAGCATCTCTCGAGTGCCCTGCCTGAGTGTCCTCACACCTTGTCAAAGGCTCTGTATTCGGCGCATCCCTGCAATCCGAATCGCCGTGAGTGTTTCCCCCTTGGTCCACATGACTCCTCCCTGGGCTCGCATGTCTCCTGTTACCGGAATGACTTCTCCCAGTCGCATGTGTGCCTTGCGTTGGTCGTTCGTTAGAGGTCTGTCTGTTCCCCGTTGAACTTGCTCTACTGTTCGGGCCCCATGTTCTATTATCCCTTGTGACATAGCCTGATGAACTGCCCCTACCTCTAGTGGATCCATATGTTCTCCTCTTTGATAGTCATTGAAGTTCACCTTCGGCTCCCTGCTGGGACCTCCCGAGTTCGGTTCCCCTTTTTTTTGTCCACTCTTGCTGCCTTGTAGCCCGTCCAACCTATCCATGATAGCCTGAGTTCGCCTCTCCATCATCGCGTCTATCTTTGTGTCATGAGTCCCAAGAGACTGCTCTTGCTGAATTCTTAACTTCTCCATGTCGTCTCTTAAGCGTAACTCTCTCTGTTCCGCTTCTCTTGTCAATCGCGACAAGTTCTTCGCCATGTGCTCGTCCGTTCTTTCTTGCAAGCGTTTTTCGCTCCTACCAACTTCTTGTCTATTGCAGTTTATTTCTTCCCGCAGACTTTCTCTTTCATTGTGAACTGCTCTCTCTAGTTCACTCATTCTTATGGACATCTGTTCATTTTGTTCTCCTCTACTGTCCACTGGGTTGTTCAAGGCTTCTTCTAATGCTGCCCCGTTATCCACGAGTGGCGTCACTAGTGGCGGTGTAACCCTGTCGGTCCCAAGTAGCTTCGTGCTGGTCGAGATTCGGGCCTTGACTCTCTGCCTCGACGTCTTTTCATTATCCACTTCAGGATCCGCCAATGCGTTGCCTAGCCCTTTGTTTCTACTCTGCCCAGTTCGCGGCTCTGAATTTGTCATAATCGCAAAGCCTCTCGACTGGCACGGTGTTTTTACCTCTTTGCTTATCGTTCTCACCACACCAAATTTGTCCATGGTTCCAGTCTCTCTTTCGACGTATGCCTAATTCTCCTGGGTCGAACCATTGAGGCTGACTTGAGACCCAAAGTCCACTTGCTCTTTTTCGTCCTCCTCCTCCTCCTGGGATTCACCTTCATTTCTTGTGCCCACTCCCATGGTGAATGGAAAGATGTTTCCTAAGGTGTTCCTCATTCTTTCTGAGAACGATGAGGACGTTGTTTGTTTCTCAGTCCCGCCTGCCATCATGGTGTTGCCTGTTGGAGATCTTCTAGTTGCCACTATTTCAGTTGAAATGTCGGACAGTTCCGACATCTCCTCTCGATCCAATATCCCGGTGGAAGTGGCAAAATCATGGCCTTGTTCTACTGGAGTAGATTCACTCGCCAGCCTTCTGCCTCTCCCTTCCAGTCCATGTACTTCCTGGTTGTCATTCATGGCCTGGTCCGTATTGACCTCCACTTCTAACAGTTCTTTTCGCTCTTCTGAGGTCTTCTGACTCCTCGTTTCAACCATTCTGCCTGAAACCGTCTCCCCTTTGTCGGTCCGGGCTCGTTTGATCCGATCCACAAAAGGGTCGGTCATTGTTTTTCTTTGCTTTTTAGATATGAATTTCCTAGAGCTATTACCTCGTTTAGGTATCCTTGACTTGTCTAGACTCATTCTCAATTTGTCACTTCTTAATGTCAATACACTCAATTCGATTGCTAGTGACTTTATAGTTTGACTATCAATAATAATGACTCAACACAATAAGTTCCACAAGATTCTATTAAATAGTGACCACGGATCCCTGTTTGTTATCAGAGTACAGTTTATATATAATTTATTCACACTAACCGATTATCGGCAGTAAAATTTGAGAACTAGCACAATGTGATGATATCAGTCAATTTAAAAGATAGTGTACTCACTACCTAATCAAGCACAAATTATGTTGATTTAAAATCAAAAACAAAAAATATATAAAATTACAGAATATGAATACCTCTATTTAAAAAAAACGTATGTGTATTGTACGTTTAGTTGGTCGCAGTACAATAGTCGAACTTTTATTTTAAAGAAAAAGCCTTCCCTGCTCGGTGCTGCACCAAACAGACAAAACTTTGAAGGCAGTAATTTTCTCAAGTGGGCGTCTATTGCACCCACCGAGTACTGTGTTACCTATCTGCCTTCGGACTGCCCGAGCTAGACCTACTAAAATCCTCAGGGCAGTCACTTTTCAAAAAAAAACGTATTGGGTTTCAATCCACACCAATGAATTACGCTCTTTTTAGTTTAGACTTAGTGTAGCGAATATCCGAGTTCGGACCTGTTTTGTTTTGGTCTGGTTTTTCCATTCGAATTTTTGAAAAATTAAACTTCATTTCAAAACCACGTATTTCGTGTTCCTCAAGGTCAAACTTCCAGATATGACCAACTGGCAGACTATTTCGCCCTTA
>NC_087064.1:50734683-50893683 GCF_963678635.1 Symsagittifera roscoffensis | reverse complement strand
TCTGGAGAAAAAGACAAAAATTGTCTACGGATTGGACCTAGTGAAATTGGAGAGGAAAGATAGATCCTCTGCGAGAGTTGTAAAACTTCGACGAAGACCAAAGCCATAAAATGGTCAAAAACAAAATTTTGATGGTGAAGAAAAACTTGTTTGAGATTATTTAGCTTTGAAGTTAGGATTTTCAACTGTGAATTCGATGTCGAGTTCTCATGTTTTCATTTTGATTTTTAAAATTTGTTTATCAGGAAACCCACTAACGCCCGGCGTTGATAATTGAGCTAAAAAAAATTAATTGCCCATGGAACATGAGGGATTGTGGGTGGCTGGTGTTTAAATTGATCAATGATAGTTGTTAATTTTAATTTTCAGAAGTTAAACTGTTTGTTGTTCCTACTGCCGAAATTATGGAGATGTTTTGGTTTCTTTTTAAATGTAAATCAGGCTAGTTAGAATCATGGTAAGAAGTATAGAGGTATGAAATCAGAGCCCTGATTTGAATTGTAGTAGAAAAAATTGGCCAAGTTCCAAGAAAAACCGGTTTGAAATTCTGTAAACCAATTTAGAGCGATAAAAACGTAATAGATTTTAAAGTGAGGAACCGAAAATTACTCCACAGGAAACAATTATATTTTTTAGGTTCAAAGGAAAGCGTCACATACTAGCTTTCTCAGCAAAATCACTCAAGAAAGTGCACGAAAAATAATTTTCTAAACTAAAATGAGTAGTTGGAACAATTCTGCTACTTGCATAGCTACGGGGAATTAAGCGATGTCATATTCTATTTCATTTACTCGCGCTGGAAAAAATGTTTTTATTCAAACTGATGCATGTATAAAGCATTTGTTTATCGACAGCTGTGTCAAAAATTTTTTATGGTTGTTCTGTGAACGAAGTGTGTGAAACTTGGGGCTAGGTCTTTTACCAGAGCGACCTTTTACCAGACCACAATGCAATAACTCAATTAGTATAAGTTAAAATTAGTGGAAGATTTGAAAAGGAAGCGGTTAGAACTAACAAAACTTTGCTGAGAAACCGTGAAATCATTGTCTTTAACCAGACTAAACGGCTTTATTACATCTGTCAATTAAATTTCTGTATCGAGTCTGGTAAAAGGTCCATGTTATAACTTTTCTGGTAAAAGGTCCGTCTGGTAAAAGGTCGGTCCCCGTGAAACTTACTTGTTGATTTCACTTGAGGAAGCTATGATGCTGTATATTTCTGTATGATAATTACATTTGAAAAATTTGCATATTAATGCAGAATCAATTCTTTGTGTTTTAGTTTTTCTGAGTTGGGAACGTTAGGCAGTCTTTGTTTTCTTGAAAAACGTGCTAAATTGTGGACTTCAGCAGGAGTTATTTACATCTGATCGTAATCTGATTAATTGTCCCAATTTTGAACAGATTTGAAAAGCCAAAGTTCAGCGATGAGAGCAAGTGTATTGCAAAAGTATTCTTAACTTTAAACGTTTCTGATTTTTTCTATTCTTTTTTTGGTTACTGCTCATTTTTCCCTGATTTTTATTTTTGGGTTTTTCAGGGAAATTTGATATTTTGCAGCTGTTTGTTCTATCGTAGTTTTTTCGGACAGTTTCTGCTGAACCTGCTCCTCATCTATGGATAGATGATCTAATTGGCATTTCTCCTGACACGTGTTTAAGAAGTCTTGTTTGAAATTCGATGATGTCTTTCAGATTTATCGTGTTGTTTTTTGGTAGACTATTGGGAAAACATCGAGAAATGGAAACTCCTTGGGTGTGTCACCGATATAATGGCACTGGATGCCGAAAAACTGAATGCAAATACTTGCACGTCTGCTCCAATTCTGTCAACGGCCAATGCAATACATCATGTCTCCTCGAGCACAACGTAACCGCTAAATGTGAGGACTTTGTGAGAAGCCATGGCATCAAGCCTAGCAGTGGAGTAATGACCGAATTCATGAGCAGGTTTTGTAAGAAAAATGAGGACGGCGTCACTAAACAAGGGATGACGATTCTTAAACCCTGTCGGGCATATAATTTCGGAGTATGCAAATCTTCGGGTTGCAAGAAGCCCCATGTTTGTGTTTATGCTGTAGAACAGCCAGTTGGATGTAAAGATAGAAAATGCAGGAGAAGTCACTATTTTCGGGAGACAGAAAAGAAGAAATTGAATAAGGATTATTTCGATCTAACATCAGACAAATGTTTCCAATTGTACCGCGAATTATTTGTTGGAAGAGCATCAAATGAAAATGTGAGGAAGAATTCTGCCGGCAGAACTAGTACTCAGGTCCACAACAGGCTTGGGTTTGCAAATACAAAGAGATGTAGAGTCGAGAAAACGAGGGAAGGAACGCTATTGAAAACCAAGGAAAAACATACCACTGTTTCAAAGATTTCACTCCTGAAAAAATTCACCAGGCCAAAAACCCTAAATACGCAATCCAATGATGTAACTGAATCTCATTTCCCTGGTTCTGACGAACGTCGGAGCGCGGCTTCCAATACTACAGCCAAGCGGACTGTTTCGTACGACTGCGACTCTTCAGTTAACCATGACGGACTTCAGAGGGGGTCGAAACGAGCGCGACCTAGTAAAAGTTACGATTTTTTACCAAAAGGCAGCAAACTTTTTCAATCGAATCACAGGATTGCGTCAGAAAAAGACGGTCCCGGTTTTCACTCGAGGACTAAATATTTGCGACATTATGGCTCGTTTGATTTATTTGATCCCTCGCAACCTTTTGGCGTCGTTCCTAAGCAATCAACTACAGAAGAGTTGTCTGAGCTTGAGTCGAGTGATGAGCCCTCAAAACTTTCTGGAAGTGCGGACATGCCATATGCACCCGACAAGTCTCAAGAAACTCATAAAGATTCAACCGCAGAGCAACTTCATGTTATCCAGCCGAAGACTGAATCCTCGAGGTCAGTTAGAAGTCCTGAGCTCCCTCGCAGACTCAACGAATCTCTAGTAATTCCTCAGCAGTCAAATTCATTCAAGTCGTGCAGTGTTAAATTGAGGACTGAACAATCGCAGAACGGAGAAAGTGCTAACTTCTCTTGTGGCTTCAAGGAATCTCAAGTCATTTTAAAACCTTCAAACCCATTGGGATTGTGTGGTCTTCAAGCAATGACTGAGCCCTCAAGGCTTGATAGAAATGCTAATTTCCCTTCTGGATTCGATAAAACTCCAATGACTTCTAAGCATTCGAACCCTTTCAAATCATGCAGTATTCAATCAGCAACTGAGTACTCGCGGTACGGTGGGGGCTCTGACTTCCCTCGTACTTTCGAGGAATCTCAAGTCATTTCAAAGCATTCAAACTCATTGGAATTGTCTGGTCTTCAGTCGAGGACTGAACCCTTGAGACTTGATAGAAGTGATGACCTCTCCTCTAGATTCGATGAATCTCCAGTGGCCTCTAAGCATTCGAAATCATTCGAAACATGCAGTTTTCAGTCGAGGGCTGAGCCCTCACGTAACGCTGGAAGTCCGGACTTCCCCCGTACGTTTCAGGAATCTCAAGTCAATTCAAAGAATTCAAATTCATTGGAATTTTGTGGCCTTCAGTCGAGGACTGAACTCTCGAGGCTTGGTAGAAGTGCTGACCTGTCTTCTAAATTCGGTGAATCTCCAGTGACTTCTAAGCTTTCGAACCCATTCGAATCATGCAAATTTCAATCGGTCACTGAACCGTTGCGGTACGGTGGAAGTCCGGACTCCCACCGTACTTTCGAGGAATCTCAAGGCATTTCAAAGCATTCAAAGTCGTTGGAATTGCGTGGTCTTCAGTCGAGGACTGAACCCTTGAGACTTGATAGAAGTGATGACCTCTCCTCTAGATTCGATGAATCTCCAGTGGCCTCTAAGCATTCGAAATCATTCGAAACATGCAGTTTTCAGTCGAGGGCTGAGCCCTCACGTAACGCTGGAAGTCCGGATTTCCCTCGTACGTTTCAGGAATCTCAAGTCAATTCAAAGAATTCAAATTCATTGGAATTTTGTGGCCTTCAGTCGAGGACTGAACTCTCGAGGCTTGGTAGAAGTGCTGACCTCTCTTCTAATTGCGATGAATCTCCAGTCACGTCTAAGGGTTTGAACCAATTCGAGTCATGCACTATTCAGTCGGGGACTGAGCCCTCGCGGAATCCTAGAGGCTCTGACTGTCCTCGTAATTTCGAGGAATCTCAAGTCATTTCAAAGCATTCAAACTCATTGGAATTGTATGGCCTCCAGTCGAGGACTGAACCCCCAAGAGTTGATAAAAGTGATGACCTCCCTTCTAGATTCGATGAATCTCCAGTCACGTCTAAGGGTTCGAACCAATTCGAGTCATGCACTATTCAGTCGAGGACTGAGCCCTCGCGGTTTGCAAGAGGCTCTGACTGTCCTCGTATTTTCGAGGAATCTCAATTCATTTCAAATCATTCGAACTCGTTGGAGTTTTATGGGCTTCAGTCGAAGACTGAACCCTCGAGACTTGATAGAAGTGCTGACTTCTCTTCTATTTTCCGAAAAATTCCAATCACTTCTAAGTGTTCCAATCCATTCGAATCATGCAGTATTCAATCGAGGACTGAGCCCTCGCGGTACGGTGGAGGCTCTGACTGTCCTCGTACTTTCGATGAATCTCGAGTCATTTCAAAGCATTCAAACTCATTGGAATTGTATGGCATTCAGTCGAAGACTGAACCCTCGCGACTTGATAGAAGTGCTGACCTTCCTTCTAAATTCGGTGAATCTCCAGTGACTTCTAAGCTTTCGAACCCATTCGAATCATGCAAATTTCAATCGGTCACTGAACCCTTGCGGTACGGTGGAAGTCCGGACTCCCATCGTACTTTCGAGGAATCTCAAGGCATTTCAAAGCATTCAAAGTCGTTGGAATTGCGTGGTCTTAAGTCGAGGGTTGAGCCTTCGAGGTTTGATAGAAGTGCTGACTTCCCTTTTAGATTCGACGAATCTCCAGTGACTTCTAAGCGTTCGAACCCTTTCAAATCATTTAGTATTCAATCGGCGACTGAGCCGTCGCGGCCTAAGCACCCAAATGCAAAAGATCAAAATGGTTTTCAGTCGAAAACTGAGCTCTCAAGGACCGCTGGGCGTGCTGACTTCCCAAATGAATTCGGCGCTTCTCAGTTGATTCCGAAGAGTTCAAATTCTTTGGAATCATGCGGTCTTCACTCGTTGACTAAGCCTTCGCACCACGGTGAAAGTCTTGACATTCCTTTTGGATTCGACCAACCTCATGTCATTTCTAAGCATTCAGACCCGTTGGAATTGGGTGGTCTTCAGTCGAGGAATCAGCCCTCCAGATCACTTAGAAGTCTTGGCTCCCCTCGTAGATGCAACGATACGCAAGTGATTCCCAAGCATTCGACCGCAGATGAGTTATGTGGTCGTCAATCAAGGACTGAGCCTTCGAGGAATGGTGAAAGTGCTGAGTTCCCTAGTGGATCTAACGAATTTCTTTTCATTTCCAAACCTTCAAACCCAATGGAATTGTGTGGTCTTCAGTCGAGGACAGATCCCTCGAGGCCGGTTAGAACTCTTGATCTCTATCCCAGGTTCGACGAATCTCCTGGGATTCCCGAGCTTTCAAACTCATTTGAATCGTGTGGTCTTCAGGCGGGGACTGAGCGCTCACGGACCGGTGGCATTAATGACATCCCCCGTTGGTCCGGCGAATCTCAAGTGATTCCAAAGTTTTCAACCGCAGCACAATCATGTGGTCATCAGTCGATGACTAAGCGGTCTCGGTCTGCTGGAAGAACTGACCTCTTAACGAGGCGTGACGATCACCAATCAAGTCTCAAGATTGCTCACTTAAAACATAATGAGGAATCGTGTTCAAATCCGTTTTCTCATTACTGCAGTTCAATTACCGAGTTTCAGTGGATCTATCGTGAAATTACAGCCCACAATTGGACAAAATTTCCTCATATCTTGAACAAATCTATTGAAGATTTCTACAGTGATCCTGCTAATGAACGGTTGCGGTTGAAATTAAATGGCAAGGAGATAGAAGTGTTGTTTCTAGATGAAAGCGTTGTCTGTTCGGACGAAAGTTTTGAAGTCAGGCGACTTTGTCAGGACTTTGAAGAAGGCGACTGGAGCTGGTACTACTCTATTGGAAGAAAAAGCGTGCTCAGTCGGGACAGAATGATGGATCTAGCCAGTTGTTTATCGTTTTCAGGCCAGAGTGACGATTTATCCCAGTGTTCGACTGCCTGGATATCTTTTGACGAAGAACTGGATGGAGGTATTTCTAGCGAATCCATCGAGTTTAGTTACCGCCACAAACAAGGAGAGACACTTCGATTTTTTTCTGGAAACGAATTTTACGAGTTGAATTTGTCCAAATTGGAACGGAAGAATGTTACATCTGGCGAAGTTGTGAAAATCAGAAGAAGGCCGAAGTTGGGAAAATTGAAAAATGTGTAAAATTAAGCTGAGATTGACTTTTAATTGATCTGATCCTTGTTAACTTCAAAAAACTTGTTTGTTTGCAAAAACTGTCCTATTCCAACATGCGAACGGAATTGGAACGTTGAAAATTGAATCATCATAGCAAACTTTGAAAACTATTGTCTGTCTGCTGAAAAATACTGTATTTGATGTTGCCTTTTAATTCCTTACAAATTTTTAGTTAGGTTTTTGTAGTTTCTTTATTGACCGAGATGACCAGTGAATTTGATTGGTTTCAAAGTGTAAAAGAACGAAGTGATTTTCATTTATATAGGTCTTGTTTTTTTAGGAAAAAC
This sequence comes from Symsagittifera roscoffensis, assembly GCF_963678635.1. Classification (NCBI taxonomy): domain Eukaryota; kingdom Metazoa; phylum Xenacoelomorpha; order Acoela; family Convolutidae; genus Symsagittifera; species Symsagittifera roscoffensis. The sequence goes on along the minus strand of NC_087064.1, from coordinate 50,886,935 downwards.
TATCCATTGATAGAAACATGTACTCATTTGTTAATTTTTTAAAAATTGGATTAATTTATCAGAAAAGTGTCAATCTCAAAATTGTTCTTGAAAATCAAAGAGCTTTAACCTGATATATTTTTTATTCGAAATTCGGAAATTGAAAAATATTTAAATTTTTAAGCAGTTTTTGTTCGGTTTCTTTGTTCTTTACCACTTTTCCAATCTTCTGTTGGCTACTTTTAATGTCTCTGGTTCTGCTCTTTATAATTGATTGATTACTTGTCTTAATTACTTCGTGATTGTACAGGGCTTTGGAAAAATTGTTCGGGTTAAAGTAATTGAGAATGAATGGTAACAATCAATTGACAATTGCAGTTATGCAATTACTGCCAATTGAACTTCCATCTTTAGCTTAAAATGGTAATTATTTGGACCAAAAATACGAAAACACCCATTCAAGTGTTACAGCATCAAAATCAAATAGCAGTTGTATCTCTATTCGCAGCTTCTATGAAGAACGGGAAAGTTACGGTTTTCACCAAACATTTTGAATTTTTTTTTGCAACCAGTGGTCTACGCAAGCGAATATTTATTCTTCTTCAAATGAAAGGCATAATTATTACTTGCAAGAAGCCATATTAAGTGTATATAGTGACGTAGGGATATTAAATGTATATAGTGGCATTTAACACTACTCTATTTTTCCAATCCTTGAGTTGAAATCGGAGTGCAGCCAGTATTTAGACAGCCGCGTATTCATACTCCTCAGTATTTAGACAAATACTGTTATGAACCAATCAGAATCGAGAAAAGACATAAATAATCCAAAATAAATAATTATTATTTGTTAATTTCTTCTTTGTCTCGATTCTGATTGGTTGAAACAGTATTTGTCTAAATACTGACCAGTCTGAATACGCGGTTGTCTAAATACTGATATGTAACCGTTGAAATCCTAGATTAATTTTTGTGTACGCGTAATTTTTGTGTAATTCGTATAATTTGAGTTATATTACTTCATTTGAATAGTCAACATTGATATTATTGCTGTCCGATGTTAGAAAAGGAGTTTGATAATTATACTTAATTTTCGTTTTGAGCATTGATGCAAAAATGTAAAGTGATGTTTCTGAAGTTGATCACTGTTTTAATGCAGCTATCATTGATGTTAAGAATTGTCTTTTGGTATGTAAAACTTGAATTTGTAATGTTGACATTTGCGAATTAATTTTTTGAGTTCTTTGTCTTTCTAGCAATCCTGACTTATGAAGTATTCACTACAGAGAATCTGAGCTTTTTTATAACCAACAGAGTGTTAATGACAGCTTTGTCCCTTAATCAGCCTGGCTTACGTGCAATTCAATATATTTACTCTGAATTTTCGTAAAACAGAAAATAAACTTGTTTTATGATGCCTTTGAGCTCTTTTCAAAGAAGAATTATTGTTTTAATTAAATCTTGTTATGTTTTTTTGTTCGGACCATTGAAAATGGGGAGGAACTTTGTATTCAGGTGTGTTTTAGATTTTTTGTTTTCCACGCTAAATCAGTTACCACAAATAATCGTCGGATCGGGTGGAGTGATATGTCATATTAAAGCCGTTTCAGTCGTGATTCGAACTACACTAGAAAGTTCCAAAAAAATTCTCCCGGTGTAGAGAAAAACCGGTTTGAATATTTTGATTTTTCGTCTAGTTTCGAGCGATTGCGTAGGTTTACATTAGCTTATTTATGCCTAATTCAAGCCTTAAAATTTGAGTTTTATTCAAATGAATTTTTTGGTGTTTTTAGCTTCATCTTAGGAATCAAAAGGTTCAAAATTTGCGAAAAAGATTTTGAAAAATTATTAAAGTTTTTTTTTTGTTTTTCTTGGTATTTGTCTGCAAAAATTGTTTTTGTAATTTGCATATTTTACAATGACTGACGAAAATGCCTAAACTGTTTTTTTCGTCAGATTCCTTTATCGCACCACGCCGAAAAAACGACACTTATTTGAAAAAAAAACATTCTGTGCTATTTGCTATTTGCACAGTAACCGGCTATCCTTGTTTGTTTTTTTTCGAGTGCAATTGTGTTAAGATCAATTTGTTAGTTTCAATTTTTCATGTTAAACAACTTATCTTACAGGTAAGTATAGAAGTGATAGCTGATGAGTGCACGGTAAACGGCAAGGACAAGAGCTACTCAACCATGCTGCAGTAGCACATTGTTGAAGCCAGTTATCTCTAGTTCATACTATTTCGCTAGATTTTTGGAACCTGATCTAAACTACATTTTATGATTGGATAAATTAGATATTTTACCAATGTAAAGTATTTAATATTAACCAATCATGATCCATCTAACTAACAACCCACTTATTTGTAAGTGCTGAAGTTACTTGTAATTTCAGCACCAGAGAGATTTGAATTTAACTTAGAAATTAGTTGGACTCTCCCGAGCACTTCAGCAGCCGCAATAAACCAGTATACCCTAGATCTATTGAGCCTAGCAGAGACTAGTTAAACAACCTGAGACTAGATAGTATAAGAGTAAGATTAGGATCGGTATTAGACTAAGAAGTTGCACGAATCTATCCGGCCGAAAATAAGATAGCGTGACGAGCAGACGGTGTACCCTATCCGAAATTACTCTATGAGTTATACACTCCAGTCCTAACTCATCTGGTGCGACCAGTGAGGCTCGAACAAAACCTTAATAGCTTAGAATTAACCAAAATAGATTTGAAATTAGACAAAAACATTTACAAAATGTTATACGACAATAATTTAATCGAAATGTCTCTACGACTCAATAGATCAGAGCCAATATTCCGAACCATAACAGAACTACCCGGAATTGGAAGAAGACCTCGAACCAGAGACGACATACGACAAAGTAGAAACTTGCCATATAGCTATATGATAGTTAGGCAAAAACCAGAGCAAACTTTTATATTTAGAATACTACTGGCAATGAATTTAGATTTTCATTTGCAAACATAAAACCTTGAAGTTAATCTTCAAAATCATTTCAGGCGCTAAACAAAATTATTAATATACAATAACGATTGATAAAAAGATCTAAGATCGTTTTCCTAAAACTCTGCAGTAATATACAAAACATGTTTGAAAAATATTTATTGAAAAATAAAAAATAAAAATTAGTAGCATGACAATAAATGGTTAGTAATCATAAATCATCCTGTTGTTCCAGCTCCATCACCTAAAACATAACAGCAATCATAAACCCACTAATATCATCAAAACACTAAATCTTTCCTTTACACACATTTAAAATTTTATTAAAACTTAAATTCACTTAATTTTAAAACCAGATCATCAAGGCTTATCCTTGGATCTTAAATCATTTTCTACTTAATTAAATTTCAAATTTGATCATCAAGGCTTATCCTTGGATCAAACAGAACAACTTTGTTCTCCCCCACCCACTTAATTAGTGTCTAACGACCTCAAACGTCGATTCACTACCCAACCCTTTCTAAAGACCTAAGACTAATAGAAATTTTTAAACAAAACTAATCATTCAAATTAGGATAAACAGTGAAGAACTTCGGTTATTCATCCTTCACTTGACCCCCCCTCTTAACAGACCCAGGATAAATCTTAGACTTAGTAAGTTTAAAATAGTATCTAACGAACTACTCGCGTTCTAATTATACCTGAACCTTGTGGATCGATTTACTATTCTCCAACCCTTGAACACAATCACTACCCCTAAGTAAGATTAAGTAAGTTAACACCTTAACTTATACTAGCCACGAGAAAGTAAAAAATCATTCTTCGGAATCGATATACTTTTCTCTCCAACCCTGAACAAATAGACCCAGGTTAAGCTAACCAAAAAATCGTAAGAACTAACAGTTTAGGAAAATAGAAATCATTTAACAACCTTTTGCATCCGTCATCCTAAACCTTATGTCATTTAAAAACCTAGGAAATAAACAAACAATCGTTTTACACAATTGTGAAATAGATAACAAAAAATACGACCTTGTAATCACACCTCATACACAAACAGTTGGATACATTCGAACAAAACGACAAACACTAAAAAGAAAAATAATAACGAAACAAAGACAAATAACACGAAAAAGATTTTCAAAAAATCGAAACGCATTTTCAGAATCAGAAACCAACAGTTTAGACGAACTTTACAAACTAAAAGAATCAATAGATAAAAATTGCCCACTTCACGATCAATTATATTTTTCTGACTCAGAAACAACTTCAAATTCATCAAAAAGAGGAAAAAGAAGAATAAAAAAGCAGTATAAACACAAACCAGTACATTTATACAATTGGAATCAACCAATTCGACACATTAATAATTACATATTAACAGTCATCGAACGAAAAAATGAGCTCAACGCACACCCCAGGTGACGAAACCCCAGATGATGATGAAATCTTTCCTTTTATAATAGATGCAACCACTGATAGAGGACAGCATATATTTTGCAAAAATTTACTATTAAATTTATTTGAACCCGGAATCAGTCCATGTAAAACAGAGTTCCCAGATGTAAAAATCAAAAGACAAATCATAGACCACTACTTAAAAGATATATGCAACATAACACAACAGTATGGAATCTACTCCATAGAATTCACCTCACCAAACCATAATAATAGAAAATATACAATTCAAACAGACGATCTTGATTTAGAATTTTCAAAAGTTTTTTCAGAATATATAAAAAGCATCCAATATCATAACTCACAAAGAGCAAACTCCATATTCACCAATGAAGTTTTCGCAATAATATATAGTTATATTTCGATATTAGAAAACGAAATCCCAATAACAAATGTCTCACCGACAGAAACATCTAAACATTTAAGAGTACGACATGAAATCACACTACTCTCTAGTTATTTAAACATCATTAAAGAAAATTTCACGAAAGACGACGTTTCACAACATACAAAACACGATCTACAAAAAATTTTGGCATGGTTCATAATAGATTATTTCACACACAATATTGATTTAATTGCACAAGCAAGAAAAAATTTTAGACCCCAAAACTCGAACGATGATACCGCTATCACAGAACAATCAGATTATGTTTGGGACCCCGAATGGTCTCATCCCGCATTTATAAGCTTCCCACAATCAATCTCAAGTCAAGCAATAAGTACGATATCTTACATAAGAGATTATGTAAAAATAATACCATTCACCATTGATGCAACACCATTAAACTATAATACATTTTTGCCCGATACACAAAATAATAGTTTAAACTCTACAGTCATACACAATGAAAACCTCAATGGAACTAGGAATCTTACTCAACAAGATATCCAGACACCATCACACTTCATAAATGAAGAAATTGTACACACAACAACTACACAACAAAGTATTTCACCAATACGCCCAAATTTAACAACACCAAGAAATACAAATCCTTCACAAACACAGGTAACCTTACAATCAACCGTTAAACCTTCGGTTGCCCCTAAATATTCACATATGGATTACCAAACATACAGACCCATGACAATACCATCAAAAACACGCAAAACATTCACTAGAAACAACTTTACAGACCATAATTATAATTATACACATCCATCAAAAACATATAATCAACCACAAAGAAATTTTAACCAATATACAAGATCTCGAAATTGGGATAACCCAATGACCCAACCTAATTCAATAAATTTCCAAACAAATCCTCCACAGGATCACAGTGAAAATTACCCATTTTTTCAACAAAATAAAAATAAAAAACAGACATCTTATCAAATGGATTATTTATCCTCAGATGATGATTTCTTACAACCAGATATATTTGCACAAAATACTCAAGAATATCGTAGACAAGGAATACAGAGAACACGTACAAATCATAGAAATTTTTCTCCACAATCAATAGATGCACAACATCAACAACCAATTCAACAACAAAATCCAATTAATACACAATCTTTTCAACCAATTCAACAACAAAATCCAATGACTGCACACTCGTATCAACCATCACAAATGCAAAATGAAATACCACTCCCATATTATCTCCAACAACATGAAATAACAAGAAACCAACTTTCAAATTTTTCTCAAATGCCAAATGCAGCAGAATCATTACAAATGACAATGAATCCATACCTTATGGGTGGATCATCAATAACATCAAACAAACCTTTAATGGTTTTCACAGGAACAGACCCTGAATACTCTGTAGAAGATTATTTAAATGCAGTAACAGCAAACCTGATTTTAAATATTGGACCTGAACCAATTAATACGCCACTATATCAAAACTGGATACATCGACGCACAGCGTTAATACAAACAACCTTAGATGGCGCAGCCCAAAAATGGTTTTCAGTACTACCTCTAGAAATAAAATCAAACTGGAAAAGGTTTACACAGGAATTTTCAAAAATGTTTGACTCCGAAAGAAACAAACAACAACAAAGAGTTTTATGTAATGAAATTCGCAGATTACCAAACGAAACCATCAAGCAATTAGCAGTACGAATCGAAACACTAGTTCGAAAAGCATATTCACTAAATACACACGACTATAAAAACACAAAGATGACAGAAATCTTAATGATGACCTTAACACCACAATTAAGGAAAATAGCAATAAAAAAGAGAGCATCCCATCCTTCTTCAATTCGAGAACCCGATTTAGATTTTCGAAAACTAGTAGACAAATTAGAACAAGCAGAAATCACGATGAAACTAGAAGAAACGGAAAATCTGAAATTACAATACGTTAACAGAATTGAAACGACTCCCACTAATATTAATAATATACAGGAATCAGAGACAGACCTCGTTGAAAAAATCACTGAAATACTCAATATTTACGAAAAGAACCCAAACTTTAAAGGCAAACCATCTTTCAAAAAATGGTGTAATTATTGCCGACGATACGGACATAGTATTTCCGAATGTAGACAAAAACAGCAAGACAATCAAAATAAACCTCAAAAATATAAAGAAACAAATAAATCATTCCATCAATACATGAAAAAAGATCAAAACCTACCGAACAAAACAGTCTACAGCAACAACAGTTCAGGAAAACCACTCCCGAACAATACAAATTATACAAGAAATCAATCACCATATAACTCAAGTTATAGAGGAAGATCACCAGAACGAAGAAACACGCATAATTCATCACAAAATCACTACAATAGACCAAATAGTCGAAATAACTACTCCAGATCACATTCAAATACACAACGATTTGTTTCTAGATCTAATTCCCAATCAAGAAATAACTACTATCCAAACAACCAATCACGAAATTCATCATACAATAGGAATAGAAACTACTCCTATAATCGAAATAGAAGTTATTCAAACAACCGAAACCAGAATTACCCGAACAATCAATCAAGGAATAACTCATATAATAGATCGAACTATAACAGACCAAACAATAATTACCAAAACAGATCGCGAAATAATTCACAGAATCGACACTCAAGTTATAATAATCGTTATAGAAATTATTCCCAATCACCACACCGGAATAATAATAACTATAATAATTCTAATAATCGCCACAGAAGTAGTACACCTAAACATCAAAGACATATTAATCAAGTACAATCTAATCCAGAAACAACATCAGACCCTCTAGGTATTGATGACACAGTAACTGATACGTTACAACTCAATCAAATAAACTGTACATCATCAGATTCAGAAAGTGATACAGAAAACACTCTTTCTATCAATATGATAAAAGTCGAAAATGACTATGAATCTGTCATATATGAACAACCTTTTTCATCACACATATATGAAAATCAATCAGAATTTCTTCAAAATTATTACACTACACCCATAAATTCCACACCAACGACGCAAGAAACAAATGAGATTAACACTACAAATCAAACCAATAAAAATATCAAAACAAAATGCTTGAATACAAACCACATTTATCAAAATATACAAAAAGAACAACCCAAAGAAAAAATTTGGACAATACCATTTCTCTTAGAAAGCCCAAGAAATAAAGAATTTCAACCACCAGACCTTGAAATAGATTTTTTAATTGATTCAGGAGCAGAATCAAACATAATAAACATCCCCACATGGAATGAAATAAAAACTTTACACCCAAAGCTAACACCTCTTGAAACCTCCAGTAAGTTAGCAACAGCACAAGGATCAACATTGATAAACTACGGAAAAATCCAATTATTTCTCCTCCCCACCAGAACAATGGAGCAAAGCAAAATTTTAAATAAGCCATTTAAACAAATATTCCATATCACTGATATTAAATATAATATCATTGGAATACCATTTATTTCGAAGTATATACCAACAATTAACATACTAAATAGTAAAATATTAATCAAAGATAAATATACAAAAACAAAAGAAACATCCTTAACATTTTTTCAAAGATTAAATAAACAACCACCATTCTTTTCAAAATTCTACCCGATATTTAACCAACAAAGAAAACACTTGAAACCACTATCAGGAAATATCTATAATTTTTCAATCAAACAAGTTCACCAATATGATAAAGAACAAAACAAACAAAAATTTTATATGTCAGATTTTGAATTCAAACCTATTCACAAATTTTTCAAAATCACAATCTCATCCATAAAATATTTGAAAAATTCGAATTCAGATATCATTTCCTTACATGTCTATAACAACACACCTTACCAAGTAACATTACCTTTAGGACTTTTAGGATATTGTGAAACCAACGCTACAATATCACCAATACACGAAAAAGCCTATCGCGTAAATAATATACTCCAATTACTAGATATTTGCCAATCTACAATTCTTAATGAAGAATTATCTATAAATAATATAATAAGTAACGAAAACAGAAATACGGATTATTTCACAAAAACTCCATATTTCAAACCTACATTCAACATAAGTAACTACACAGAGGACCAACAGAAATTTTTAACAATGTTTAATTTCCAACATTCACAAATAACACAAGACGAATTCGAAAAGTTAGCCAAACAGCTAATTAAATATTCATCAGTCTATGCAACATCAAAATTCGATGTTGGAAAAATCAGTTCATCACTACATCTCCCGTTAAAACCAGACGCAGTTTTCAAAAAACAGAGAGCAAGTAAAGTACCAATTCACTTACATGATAAAGTGAACAGATTACTCGATATTTTAGAACAATACAACATTATATCACCAGTTAATAAAGAAGAACAACCAAAAGGGAACACATTTATCAACCCCGTTATCATTCTAGCTAAAGGAGAATCATTAAAAATCGTTCTCGATGCTAGATACCTCAATTCACTTATAGATGAATCAAAATGTAATTGGCCCATTGAACCAATACAAGTTATTTTAACAAAAATAAACGGCAAATACTTTACAACCGCCGATATGAATAGTGCATACAATCAAATGCCACTAGATGAACAATCACGACGTTTAACACAATTTGTTATCGGAAACCAACAATATGAATTCAACCGCTTATTCTATGGAATATCCATAGGACCAGCAGCATTTTCAGCTTTTATGAGCAAAATTTTTAGACCACTAATACTCAAGAAAAACGCAATCACCTATTTAGACGATGTTTTTATGCAATCACAAACAAAAGACGAGATGTTCAATGTTTTAGAAAAATATCACCAAATACTTCAGAACGAAAATCTGAAGGCCGCCCCCGATAAATCACACTTCTTTTTGACAAGAGTTAAATTCTTAGGACATAATATAGAAAGAAAAACAATCACTCCATTGAAATCACGCATTGACGCTATTCAAAAACTTCAACCACCAACAAATAAAAAGAAAATCCAAGAATTTCTTGGAATGTTAAACTTTTTAAGTAAATATGTTTATAAAATGCAATTATATCTACGACCATTTTATAACATCCTTAGACAACAAAATAATTTTGAATGGAACACAGAACATCAAACACGATTTGAAGAAATAAAGAAACTTTTAACTGAACAAATTTCAAACACAATTCCAGATTCAAATCAACCATTTTATGCAATGTGCGATGCTTCGAACTTTGGCATCGGTGCAGCACTATTACAATCACATAATGGTACAAATAAAATGAACCTCATATCAGCAAATTCTCGATTATTCACTCAAGCAGAGCTACGACTCTCAACTCTAATGAGAGAATGTACAGCCATAATATATACACTGACAGAATATGAATTTCTGATACTTGGATCAAAACACCCCACAGTTTTATTCACAGACCATAAACCAATCATCTTTCTCTTTACACAAAAATCTAACCCAAACCACCGAGTTTACAGATTTCAACTAATTCTAATGAAATTTCCAAACTTACATATAGTTTGGACTGCAGGAAAAAATCTTGCATTACCAGACACCTTAAGTCGAAATACACCACCTGAATTACTTACACGAAAAACAACAGTTGAAATACCCAAAAACATAAAATTCTACCTTGCAGAAAACGAAACATCAGCCCGATTGGAATGCAAATATGCAGTAAAAACTGATATTGAACAATCACAAATAAATAGTTTACAACATTTCCCACTTTATTTAGATTGTCAAAATAATCATTATGAAGTTGATCTACTTGGAACATCAACTTTCAAACCAATCCCATATTCTCAATGGATAAAAAATAACACTCAACAAAAACGAACAAAACAACACCCACCTAAGAAAGACCATTTTCCACTAATTGAAAAAGAAGATTTAACTGATAAAATAAATTTATCAGGACCACAAACAAATGATTCAAAATACACAATAAATCAAGTTTTTAACCTCCACGACCCACTTGATACAATACCCTTATCTAAATTCGAAATTGAAAACATTTTTCTCCCTCCAACAGAAACGATTACAATTTCAACACTGAAACAATATCAAAATCTTGACCCGATAATTAGACAACTAAAATCATGGCACAAATATAAAACTAAACCTTTCAAGGCAGATTCAACCATTCTAGGAAACAAAACACTCCTCCGATACTTTCGCAAATTTAACAACACAACAATTAACGAAAATACAGACCTTTTAGAGTATAACCTGAATGAATCTACAGTTCCCTGTCTCCCTTTAAGTATGATTCTTATAGCTTTTAATATTTCACATACACAAAATATTAAAGGACACTCTGGATCAGAAAAAACATATTCAAATTTTATACAAAATTTTTACTTCCCAAATGCACCAATTTGGATAAAAGTACTATGCAATGATTGTATAGTATGTCAACTAAATAAACCTTACCCAAATCAAAAACAAATAGCACAAAAACAAGATTTTAAAGGACAAAGTTTGTACTTTAATCATCGTATCTCATTTGATACCAAAGGACCAATTTCACCCTCATCCGAAGGAAACTCCTACATTATGGTAATTGTTGACGCATTTACACATTATGTAGCACTTAACCCAGTACCACATTGTAACGCTTATTACGCTTACACAACACTCTATGAACACTGGATAGCAAAATTCGGACTACCAGAAATTTTAGTTACAGACAACGGTACAGAATTCATAAATAATGAAATTATCACACTATGTCATTTATATAACATTAAACACAAACCACGTACATCTCATGCACCTTGGACAAACGGCTTAGTCGAAGGTATGAACCGTTCATTACAAGAATATCTTAGATGTATCATCAACGGAAATGATACAAAATATACCGAATGGTCAGCAGATGTAAAATTATTTCCCTTAGCATATAATTCACAAATTACGACAACTTTAGGAATGTCACCATACGAAATGGTTTTTAACCAAAAGCCACGCAAACCAATAATGTTTACAGCAAATTCTCATAAAAACGCACAAGGTTATTGTCAACCAAATAAAGACTCAATTTGTTATAACCTACCTTTACATACACACGATGAAGATCATTTTCATCACCCACAAATTCTTAAACTAGCCTCCGGTACACACACCGAATGGATTCTAAATAGAGATAAAAAACACAATGAAATTTATCAAAAAATAACAAAAAAGTTATTACAAAGACAAAACATTAATGAACAAATCAATTCACGTTTTACACCAGCCTCCGAATTAAAAATTGGAACATTTGTTTTAATACCTAATTTTAATACTCAAAAGGGAATTTCTAAAAAATTACAACCCCTTCGAAAAGGACCATACCAAATAATTGCAAGACCCACTGAGGTCACATATAAAATTACCGACTCAAACAAAAAGGAAATCGTTCAACATCGAAACAACCTATTACCTTATTACCCAAAAGAATACGCACTCCGCGAATTAACTCAATTATATTCTTTCACAGGATTAAAAATCATTCAAAATGAACCACATCTGAAAAACACAGAACAAAATGATAACCCCACCGAAAATCAAAACACAAAACCAACCGCCACCAAAAACAATACACAAAACCATAAAGAATCCCCAAAACAAAGAAAAAATAGAAAAATGACCGAACAAATAATACCCCAAGAACAAATCGACAAATCAGAAAATCGAAAAACAACAAGACTCCGAAATCAACCACGTAAAAACTATAAAATATTCATCCCCCAATCTAAAATTTTAAAGAAAGTGGAATTTCAAAAGTAATTTTAACATTATACTTCACAATCTTGAAACCTCCGAAACATTTTTCATTTACATTTTTCAAAATAACATGCTGAAAAGTACGCAATAATTCTAGTTCAAAATAGACCAATAGGATTCATCCAATCCGTCACTTTCTCTAATTCAAACTAAGACCAATTAGACGAATCATATAGAACTCCAGGCACATCTATAACTATAACTTTACGACCTCCAGGTCAAAAATAAGCAAACCACTCCAACTTGACAACTAAAATAAATATCAACATAATACCATACCCCTCCCTTATCTAATAACCCAAAGATCAACAATATTTCCCCAACTCAGACCACGAATAACCCCAAAACAAATTTGTTAACTTAGCCTAAAGTAACAAAATGAACATTTTAATTAGCCTAAAGTATAAAAATCTCACCATACCCCGGATCATTTGACAAACAAAAATTAAGAAAAAGACGACCTCCCGATCACCATGAAAATTGCCCCCAACAATTTTTTACAAAACTCAACCCACTTGTCAAAAAACTAATAAATAATCCGACCACACTTGAAAATCGCCTCAAACAGCAAAAAATATTCGACCAAGAGATCATTTCTTAAATGCTCTTCTCTCAATCAGTTACTCAAATACTCATAAATCTTAAACATTTTTTTACAATACTTGAAACCTTTATAATATTTCTTTTTGATATACTTGAATCTTTTCTAATAATCCTAATCATTTTTTGTAACATTTTTTTAATTTTCTACACTATACTCGAACTATTCCTCCAACTTTCCAAAACCCTTGATTATATCCACAGGTACGATTTATACAACTTGTCTAAATGATACGAACAATTTTCAGTAGAACTGATATTTTTTTATTGTTTGTAATTTTCATAACATTTTTATCATCCCTCATTTTGACAATATGCAAATGTATAAAGAAAGCAATCATCACATTTGCCCTAGCAACAATTTTTCTAATTATTTTTTTGGAAGAATATTATAATAAACATAAACCTTCCCACTTAAGTAACAATTCAAAAATCCATCAAAAATTGCTACCCAACAGTCACAGAATCAGTCTTCACCGACATCATCCCAAGATAACCCAACACCACCTTCAACTACTCAAAATCCTCAAACATCTACACGAATTTCTTTTCAAGACAATCCATACACTTTTGAAGAACGACATGCTCGTTTATCAGAACCACTAGAACCAGTTCAACGACAAGCACCTCTAAGCGAACCAACATATAACCTATACCCAACACTACCACAAGAACTAAGTAGAATAAGAAATCCTAGTCAAAACCAAAATACAGTCGAAATAAATAGACAAATTATACATCCTCGACGAAACAGAAATTTTCAAACTCCCCGAGTTCATTTTGATATACCTCAATCCCCATCACAAAACACTCCAGAAAACCCCATTGGTATATTACCAGAAACCCCTACGCTTCTTTCACAACGTAGCACCTCAAGCCTACCATCAGATTACTTAGGTTCAACACCAACATCTGAACAAATACGTCAAAATCCCTTTAACCCCCCAAACCAGGCATCACGACTACCATATTGGACAACACATTCATTTACACAAGGTGAATTAAATTTAGTCAATAATCCAATAGATATTTCTACGGATACAACAACATCCTCATCACTACCAGAAACATTATCACTACCATCAACACCATCAATAAGCCAGATTTCACCACCACCTTTTAACTTAAATTTTCCAAATAATCTCGACGCCAGATATCGAGAACAATCATCAATAAATATTCCTTTAAGACTAGATTGGAATACATTTACAGCACCTCCACCATTATTTGGACAACATCAAGAAAGTAACCGCCTTCATAACTGGGCACTTAATAGATTACAATATCGCCAAGATATTCACAACGATATCCGTGATCACAATATTCAAATACTCCAACAAAACAGTTTACAATTAAAGTTTGAAATCACAGTTAAGTTAAACAATATTACCCAACATCCCTACCCATTAAACCCACCTAACATAACAGCTCAATCACTACCACCACCGTTTATAACTACTGAAGTAATATACAAATACGACAGATATACCAAAAACACAATTGGCTACATTACATTTTATAATCCATACTCAGGATTATCATACACATGTATATTCTAAAATTATTAATTTTTCTCCAACTCCTTTTTCTAGTAATCTCAAATCAAAACATAAACCCTTCCCCTCGTACAGGACCACAAGATTTATTAGTAACACATTACGATTGTGAAGAAAATGAACAAAAAACACTACACAAATATGCAATAAATCAAGTATCACAATGTGAAACAGAACCACAAACTATAGAAACCACAAATGTAATAGCAACACTCTATTCAAAAGCCCGAGCAACAACAGTTACAGGTTATAAATTCACAGCAACATTTTCCGAAAAGAAAGTACATTGTTCACAAGTCTCAAACGGAAACAAAAACCGACTTGACCATGAATCATTCTATCAGAGTAATATAGAACGTCTTTTACATCTCAATCCCGACGATTGTAAAAATGAACTACTTAGACTAAACATCACACAAAATAAAAACTCCGAAAGAAAGTTAGTTAACTTTCAAGTTTTTTCAGACTCTGTACATCAATCACAACTTGAAAGACACCAAGGACATATAAAACTAGACGAAAAATACCCGTATAACGGCGCACACGGACGATTAACCTATGACCTACACGATAAACATTGGATACCACACATTGGTATAAATAACCCATCAAACTGCAAAGCAGACACAAAAAATAAAGGATACCAAGAAATAATGTTTTTCGATTGGAAAATACAACTCGAAAAAATACAACTAACACGAGATTTATCAGATAATACAATGATCTATCAAGGAATCCGATTACCTTGTAAAAATGATCAAGGTTATTGCGACCCTACAACGAGAACACAAGCAACAATTGTTTGGTTCCCCGAAGACACATGTACAACATTTCAAGTAGCAAAAATACACGCTCGTATGATAAAATTTCACGAAAAATACTTTATACAATCAATTCCATATGAACAAGTACATCCATCACGAAAACAAAGTACTAATTTTAGAAACATACACAATATAGAAAATATATTGACACGTTTTCAAATATATCAAGAAACAGAACTTGCATGTAAATACAGGAATCCACTTCACAGAACACAATACTCTGAAATATTAGTTGAATACGAAAAAGGATTCGACATGACCACTGGAAAAATAAAACTTGACCCATATGCCACAGGTCATCCTCCAAACGAAGGAACATCCTATATACCAGTTAATTTTGAAAAAAGCAACGGACAACCTGGTGGACATCTAAAACCCCATGACACCAGAAGCACACGCTTACAAGAATTATCACTAATGAATACTACATATTTCGGTAATATCCACTATGATATTCATTTAGATATGAAACTAGATTATACAATTAGCCGAATTTTTCAAGAAATGTCACTCTCCGAATTAGAAACACTACACCAACTATGCGAATTAGAACGAACACAAATATTACAATCACTTGCACTAGCAGTATTAAAAATACCCTATGCAGGATACTTATTATCTGGAAATAGATCAAATTTTTTAGACTATGAAGGAAACATCTTATGGTTTTATACTTGTACTAAAAAAGTATCACCACTATACGTTTTTGAAGATAAACGATGTTATAAAAGAATCCCTATCTTTTATAAGAATAAAGTACATTTCGTGGATACACTTTCACGAAGAACCTATTTCTGGGATACCGCAGTCCCATGTGGATCAGAAAACAGCCACAATGTAGTACAACTAAACCCTGATGAAAATAAATATTATCTTCTCACTCCATATCCCACATTAATGCAATCACTCAAAAAATTTTCACCAGAAAGCATTCGCGCTATTGCTCGAAACCCAAATATAGACTTACAATCAATAGGAATCTATTCAAAATCAGATATTCAACATCACATTAGAACACAACAATTCCAAGAATTATTAACACAAATGGACACTATACAAAGACAATCAATAGACCAAAATTTACGCAAACTTGCGGAAACCGCAGGATTTGCCGATATCTACACGCAAGACTATAGCGGATATTTTAAAGACATTAAAGATTATATATATCTAAACGGTGAAAAATACCGTCCCCAAGATATATCACCAATTAACATTTTTAGCTTTGTTACACTCAAAAATGAGATCCTCGATTTTCTAGGATGGCCCTACTACATCTTAGAAAAATTGACTATTTTATACGCAATGTTTAACTTTATTGGATTTCTTTTCTCACTTTTAAAAGGAATCTACAACACATGTGCTATACACACACAAGTAAACAGACAAGCAAGCGTAGCACGCATACTCTTTGCAGGATTTTTTGGAATCTTTTCTACATCTATAAACAAAATTCTTTTAGACGCACAAATAAAAGAATATAACACAAAAATAGCAACACGACAAAATACATACGACGAAGAATATAACAATGTAGACATAACGCCAACGGCACCACAATTACCACCCCTACCAAATAACCATCCACTATCCCTAGTCCCACGAAATTTTCGAAATTTAGCCATCACACATAATCCAAATTTTCGACTCACCACATCACAAAGTCCCATCCAACATATAATGACACACCAGTCACAAGACCATAATACTTATGAACAAATTATTGAACAACCCCATACCACCGCTTTTCAGTCTCAAAATAATCATTTTTTTAGCCCACGATGAGCCGCCAACTTGGATCACTACACCGATCAAATTCCCACCCAACCAATCTTACCTCTCCAATCCCAATAATACCACTTTTTGCTTTTCCGCCACCCGATTTTCCATCTAGTAATGTAACATCAGGCATGAATTCCGACACTAATTCACACATCTCAGTTTTATATTCCATCTCACAACTCAATAACCCGAATATTGAAACCCCCGATGAATTTGCCGAGTCAGAACCATCCCCATCCAATAATTTTCATAACTCTTCTAATTTTTCTCAACCCCCTTTTCAACCCATATTATCCAATAACCCTGACCCAATCACTTCCACACCCTCTTATGCTTCCCAAGTTACCCCAACCTACTCCTCACTTCATTCTGACCAATCATCTCATTCTCCAGACACCCCCCGAATCTCCCCAGAGCTAGATAATTTTATTACCCTTCAACAACAACCCTACCACCTCCATACCCCAACAATAAACCAAATCTCCTCCACAATAAATTCATCCAACCCCCCTACCCCTACACCCTCTTCAAATTATACTGAATCATTAGCACCATCATCCACATCAACTGAATCTTCACTCAACACTAATAGAGCTTACCGCACTTTTAAAAGAAAGTTCCCCAACCATCCTTTCCCAGCAAAACCAGGAACAGCCCGTGAATACATCAACCACCCCAAGCATACTAACACAAAAGAATTTTTAGCCATCACCTTACCCTCATTCCCACAATACACCTTAAACACCCCCCACGACACTAACGAAACACGCAACTTTGTAGATGAATACGTTTTAATGCCCACTCTCTCTTGGACCTCATATTATCATTTTACTAACCCTCTTTGCTTACCTTTATCTAACACTCACATCGATATAGAGCGAAATACGGACATGCTATATCGACTCACTACACCACTAACCGCTAGACAATTTACTTACGTTGGATATAAAAAATCACTAAAAACACACACTGCACCTAGAGCTAACGAATATACACTCGAATACTATGATCACAACATCATCAGAGCTAACCAAGATCAATTCTTAGACGACGATCGCTTCGCTAATCCACAAATTACCGAGAAATTTTTCATCAAGACACCATATATATTTACACTAAACATCTTCGACCGAAAGTTTGATCACATTATTTCAGAAGCACTAACAGACACACAAGCATACGAAAGTTTTAAAGAACGCTTCCAAATATTTTCACTAACCTTTCATTTCCTTGCACCACACGAAAGAGATTTACACTGCTCACACGATATTATGTTGCGCACTAAACAAACCCACACATATAGTTATTATCGCTTCATCCAAAATCACTTTGACCTACACACACCCTCTAGACAACCACACCATCGTTTTCAATTCATTAATTCCAAATACACTTCACCATTTTTCCTAAATTTCACATATTGCATTAAAGATACTAACCTTCATGGTATTCTTCGCAATTATGATCCCATAACCCAAATGTACATCTTCTGTCCCATCACCAAGACCTTCAACGCCGAAGAATCCCGACCCTTCCTTATCCCGCACGAGTTTGTACAACCTATAGAAATCCCAATTTTAGAATTCATCCACAACACTAAATTCAATCACAAATTATATAATCTAATCCAAAACACACCTTATGAGTTTGCAGTTGGCACTGAAGAACTAACCACTATTAAGGCACTTCAATTGCTTTGGCCACTGCTTCAGACTAAAAATATCATCCGCATCTTAGCTAAACTACTAACAAATTCCGATCTCATCCACGACATCTTCCCCCACGGTTTTTTCCCCGACGACTAACAGGTAAGTATGAATTAAATGAATATTACTAACTAATTAAAATATTAAAAAACTCACCATACTTTATCCATGTTTTCTTTAGATTTTTAGCCTTCATCCGACAATCACCTACAAAAACCACAAAAGACAAATAAAAATCGCAAATTTCATCAAACAGATTTCAAAAATTCTATTAATCTCTTACACTTATAAATTAATAAATTTAATACCAATGCAGTAAATTCATTTCTAAAATTTTCCCCACAAGCAGTAAATCTAATTATGATGAAAATTTGTAACTTAAAATTCCCCCATAACTAGCAGTAAATTTCCAAATTCTATGCAGTAAATTAATAAAATGCAAATGCAGTACTAACCTTTTGTTATTCTCATTCATTCGCACAGAAATTCTATCCACACTCGCACAGCTCGCCCACGAAGAATTGTTTAAAATAATGAATTTCAGTTTCAAGTTCTCACACTCAACAACTCTAACATATAATAACATGTTTCAAACCTTCCTTTAACCCGGTTGGAAAGGAATCATATACTAAACAAAACTAACCAACGCAGCTTACTAAATACCACAAATCATAGAATAACAGCATGACTAAGAAAAGGAAACCAACGGTACCCAAACCGGATTAACCCAGTTTAAAACTGGATAATTTATTCTTTTGAAGACTATTATAAAGTCTAAGAAAGAAATAATAAAACACAAAAAAGTCGAAAGACAAACCCATACCACGAACAATTTGCTTTTTGGAAAAATGACATAACCAACAAGACATAAGAAAAACCACAACAAACCCAACATAAAACGTTGTCACATAACAGGACCCCTCACAAAAACCGCATGCAATCATACTCCCACTCCTGGCCTAACCCACCAGGAAGGACGTCCTGAGCATGCTCTATAGCCGGCCTAACCCACCGCGCTACATCCACGCTTTGTGACCACACCTCTATTTTTAATAAGAGCTACTCAAGGGTGAGTAACTCTTCAAAATAACCGAACTAAAACAAAAAGCTTTTGTGAAAACAACTAACTAAAATCATAATTAAAAAATATTAAACTAATAAATGTTTTATAAAATGTAAATTACATTATGCAATACATAGATCAGAATATAACACCAAGGACGAACATCTAAAGACAAAACGACCCCACTACACTCGAGAGAGAATGGCCAACCACAATCGATATGCCACTCACAATCACAACTCAAAGGATTTAGAGTACGACTTGACTTCGCAGAAAAGGACTTCATTGAACTAGACCAATGACCACCTCGATGTTCAAGTATACGTACAGATCCGAGTAACCAGGCATCCCCTCCACGCACAATCTCCACGCCATTCCCAAATTAGATCAGACACAAAAGAAGTTCTCCACGCAGAACAGAAAAACCTGACATAGCCAACCATTCTGAAATCAGGTTTGAGTTTGTTGCAAAGACTTAGTCGTTGTCACTAGAAGACACAACGTCTTATGTCTCTAACTCCAGCTTCCTGGAACTTCTTTAACAAAGAGGAAACGGAAGAAAATGATGTTCGCCAAAAACCAACGTCCATCATCCATCCTTCGAATCGCAGAAGAACTATTCTAAAAAACTCTGTAAAACCCGGATGGGTGGAACCTGATCTAAACTACATTTTATGATTGGATAAATTAGATATTTTACCAATGTAAAGTATTTAATATTAACCAATCATGATCCATCTAACTAACAACCCACTTATTTGTAAGTGCTGAAGTTACTTGTAATTTCAGCACCAGAGAGATTTGAATTTAACTTAGAAATTAGTTGGACTCTCCCGAGCACTTCAGCAGCCGCAATAAACCAGTATACCCTAGATCTATTGAGCCTAGCAGAGACTAGTTAAACAACCTGAGACTAGATAGTATAAGAGTAAGATTAGGATCGGTATTAGACTAAGAAGTTGCACGAATCTATCCGGCCGAAAATAAGATAGCGTGACGAGCAGACGGTGTACCCTATCCGAAATTACTCTATGAGTTATACACTCCAGTCCTAACTCATTTTTGTTGAATAATATCGAGACTGGGTTTTGAGTTTTAATTAGGTGATATTTTCTCATTGTCAATCTTTTTTATTCGTTACGGGGTTTGTACTGAATTGTTCTTGAAATAGATTCGACATAGTCCTTGTATTTGCATTTTCCAGCTAAAGCAATGTCCGACAATGTCCTAGGTGAAAATTCCCTTGAATTTAATATCAAAAAATTTGTTTGTGTTCACAAATAAACTTCGTTTCTTGCCCTTTTCAGTTGAAATCTTCAATTTCTTCACAATTATTTTTCTACTTTGGCGGTTCGACTTCTGATTTTTTCAAGATTGCTTCAAATTCGTTCTTAAGGAAACCCCATTGCTCTTAACAATAACTAATTGTAAATGGAGCAATTAACAGAGCTTCTCTTCAAGTCCCAAAAGTGTATTTCAAATTAATTTTCCTGCAAGAGATTGGGGCGTAGTGTTATTTAATCTATTCACTGTTTTCGATCCAATCCCATTTTAACGCTAAGTTAGTTGAAAGACATGTTTTGCTACCTGAAATCTATAAATAATTAAGATCGGATCAAAGTAGCCGAGATCAAGTCGCCGTGACTAAATTGATAAAACACGAAGCTCGTATTCTGAAGATAGAAGTTTGAATCCCGTAGTCTTAGTGGTTTTTATTTTTTTTCCTTTTAGGCATGTTTTTTCGTCTGTTTTTCATTTTAGCGTTTTTTAACCTTTAAGATAAGCAAGGGTATTACAATCGGTTACTAGACTTTATCGTTTGCAACTTTTTCCACAGGATCTTTAATCTGACTTGCTCAATTTCTTGAAAATACAATCAAAAATACTCACTTAGCTTGTAGTTCAAGCCTGTTTCAGGTTGTAATTATCTTTTCATAAAAAATTCTTTTTTTTTTGGGTTCCTGGTTTTCATCGTAGCTTCTGTCGATTGAATTTTCGTTGTTTTTTAAACGCCTTTTTTCTGGCAGGGTTTTTTTTTGGTTTACTTTTTAAAGCATGGGTTTTGTTCCAATTTAAGCAGTTTTTACTATAAAATATTCAATTAGTTTCAGTTTATGTTATATCGACTTAGTCAACTTATTTTGCGTAATTGCGATGGCAACGTGTATCCTCAAGGGATTATGTGTTTCAGAATGGATGGGTCATAAAAACTTGGACATTTATTGAAATTTTCAATGACTACAGTTTTGTTTTCGGCTCAACAGGTTTCGACCCAAAGTTGGTCACATTTGTTGCCGCTCGAAAATTGATTTTATTTTTAAGGGCTATTTATGAACTTCATTTTATACAAATATGAAGTTTTGTAGCTGTAATTTTCAAGTTTTTGTCAAGTTTTTTTTATCAATTAATTTTTTCCTACATCAATTTTTAGATTTTTTTTACTTCTGTCTTTTTTTATTCACTATTTTGCCGAGCTCCGATTCGCTGCTGTGCTTAGGTTTTTTCGTTTCTTGCTTTTTTACTTTTGCGAGAGCAAGTGTCTTATAATCGTAACTAGACTTCGTTCCCCGAAAACATATGTACAAATCTTAAGAAATCGAGCTTTTTTATTGAACCTTAACAACCTCTATGCTCTTTTCCGTTTAATCTAGTAGTAACATGGTTGCCTTTCCAGCAATGGGTCTGGGCTTTCAATCCTGGTCGCATCCTGTTTTTTGTTCAGTATGTTGAAAATGAAACAAATATTCAGGGGTAAACTGATTTGATTTTGACCTTCGTTTGTCAGCTTTTGTTTTGTGGACTCAGGTGCCACACCACGGATATGGATTTTTTCTTGTGCTGTAATACTTTTTTGTGGTAATTCCAAGTGTTGGCGATTTATTTCTGCTACTAACCCTGACTTAAATAATATATTTTTTGTTTTTGTTCCGCTTAAAAGCTTATATCGGCCCAAATAGCCCGTTATTTTTATGGATTTTTTTTTGGGTTGTCTGAAAGGTAAAAATTGATTGTTACTGTTGTTGCTTTAACAAAGCAGGTCGATTGTGAAAGTTAACGCTCAACGTTTTTGACCATTTCCTATGGTTTTTTAATTTCGGCCCAACGGGGTCTACTCCCGTATTTTCCGCTTAGTGGCCGCTAATTTAAAAAGCTTAATTAATGCTGATGGTTGTGTTTTTTCGACTCTGTTGCTTATATCTTTTCCGAAAAACGTGTTGAATTTAGTGTAAATTTTTTTGCCTTAATATTTTTGTCTCTTTTGTATTCACTAGCTTGCAATGCTACGCTTGCGTTGTATCGCAGGTGATGCGAAGCTCCGCTCGACCTTAGTGTTATGGAGTGCAGTTTTGCTTTATTGGAAAATCTAAGTGCAATACCCTTCTCCGCTTGCAATACATAAAAAATACATCGAAAAGAAAACGGAAGCACAAAATCGCATTTGAAAACATTTAAAAAACAGAGGGAGCTCTGAAACAGAGGAACTTTTTGCTAATCACAGGTTTAGTCTCCCGCATCATCAATTTTTGAGTACCTGGCTTTGGCCGCTGCGCCATCTGTTTCTGCTGAAGTAGGTAAGACATCATATAATTGAGATAACGCGGCACCAACGATTGTGCTTTGATAAATCGATTAAAAACAGCTCTAATCAAAGTTATGCAAGTTAAAAACCCACAAGTTTGTGGCACTCCCCATTTGTGAAAATTGAACCTGAGAAATAAGAAGCGTTGCTGGTCAAACCGGTTGCGATACTCTGCCTTAAAATGACTTAGTTTCAGAAGCGAAATATTGAGTGTACTTATTGTTTCCCATTAAAAATTCTTAAAATGAGTTAGTTTCATAAAAACATATCTATCAGAAAAAAAGTAAATCGGGTGAGTTTTATGGGGAGACGGTTTTTCTATGGTTTTGTTTTCTGAGTTTCGAATTTGAAAAAATACAAATCATTTTAAGTTCACTTGTATAGCTCTCTGGTGGGTCGGTTAGAAGAACACTGTTTTCCATTGCATTACTTTTCTGCGTATGAAAATTGGTCGCTATTCCGTACTTCGTATGCATTGCAATGATGGAGAACTGGAAAAATTTCGTTCTCAATATTTCAAGTTAGTCATTTTTTTTTCATTTCCTTTTTCAATAATTTCGGTTTCCGTTTTTTCCTCATTAAAATTTATTAGTAAAAAATTATCGAAAAAAAGAAAATGCGAGTTGAAAAAAGAAACAAAAATTATTTTTAAAAGAAACAACTAGCAACTTTCATTCCATGCATGGTCAATTTGTTAAGCATAATTTTTTTTGTCGAAATTCAAAGGCTCTGCAGAGTTTGAAATTTTTTCAAAATTTGAAACAATGAATACTTGACATTTTTTGATACCTTGAAATAACGAAAACGAAACTTACAGTTGTGCATCATTTTCCCTGTTCAAAAGCTAGGAAACCGCAGAATGGCGGATTCAGCCTACCAGTAATGTGGAAAATGAAGTTCGATTTTTTGCTGGAATTTTTGTTTACCGCTTTTTAACTCTTTCAATTAAAAAACTAGATTTTATGCGCTCTCTGGTTTTTATCTGCGTCATTAGAATGACTCATTATTTTTGTGAGCTAAAACTAACGAGTAATTCTTTCGATTTGATGAGACGGAACAAAATTTTTGATAAATCTGGAAAGGTATAAAGGCTAGGAAAAATTTGAAATGTTTTATTGTAGCGGTCGTCGCATTTCTTTCAGAAGTTGCCGAGTAGTAGAGTTTCAGTCTGTTATCAATGAAATGACGCAAAAATATTGTGTTCCTTTTTTAAAACATTTGGGGGCTTACATCTACGCAATTTGATCATCATATTGGCGTATGATGATTCCTACTTGCGTTTGGAAACAAAATTCTTCCTAGAAATTGCACCAAACGTTACCCAATGTTACAATTAAATCAAAACTGGCTGTTTTTGCAATACCAGACAAATACCCACCAGTCATATACGCTAAAAGTTTAGGTTTGAGCATAATCGTTACTTTTTTTGAAGCGCCTGTAAAGTTAAAAGAGTGAGAAGCTGTCCTTCTAGACTGCTTGACCTCAGATAGAAAAAATTCAACCAAAAGCTAAAGTGTCAAACATTAAAGCCGAGCATCGAAAGGAGGCATTTAAACTTTTCCGAGCTTTGCCCTGATACTAGCAGTCTAATTTTTGTGGAGAATTGAAAAAAGAGGCCTAATTATTATCATATAAGATTCATTTCGCTTTCAAAATTTAATTTTATCCACAAGTTTTGATATGCGATTCAGTCACGCATTAATATTGATTCACGCAAATTAATATACAGAGGCGAAGTGTAGCTTTGCACCTTTTGCATTGCAAGGCAAGTATATCATTGCAGGCTAGTGAAAAGAAAGTGAGACGGAAATAACTAACTTGAAGTCGACAAAACATAAACCGAAAAAGCAAGTCAGAACAAAAAATGAATGCCTAAGGTTAGTCACTCTTATTGTTGTGCTTTTTGATTCGGATTTTCTGTTTGAAATCTTTGACCTTCACCATCAAAATGGCCGTTGATAATCCAAAAAATTACGTTGATTTATTGATAAGTCTTCCCCCAGATTCCATTATTGACCCTAAATTAATTATTCTTTTTGTCACTAGCCTTTTAACAAGAGTTGATTCTCTTGAAAATGAATTGAATGAAAAAACCCAGGAAATAATTGGCTTAAAAAACAATTCTGATAATCTCGAAAAGCGAGTAAATTTTCAGGAAAAATATTCGAGCAATTTGTCTACTTTGAGGACAAAGATAAGATTTTCGGACGGAGGCGTATATTATCTGGGCAGAACGGTGTACAGGGAAAAACTTTATTCATAAATGAACGTTTGCCGAAATCAGATATGGAAATTAAAAGGAAATGCGATGACATGAACCTTATCACAACGACTCATAACTCCAAAGTGAAAGTTTTTTTTATTACCAACGACCAAATGGCTCATTTTATTCCCAAAGTGTAAATAGTCTCGCTGGAGTGGAACAACTAGCTAATATTGCAGCCAAAAAACAGAGCATTCAAAATTGACTAAGATCTCACAACTATCCTCAAGCAGTTCTTAAAACCTTCAATACTGGGTGCCATATGGGTGCTCAATTAAATACCAATTCACCTCCTGGTTTTTCGAGGAGATATTCAGAGAGGAACTTATCGCCAGAAATATTGAATTTTTATAATCAGGCCTCAAATAAATTGAATATTGAAAAAGAATCGGAATCGCTCATTATAGAAAAAACAGTAACAGAAAACGCTAACAAATCAGCTCAATCAACTTGACTGAATTTTTTAAAGTTTGATAAGGGGAGAAATGAAGAAGAACGACATATGGGCGACTAAATAGACAGTTTTTTTACATTTTTTAAATAATAAGGTCCCTTAGATGCCATCCTGACCAACTCGGTATAGATATTAATCAGTTAGAACAAAAACCTTTGATTATTGCACTTTGCGAAACCTGGCTGCGTGATAATGATTATCTGAATCTCTATCATCTTGATGGCTACCATCCTTTAATTTCAAAGCACAGAAAATATCATTTAGTTGGTTGATGTGCGTTTTATGTGCCTGATGATGTGAATTTTCAGTTAAATAATGTAGGGGTTAATTTTGAATGCATAAACATAACTATTGTGTATAAGTTAGTCAAGATCAATATTTCCGTTGTCTACAAACAACCACAGAGCGAAAATGACGTTTTTTTTGAATCACTTTTAAAATTACCCTCTGTACTTAAATGCATTGTAAAGTAAGTTTCTTGTTTGTGGAGATTTTTAATCGACTCTCTAGATTGCAAACCAATTTCTAAATCTCATAATAATCTACTTAAAAGCTGCGGTGCGCATATTTTCAATAGCGATCCAACTCGCTTTACTCCAACAGCGGCTAAATGACTTGATCATTTAATTGCTAATATTGATGTTAACGTAAAAACACTCGATTCAATTTTTTCTGATCGTTTTCCCTTATTTATTTTTGGTTGCGTGAATCATGATCCGAAAGAAAATCAAGATTACCGCTATAGGCATCTTAAAAATCTTTACCCTGACGATAATATTTTTGAATATTTATTCCTCTTAGAAAACAAATTGTCGAAATTTTATAAGCTTAGTGATCCCAATGAGAAATGTTAATTGAGTCCACAATTTCCCTAATTGATCGTTTTGCGCCGTTAGAAAAATCGAAATCACAAACACAGTCATGGGTTACCGATTCAACCAAAAAAGTCCTCAAAAACCGCGATCGGGTTTTCAGAAAATGGGTACAAAATCTTACTGAATCGATTAAACTGAAACATTTTCAAGGAAGTTTAGCAACTAAGATAATAAGAAATGAACAA
This sequence comes from Symsagittifera roscoffensis, assembly GCF_963678635.1. Lineage (NCBI taxonomy): Eukaryota > Metazoa > Xenacoelomorpha > Acoela > Convolutidae > Symsagittifera > Symsagittifera roscoffensis. Next base: position 50,859,487 of record NC_087064.1, on the reverse strand, counting down.
AGGATTTGTTCTGACAAAAAGTTGGTAATGGTAGAAATTCAAAAAAAGGCTGCTCCATGCCTTTAATTAATTTGCAAAGGAAACTCCAGAAACACGAGTTTTTTGGATCCTGTTGTTTTTAATGAATTTTGTTCCTCAATTAGCGAGAAACTGAGGAATCCTGAATTTGATTACAAACAAGCGGTAGGTTATGTAGATCGGATCGAAAAATCAATGATTTTTAACGATATTACCCTCAATGAAATTGAAAATGCTAAATATATGATGAAAAAAAGGGTTGAAATGGTCATGACGGCATAGTTAACAAAATTATAAAAGTATTGCTGCCTGTATTTTCTGTAAGAATTTGCAGCCTTTTCAGCCAATGCGTTAACAGTGGTTATTTCTTCAGGGCTTAAGAATTGCAAAAATTATGCCCTTTTTAAGGGCGGTTTAAAAGAATTTCTGCAAAATTTTTGACCTATTAGTTTACTCTGTTCACTCAGCGAAATTTTGAAAGGAGAATATTCAATAGAATGTAAAACTTTGCCAATAAACAGAAGATTATTTTTGAAAAACAGTTTGGATTTCTAAAGTAAAAATCATGCGTGGACGCATTAACTGAATTCACCGAATTTTTTACAGAGGGACGGGACAAAAAATGGGTTGGTCAATCTTGCCTTGTTGATCTCAAAAAAGCATTTGATACCAGAAATTCTGATGTTATTTTAGCAAAATTGGAAAATACCGCTATAGAGGTCGGATTCATTATCTTCTGAAAAGGTACTTTACAAACCGTATCATTTTGTTCAAACTGAAAAACATATAAATCTTCCAGGCGATCTATGTCGTATGGAGTACCGTAACGGTCGTTTCAAGGTCGGTTTTTGTTTTTATTATATATAAATGATCTTCCCAAAATTGCTGAAGGCTCTGAGGTTTTTGCTGATGATACTACAATATGCAATGAAGAAAAAAATATATTGCGATAGCTTTGATAGCTCGTTACATAAAGTGGACAGGTGGTTCAAAACGAATGGACTTAGTATCAATCCTGCTTAAACTCAAATAATGAAATTTGGTAATTACTTTTCAAAAGATTACTTTGCGTTTGATACTTCAGTTCAAATTAGAATTGTGTGTAAATATTAAGGCATTTTTGTTGATAATAAACTTAGTTTCAATTTATACATTAAGCAAAAAATTAACTAAATTTTGTAGCATTGTCCGGAAAACTAGATATATTTTTTCTAAACAGAAGACATTACAAAGCATATGTAAATCCTACAATTACTTATGAGTTTTTATTATACGGCAATACATCCCAATCTCACCTTACCGAGATAATTATCAAATTATAAAAAAAGAATCTTGAGAGCATTTTTTTCAAACGTAGATATGAATCAATCAAGGAATTTATGGACGAAAACAAATTGCTTACTGTTTTGGATTTATACTTTTTGGGATGTTTTAAGGGATTGCTGGGACTGGTTTATGGAGTTGCGATCAGACAAAATGAATGGTTTTCTGTCTCACATTTGCTCCGAAAAAAGTGGACCATGTACCAGGAGCAAAGTGAAAGGCGTAATTAAGTGAAAAATTTTTCTACTACCTCTAAACAGAGATCGCTTACAGTTAGAATTGTGCAGGCTTTGAACTATTTAAAACAAAATGACGTGATACCTGTTAATACACATGAAATGTCAGAAGTTAGCTGTTTGAGATTCTATAAACAGTTTTTCAAATTTACCCACAAAGACCCAGGACCTCTATAAACTGTTTTTTAACTTCAACCCTCAAAATAATTTGTTTATTGAATTGATGCTGGCTGTTTTCTATTTACTCTCCAGGATATCCTACTCGATGAGCAGTACTGCTCTTTAGGATCTCCCTCCAGACAAAATATATCGGTTTTGGCTTTGTATATGTAGCTGGTAAAGTAATTCAAATTCAAGTTTTCAAAAATTCATAACCAATGCCGAGTTGGTTAATTGGAAACATAACCGGACGCTTGTCGATTATAGTAAAACTGATTTAAAAAAACGTCAATTTTTTTATTTGATCAGTTTGTTTTGTGGAAGTAAAAGAAAAAACTGAACACAAGTGTTTCCAGCTTCATGTATTGAAGTTATTTCTTCTCGTTAAAGCGTCAAGTGTCTGCCAGTGCTCAGCGCTTGTTATTGTTGCGACTTCATTTGGTACACCAAAAAAACTCCGGGCATAAATTGCCCGCCATTTCACACGCGCGTATTACGTGAATCAAAATTGTTTGATTCAAGATAAAAAAATTTGTTCGATTCCATTTAAAGAGTCATTTCATGTCTGGAACGCTATATAAGGAAAACGTTTATTTGAGTCTTAATCCAATTGTCTACTCGTTTTTTCAGCTTTTTTTGGCCAGCTCGAGAGCAAACGGATGCACATCTGAAAAAATCTATATAGTTTCTCAAATTTTTTCTTAAATATATATTCACTCAAAAGCAGTTAAAAGAAAAGAGTCTTACAAAGTAGTATCATATATTTATGAATATGTATCCCAATTTTAGTTACCAGAAATCCTTAAAAGTTGCTTTTTTTCATCAAAACTTTCTAAAATACGGAATCATTGTAACTCGTCGTATTTCAGAGATTTCAAATCCATAAATTGGCGTCTTGCTGCCTTCAACCTGTCAGTAATCTGGGAAATCACATTTTATGATTTCGACTTAAGCTTGAAGTTTATAAATAAAAATTAATTATTTAAACTGAAAAACACACGATTTTTGCTCGCTTTTTTGTTGTTTCTGTCATGATAAATTATTCATTTAGTCAATTAAAAATAGCGAGTAAGTCATTTGACTCGGTAAGGTAGAACAAGTTTTTTCTGATACGCTTTGAAATGGATAAAGGCAAGAAAACTCTGGGATTACTTTTCATAGCGGTCGTCGCGTTTCTTTTAGCAACAGTCGTGCACGAAGAAATTCGAACTGTTATCAAAGATACCACGCAAGAATACTCCGTCTCGGAATTTGTTGAAACATCTGGAGGTCTACATCGAAGCAGTTTGATCATCATATCTGCGTATGATGTTTCCTACTCGCGCTACGAAGCAAAATCTTTCCTAGAATCCTGTAATTGTAGCAAACATTACGCTATGCTACCAGGTGAAACGAAAGCCTGCTCTGTGATGGAAATACCAACGATATACCCTGCAGTCATAGATAATAAAAATGTAAATTTGAGCACGACTGCTACTGTTTTGGAAGCTCCTGTAAATTTTAAAGACGGAGAAAACGTCCTGTTGGACTGCTTGACCACGGACAGGTAAAGTCATTGAAGTTCTGTTAAAAATTAGCTGTCGTTTTGATTAGTTGTTACGAAAATTTGGCAACACTAATAATCATTCAATCGAAAAGTAGTTTATTGTGGCTCAACAACCTTCTTTAATTTATGTTTTGTCTATGGTTTTTTGAATAAATTTATTTCTTTGTTTTGTCTATGGTTTTTAAAAGTTTTTGCGCTTGTTTTCTCAAACTTGGAATAAAATTGCTTACAAATTGATCAAACTGACCTAGGAGCTAGGTTTTGATCATGCTTTTCATGTCTCAATGAAATAACCAAACGAATAGTTCAAGCTCAAATATAATTCACATTAAAGGGCATTGATTGGACCATGGAAAAATATGATGATTACCTTAGTAATACTTTAAGGTACTACTACTCCGTACTGTCGTTTCCCTTGAGCATGGACCAGTTGATGCTGCTGATACAAGACATGAAAGCCGCCATAAACTACTTCAACAACAACTTCAGAAGTCGCCCTCACTACTTGGTATCAGGGGGGTCATTCTCTCTAGTTCAGCTGAGGGAACAACAGTTTGCGGATAAGAATGGAAATGTGGCAAAGGTAGTGTTGACCAAGACTTCACTAGATAGTGATTGAGTTCATTCGAAAGAAAAACTTCTATGCCAAAAATGAAACCGTTTTAACCATTGCAAAAAATAAAATCAAGAAAAACAGCGCGAGTCTCGTGCTACTAAGCTGCCTCATGCTTATAATTTTATAATTAAAAGGGGCGGATTTAGGGGAAGGGGGTGCCCACCTCCCTCAGGGATTCGACTCCCTGCCGACCAAAAGGGTCCCCCCTTTGAACTCTTTTAAGATATCCATTTTTGGCTGACGGACCCCAAATTTTTCTAATTTTGAGGGGGGAGCGCGCGCCGAAAAGCGCTACTTTTTGGTCAAAAGTTTCCAAAAAGTGCCTAAAAACGCTTTTTTTGCCTTTTTTTCAAAAATTTTGCCTTTTTTCAAACTTGGCCAAAGCAGGGTCTTTTAAGTTTTTTTCGGAGAGCTCGGTACTTTTTTTAAAGAAAAAAAGTCGACAAAATTTTCGAACATTTTTTGTAATTGAAAATCCGCCCCCTCCCCTCGAGAAAATCTTAGATCCGCCCCTGATAATTGACATACATTTTTCAAAGGTAATTGTAAGACTTTTGTCATTTTTTTTTGATTTGTTAATAATGAATGTCTTCAATCTTTTAAATTTTTTTCAAATTTTGAGCTTTTATTTTTGGGAAATTTAATTTTTTTGACTAGGAGGACCGACACATAAACTTTGACATCACTGGAACCTCGACTGGCAACCGCCTCCAGTCCCAGATCAAGATTGTATGGCAGTCGGCAACAGTGGAACGAGTGTCCATAGTGAAGAGGGGGAGCTACCTGCAAATATTAAATCTTGTCGCCACTTTCGGCCTCGCCTTCGAAAGACTTCTCGCAATTTACTCTAGATTTGTGAAAAGATATTCTTAATATTCATTCGTTTTAGAAATGTCTTCGTGCTTTCATTGTATCCTTTATCCTTAAATCAATAATTAAGTGTTTGGTTGCCTTGAGCACAGTTCTAGTCGAGAGGTTTTTTGAAAAAAAAAAAAAACCGCTTGCGCTGTAAATTGCTTAACACTTTCAAAAACTATTCAGAAAAAAATTTTGTTTCAGAAAAAATGTTTGTTTTTGTTTGTTTCCCTTTCACCGTTTTTTAAGGAGTTGAAGGGAAATAGGAATGAGCGAGAAGCGGCTCAAAATCATTCGCTCTACCGCTTTTTGTTGTAGATTGATGTAAAAGCCAGAATTTTTAAAGCGCTTGTCGTCGACACCGATCTCTTGCAATTTTTGAAAACAGCTCGAATCACGTCTATAAGAGCATTTAAATGCTATATAACTCAAAACTCTTCTGATATTTAATTGTGACACCTGATTTGCTTGGAAAAATACCTGAATACAAAGTTTCCAACGGGTTTGTAGTAATGAAGTGAACTGAAGCGACGAATCCAAGAAAAAATAAGTTTAGAATTCCAAGAAAAAAGGAAAGCGTGCTAATGCACGTTCATTAACTATGTATCAACGTTGTAAAATGTAGTATTTAATGTTTGACCGTTTAACCTCTGAGCTATACTGATCGATGACTTTTACCATATTAATTTAAATACACCTGCCAAAAGCGCAACGGCTTTTGGTAGATTTGGAATTTGTGCACTATCTTTTGTGATATGCAACAAATCAACAGAAAACTAATTCAACCTTTTTAACCTCTTTTACTTTAGATAGATACCACCGTCTTTTATTTAGTCTTAGATAAAAGCCTACAACTACTTGTAGGAATCTTATTCAACCTTAGTCTTAATCTAATCTTTAAGTTACCCACTCTTAATCAACAACGAGTGTTATCCTAATTTTTTAACAAACGTAGATTCATAACCGACTATCCGAATAACTTTTCCTGTAGTTTATACGAGCTTAACAATGATGATGCTGATACAATTTTTAAAAGAAAGCATTGGAAGATAAGTTCTGGCTAAATTTTGCCTACTTCCGAAAAAAGTGAAAGAAGAAAATTTCTGCCAGCTATGGCATTTTCCAAGTAAACAGATGAACGACATAACTGGTTTCTAAAAAACAGTATCAAAAAATTTGAAACTAAGTTTACTTCAAGACTAGAGCACAGTGGGAAAATCCAGCCCTAAGCCTTGTACTTCCACGATTAGTCTCGTTTTTTTAGGATATAAAGATTTGATTTATCTGTTATTATGAACAGTTTTTTTGGTTTCAAATAATTAGCGTTTTGTCAAGGTAGAGTTTGAAGCGCATACGAAGTGCGAAAAAAAGCTTTTTGAAATTTTTTAGAACAAGGAATCCTATCATTTGAAAATTGAACAAATTCAGTTTATTTTCAATTGTTTAATTAATTGTACTTTCATCTTTGTTAAAATGCGTTAAAAGAATTTTTGAAGTTTCAAATTTCCAAAATGACATGTCTCTTATGTTTATGAAGTGATTTTGTAATATACCATTTACTTTCTCATTTTAAGAAATATGGAAATGATGATCGTATCTCATCAATGATGATCGTATCTCAATGATGAGGTGGTGCAAGTTTTGATACTTTGTGATTTCAGTGTGTTGTGAATTTGGTCTTGACAAAAATCAACACTTGCAGAACAGATACCACAAGACTGGTTACACTGAAAGCACGTTTGCAAATCAATGAGTAATCGTTGAGATGCCCTAAATCGTGGGGCAAAAAAACTAGCCTGCACAATACTTAAATTATATTGTTTAAGAGCAGTCGTAATAAGATTTACGCCAAATTAGGTACCACAACCAATTTCAAATAGATTTTTAAAGCTAGAACCTGTGAATGAAATAACAAAGAAAGCATACCAGGGCTTCGGGAGTACAATCAACATTATTGGAAGAGTTCGGGTGAGAATCCGATCGAAGGGCTGGGCGGCTCGCGACCAAAAACTCTTCATTACCGAAGAGGCTGAAAGAAACCTACTCGGAAATGATATTTTACCGAATCTGGGAATAGTAGTATTCCAGAAACAACCTCCACCCATTGGGCCAAAGTCATGGAAAAACCAGAAAGGATCACCCATCGGGACAGACGTCAACCAAATAAGATTTGCATCGGATAACAAACAAGACCAAAGCCAAGAGACACCATCTCAAAGTGAGTTTAAAATATACATATCAAAACATTTTTCAGACCTCATAAAAAAAACCGGTAGATCAAAGAACTTCGTAGTCAATACTTATTTTAACGAACCAATAAAACCGATACAGGTGAAGGGGAAACGTATTCCTATCCATCTTCTCCCTAAAGTCAAGTTATGTATTGATCAATTACTAAGAGACGGGCATATTGAAAAGTTGTCTAGATGCTCTGAAGATTGTTTCATCTCCCCCATCGTAATTACAGCTAAAAAAGACGGATCAATTAAATTAGCATTAAACTCGAAATTATTGAACAAACAGATATTTCGTAATAGATATCAAATGCCGAACCTATTCGAATTAATTGATAACGTAGCAGTTACGATTAGCGGTCATGACGAAAGAAACATCTGGTTCTCATCGATTGATCTAAAGTACGCTTACAGTCAAATACCGCTTTCTAAAAAGGCGAGTAATCAATGTAATTTCAACATCGTGGAGGGAGAAGTAACGGGTTCCTACCGTTTTAAAACCGGATTTTATGGACTAGGCGATATGCCTAATGAATTTCAACGCATAATGGACCGTTTGACGGAAAACTACCAAATACCCATTGTTACCTCGACGACGTCTTAATCGCCTCCGTGGGTAGCCAGGATGAACAAAAAAAGCTAGTTATTAACGTTTTAAAAACGCTAGATGACGAGGGATTAGCCATAAAATGGGAAAAATGCACTTTCTTAACTCACAACATAGAATGGTTGGGATTTAAAATCGACGCAAAAGGGACGACACCACTAATACACAAATCTGACGCAATCAGAAATCTGAAAGAACCAAATTGTATCAAAGATATTAGATCACTAATGGGATCGATTAACCAATTCAACAAGTTCATACCAAATTTAGCGTCCTTATCAACACCGTTTAGAGAACTTATGCAGAAAAATAAACCATTTAAGTGGTCCACAGTACACACTGAAGCGTTTGAAAAAATTAAGAAAGAAATTTGCAACACGGTGACGAACCATCATTTCGATGTAAAACTGAACACTCGAGTGAAATGCGATGCCTCACATTTAGGATTGGGCGCGTCCATCAAACAAGACCATCGGGAGAATTGGAAGACTGTAGCGTTCGCTTTTTGAATATAGCCGAATTAAAATACAGCACCAATGAACTCGAATTGCTGGGACTTCTGTGGGCATTAGACCATTTTAAAAATTACCTATTGGGCAAACAATTCTCAAATTTAACAGACCACAAAGCCTTAATTGGAGCACTGAAAGATGACAAATATACTAAAACGGCCCAATCACGTCTCACCCGTTGGGCGGACAAATTACTACCATTCGACTTTACCGTCGAACATTTACCTGGTAAAGATATGGGATTCGTTGATTATATGTCCCGACACCCATCGGGTGAACCCGTACCAGTTTCTCTGGATGATGAAAAATTTGTTATCGCATCGGTAAATCAGATTAGTACACTCCTAGGTTTTGATCATCTAATGCCGAGAAATTCGTGGTCGCATATAAGAAATAAATTCTCCCAACATTTCTTAGCACATGACGTCACTTTCTGCAACACGATTGGCCAGTCGACAGATCATATGACCTGCCAAGGAATAGAACGTGAGAAACGAATTGCTAACGCCGCTGAAACTTTCCAAGCTGTAGTTAACTATTCTAACATTTCAGTGTGCCAAAATTCTCACTCGCGTACGGAAGATTGTGATTCATCATGCAAAATAAACGACTTTTTTTTATACAAATTTTAACATCCTGAAAGAAATGGCCGAACAAATAGAACCTAACCAACAAAAAGAACTTACTACAAATGAAAACATGGACACTCTAACACCAAGTTCCAGTAACCCGTCGGATAACCCCGTAAAAAGATCACCTAGTAAGAAGAAAACAGTCAATATATTCCCTTTTTCTTGGCCAGAAATATTTGATTCAAAATTTATGTCCCTATTATCAAAACAAGATCTAGTTCTAAAAAAAATCATTAAAGCATTTGAGGAAGACCGCAAACAAGATATTCTACAACTGGGAAATTACTATAAATCGTACTTAAATAACTTAAACGTCAGCGGAGGATGTCTTTATCTGGACAATCGATTAGTTATCCCAGCATGCCTAAGATCGACAATGCTCCACCGGTTACATGAAGCTCACCCTGGCCAGTTCGCAATGAAAATGCCGGCAACTCAATACATCTGGTGGTCGAAAATGTATCGCGAAATCCAAGTCCACGGTGAAAACTGTATTGAGTGCGTTAAAGCAGGTAAAAACTTGAAACCTTTTTCAAACCATAATACCCTAGGGAAACTCCCAACGGTCGAAGAACCAAACCAAGAAATGGAATTAGATTTCGTCGGTCTTATACCTTTAGTATGGGTAACAAAAAATACATATTGGTATATATGGATAGATTTTCAAAATTCCCATCGGCTCAAATAACATCCAGCACATCGGCAAAATCTATCATAAACTTCCTTAGTAAATACATTGCTCTACACGGGATACCTAGAACCATTAGAACAGATCAGGGAACTGGTTTTATCTCCAAGGAAGTCAGAGAATTCTGCCATGAACATAACATAAAGGTAATATTTAGCCCAGTGGGTGACCATAGAGCCACTGGATTAGTGGAGCGCTTAATCAGAACCATTAAGGAAAGGCTCTTGGTTATGGCACAAGAACGCCCAAAACCATCGCTAGAATCTGCACTTCTGAAAATAATAAAATGCCTAAGAACGGTAACTCAACAGTCGCTTAACTGTTCTCCCTTCGAAGCACACTTCGGTAGATCCCCAAACACCATCTGGCATAATTTAGTCAAGTCACCCTCTTCAAATAACCTTGCTTGGAACAAAACTTTGTTATGTATAGATAAGGGCAAAAAACTCATGAGCCGAGAACGAAGACACGACTGGGACGCCCCTGATGATATAGAAGACGGAGACTTAGACGAAAACTCCTCATCCTCTGAGGATATCTCCAATGCAGTGAGATACGTACCAACCAGCGCTGGATCCCCAGTAAAAGTACTCTCTCGGGCAGAAAAACGAGATGCCTTGGGCATAATGGACTCAGTACTGAACAACCCGCCGGGTAAGACCACTATTTATCGAAAAGTCCAAGATAGATCGAAGAGTGAACCATTCTATAGGGTACTCAAGGATGAAATTGTAAGGGAGTCAGACCACACAGTTACTTTAAAAAATGGTAAAGTAATACGTAAATCTCATTTAGCTATCAAAAGACAACCCACTCAGAAGAAACCCAGCCCGAGAAAACGAGATCAATTAGTTAAATTCTATGCAACAAAAGGACTGAGGAAAACTGCGAAACCGCAGAGAAATGTCGGGTTTAAAAGTTCAAGAGCGACGCAAAAGAAAAGGAACCTACAGTCGAAATTTGAAGAGCTTGATATAGCGAGGCGGAACGCGGCCATGAACAGCTCCAAAGAAACTCTTCTCAGAGAGGAAGAAGAACAGAGGAAGAGACTAAGAATCCCAATAGGCCCCGAAAGCGACCAAGAATCAAGCCCGTCGGGTAAACCCGACCATCGTAAATTTTGCGATAATGAACCTGGAATGACGAACGACTCATATGAAGACATCTCAGACGATAACGCTAGCGACCTAATTTCGCTAAAAGAACTTAAGTACAAAACATCACTTGAATCTACAAAACCGAATGAACATCCAATTTTTGACCGAACAGACCTTAAGCCAGAACTACCGGATCAGGCTGAACAGAAAGTGGTGATAGATAAGATTCCGCTGATCAACCTGGATTCAAGCGACAAGGATAGGGACCCACAGGTGACCCCGCAGTTGATTTTCCTGGACACTAAAAAGGAGGCCGAACAAGTGAATCAAGAAACGCCGTTTCTTCCGGAGAATTCCGGAGGGGAACCAACTGAGAAGAGTGTCGAGCCAATCGCCATGGCGGAGGCGGAAAATCAGCAATTATACCCTGACCTTATCACTAAAAAACCAAAACTGTCCGGTACAGCCAAGAAAAAAGCGTCATATCCGGTGAAATCACCGCCTTCGAAGAAACTGCCTGAGATCTACACACGATAGAACACCAGACCCATGCGAACTAGACAGCCCCCAAAGATGCTAGGCGAGAGAGTGTTTACCAGTGTAGTTGATTTAACAGACGAAAATTCGGACGATTCAACATTTAGTTCATCTAATACTGCCCCAGCTTACCCAACGATAGAAGCAACCTCTGTCGAAATGGAGAGCCATCAAGTTGACTTCGTGGATTTGACAACCTTGACACCACCCTCATCATCGCGTCCCACAACAGTTTATCTGCGGGAAGAAAGTTTCGAGTACCCAAGTGATTCAAAGCCCTCGGTAACAGCTAACCAACATACTCCACGCAAGAAGGTCAAATTCAGTCCTGAGGTCTGCACCACTCAATTCAACCCATCGGGCCTACCCTCCGAAACTTCTTATTCAACATCTTCTCCCATTGTTCTTGACCCGGACTGGCTGAACACTTCCTCTATCATTTCGGCGATAGAACTCTTAGAACGGCCAATGAAGCTTGAGGAGTTAAGGAGATGGACAATTAACAAAGCCGCAAATCGGGAAGCGAATTAGAACTAAGGAGGATTAGTCAATTTGCCATTAAAAACTTTCAGAAACTTTAAGAAACTCCATCAAACAAACTTTTAGTACCATAGTATTTCGTTTATTGTCGAACCTTGCGCATTTAGAGCTATATAAACTCATAGTGCTGGCATATTACGCTAAACTTAGATTATTTCTGGTAACACTATAAAATTTTAAATTGAGCCTTATAACCTCGCTTTCTATGCTGAAAAATTCTCTTTCACCCATTGGGTGCCACCACTGGATAAATATTAGATCTATCCATTATAGTGCTACTCTCGTCATAATCGGGCCTTCCTGTGGGGTCATAACCCTAACCAACCTACCGGCTCATCCACCCCAACGCCAAAACATTTCGTGTGCGTGGCGAAAGTAATTGGACTGTATTTAAATTTTCGTTCTTATGAAATAGGCTATCATAATCCAAGGTGCTTTTTTTTATTATATTATCTTCTTGCCCATCGGGCCCGCCTGTGGGGTCTTGCCCGACCAGTCTACCCGCTCATTCGACCAGCCTACCCGCTCATTAAATTTTCGTTATCATGAAACATGCTATCATGGTCCACGGTCCACGGTGCTTTTTTTTTGATATTACTATCTTCTTGCACATCGGGCCCGCCTGTGGGGTCTTGCCTAACCAGCCTACCCGCTCACTCATCCCATCGCCTAAACACTTCTTTTGCGTGGCGAAAGTAATAGGTTATAGATAAATTTTCGCGGGAAATGTAAAATGTAGTATTTAATGTTTGACCGTTTAACCTCTGAGCTATACTGATCGATGACCTTTACCATATTAATTTAAATACACTTGCCAAAAGCGCAACGGCTTTTGTTAGATTTGGAATTTGTGCACTATCTTTTGTGATATGCAACAAATCAACAGAAAACTAATTCAACCTTTTTAACCTCTTTTACTTTAGATAGATACCACCGTCTTTTATTTAGTCTTAGATAAAAGCCTACAACTACTTGTAGGAATCTTATTCAACCTTAGTCTTAATCTAATCTTAGTTTAGGTTACCCACTCTTAATCAACAACGAGTGTTATCCTAATTTTTTAACAAACGTAGATTCATAACCGACTATCCGAATAACTTTTCCTGTAGTTTATACGAGCTTAACAATGATGATGCTGATACAATTTTTAAAAGAAAGCATTGGAAGATAAGTTCTGGCTAAATTTTGCCTACTTCCGAAAAAAGTGAAAGAAGAAAATTTCTGCCAGCTATGGCATTTTCCAAGTAAACAGATGAACGAAATAACTTGTTTCTAAAAAACAGTATCAAAAATTTGAAACTAAGTTTACTTCAACACTAAAGCACAGTGGGAAAATCCAGCCCTAAGCCTTGTGCTTCCACGATTAGTCTCGTTTTTTTAGGATATAAAGATTTGATTTATCTGTTATTATGAACAGTTTTTTTGGTTTCAAATAATTAGCGTTTTGTCAAGGTAGAGTTTGAAGCGCATACGAAGTGCGAAAAAAAGCTTTTTGAAATTTTTTAGAACAAGGAATCCTATCATTTGAAAATTGAACAAATTCAGTTTATTTTCAATTGTTTAATTAATTGTACTTTCATCTTTGTTAAAATGCGTTAAAAGAATTTTTGAAGTTTCAAATTTCCAAAATGACATGTCTCTTATGTTTATGAATTGATTTTGTAATATACCATTTACTTTCTCATTTTAAGAAATATGGAAATGATGATCGTATCTCAGGTGGTGCAAGTTTTGATACTTTGTGATTTCAGTGTGTTGTGAATTTGGTCTTGACATAAATCAACACTTGCAGAACAGATACCACAAGACTGGTTACACTGAAAGCACGTTTGCAAATCAATGAGTAATCGTTGAGATGCCCTAAATCGTGGGGCAAAAAAACTAGCCTGCACAATACTTGAATTATATTGTTTAAGAGCAGTCGTAATAAGATTTACGCCAAATTAGGTACCACAACCAATTTCAGATGAGTTTGAGTGATGCATCATGTTAAAGTCTTTTTTATTTTTTATTCAAATGATAATTTTTTAACTTTCTTTATTCCGCCAGCAAGTTTTTGAAAAAACAGGTCAAAAATGCCGTTTGGGCACTTTTTTTGAAAAACTTTGACCAAAAAATTGCGTTTTTTGGCGCGTTTTCCTTCAAAATTAGCATATTGGCTTTTGAAAGTTTAAGGGTTATTTAGCTAAAAATGAATATCTCGAAGTACTACAAGAGGAGGACTCTTTGGGTCGTCGGCAGGGGGTCGAATACCTGAAAGCGGGCGTCCCGCTCCCCCTAAATTTGCGGTGTCCCACTCTTTAACCCTACGATATTTAACCCCCTCTGTTTACACCCCCTATATCATAACCCCGTAACATGATAACCCCACAACAATTTAACCCCCTTTTAATGACGATAATTTGTTTCAAATTAAGTCCTTTTTATAATTACAGGAGTAGTCCAATTAAGCTTACTAATTGAGGCCTGAAAAGCTAGTCTTAATTCACTTGATGCCTCTAGCATCTCAAAAGTAACTGCATTTCGATTAGTTAGAGAAATAATCCCTCACTCACGCGTTTAAAACAGAGATAACCTACATCGTGCTAATTGAAGGCAACAAAAGACGTTTGTGAGTTTTATAAAAAATCATACTGCCTATTTCTTTAACCATTGTTATACCACATTATCAGATTAGATATAAGGTTTGAAGCGTCATTCCATTTTACTTAATCTTCGAAAGATAAGCAAATGCTAGTGGTATCAGGCCACGAGTATTACCTTAAGCGAAAAAAACAAGACACATACAAATTGGAACTGCTCAAAGTACCAAACCCATAAATGCCGCGCAACAGCAATTACGGAAGGAGAAAATTTTATTGAAACGAGGGGTCAACAAAATCACGATATTTCCACGGGCAAACCTGATGCTCGACTAGTTTTGAAAAACATCAAGGAGCTAAGCGATAGTAACACCCCAACTGTCGCAGTCGCAACCGCCATTCAGCCAATTACAGACAACATTGCCACTCAACTAGCCCTACCATCCAAAGAAAATTTAGTTCGCACCGCACAACGAGCGCGCAAGCAACGAGAAGAAGTCTTACCAGTCTCCCCAGCAAACAGAAGTTTCGAAATACCCGAACTTTTCAAAAATTTTATAAGATTTGACAGTGGGCAAAATGATCACGAGAGGATTATTTTATTCGGTGACCCTGAAATGCTACGTGTGCTTGAAACATCCAACTTTTGGTTGGCTGATTGAACTTTTAAAGTCACCCCGAAAATGTTTTATCAACTTTACTCCATACACGTTAGTCTTTCAGGAATAGCGCCTGCTTGCATATATGCCTTCCTGCCTAATAAAACAGAAAAAACTTACCACCGTTTTTCAGAAGCCCTAAAAATACTAGTCCCTGATAGTAGACCTGAAAAAATTTTACTGGATTTTGAGCAGGCCGCTATTCAAGCGTTTCAGAAAAATTTTCCCGAGACCAAGCTGTCGGGATGTTTCTTCCATCTTTCACAAAGTTTTATGAGAAAAATCGGGGAGCTCGGATTGAAAAAGGATTACGAAACTAACCACGAGTTCGCTTTAGCACTCAAACTGTTACCCGCACTGGCTTTCGAAAAAGAAGAAGAAATAAGAAATTCATACGATAAAATAGTGGAGGAAATTCAAATAGTTTGCGATCGCACCATAAAAGAGTCGGAAAAATGGCGAAAGTTGACGAGCTTTGCCTTTATTTTGGATCTAACTACAAAAAAAGTCTCGTCCCGAGTCGGGAAGCCCTATTCCCCCTTCATTATGGAATCAAAGGGATGCGGCACCATCGGGTTTGGCCAGAACAACAAAAGCTGTAGAGGGCTGGCATTATGGCATACAGTCTTACTTCAGTGGATCGCATCCCAGTATATGGAAAGTGATTGCAAATTTGCAAAAAGACGCGTCCGTCCAAAAACTTAATTTCTATAACGCCTCGAGTGGGCACCAATTTACAAAAAAGAAAATATACCGGGTGCTCAACGAAAAAGTGCAGAATATTATGCATGTTTACGAAGAAAAAACTGATTTGCATTTCTTTCGCGCTATGGCGAACTTGAGTTAAATATTTGCTATTTAATCTATATTGCCAAAGTGTAACTGTTTTCCTTGATTTTTCAAAATTGAGCTAGAGTCGATTTGAAACCGGCAAAATAATAAATACATACAAGGTGTTGACTTTTCTTTTCCCTCCGCCCAACCCTGTAAGGTTAACCCATTTATTGTACCCTTGATATACCCGTTATCATTTTAACCCGAAATTCAGCTTTTTGGGAAAATTGGAAAAATTTTTGTGCCGCCAGGGATTCGATCCTTTGAACTCTAGATTTTGAGACTAACGCTTTAACCATTATAGCATGAGGCCTTTGTTTGTCATCCGAAAATTTCTTCCAACTTTGGCTCTTTGATCTTAATTAAGCCCATGTTTGAGTTTTCAAAGCGTAGATCAATTCTGTCGGCGCCAAAAGATCAAGGTCAAGAAATTCAAATGGTTTTGGACTGTTTTGTATATGCACCAATTTGAATCATGTCGGTCGGATTCGTTTTCAAGTTCATATCAAAGTCAAGACTATCGGCAAGGTCATTTCTGTTCAAGTCTAAAACGCATTTAGCAGCGTGCGTGTTAACTCATTTTATTTCGCAAAATTTTTCGCAATTAAAGCTTCGATGTTTACCGACGATATGGTTCCGAATCCTTTTCAAGTAACTTTCACTTTGATTCTAACAATTGGTTTTAAAAAGGGGTTAAATTGTAGTGGGGTTATCTGATTTGGGGGTTATATGAGAGGGGGTTAAGAAAAAGGGGGTTACAAAACACGGGGTGATAAAGCTTGGGAACCTAAATTTGCTACTGGTTTGGAGGTTACTTTTTTCTAAAATTTTTTTGTTCGTCAAAAAAGGACAAAATCTCGTTTTTATTAGAGCTTTGGTTTAAATTTTCAATCAAATAGAATATAATTTATAAATATATTTCTGTGATTTTTAGGGAAAATTGATGCGAGTTCAGGAGCAATTCAAGTAGTTTTTGATTGCTGGTAAAAAAAACTACCGCTCTTTCTTAGAGTTGCTTGTAATAGAGCCAGAGAAAACAATTTATTCAATCTTGGTTCTAGATTTATACCTAATATCAAGGACACCAGAGCAAAAGATTGTCCAACTTCGTCTGGTTTGGGCCTCGTCTTCGAGCACTCCACGTCTGCAATTTGCGCTGGACAAAAGAGTCTCTCTTGGAAATTTCTAATATTGCAGTTCTTATGTCGTGTTTCTCAAAACATGTCGCCAACCTGGACGCTTCATTGAATGGGAAAATAAGCCGAAGGTCTCCCAAAGCCGATGGCAACGCCTTTGATGTTCTCGACCGAGAAAAAATCCCAACTCTTGGTTTGTAGAATCCGGAGGCGTGGTAGCCGGCTGGTAATGATTTCGAACTGGTTAAACTGGCAGTTGCTTTGTACGCTACTGAAGAGTTATCGCCTCTCTTTCTGGACAAATTTTTCTTCTTGTTAATTTCTTCTTCTAGTTCTCCGAAAAATAGTTTTTCGACTAAGTAAACAGTATGCTGGAGCACTCCCAACTTGACGTATGCATCCAGGGGAGTGTCTGTGGTAAGAGCAGGACTGACGTTGACCTCTAGCAGCCAGGGCTTCATGTTTTTGTCGATGAGAATATCGAAGCCAAGAAGTTCGAAGCAGTTGTAGGCCTAAATTTTTTTTCGACATTATTTTGGAGCAATTTAAACAGACTCAAACAAGTATCTTTTAAATCTCATCTTTATCCCAATGTCGAACTACATTGAAGTAAGTTGAAACAAAGTGAAAAGTTGAAGTTGAAATTGATTTCAGGGAAAATAGTCGAAATCACTTATAAAATTAAAATCATAAGCCACAATTTCCTAACGAGTTTAAAAATTGAAACTATGCGTGCGATATGGCCGCCAATGGACTGTACCTGGGTGGGAATGTGGTCGGATAAGCCCAGCAGAGTGAGGGTGATGATGTTGGTGATCTTGTGCCATGTGAATGCGGGCAGTCTGTCCCCCTTGAACTCTGAGGTCACCTGACTCTCAAAGTAACTCTTTAGTTGACTCAGAGCCCAAATACAACCTACACAGTGAAGGTGTCAAAGCAAATTAGGCTGATTATCATTGATCAACGTTTTCTAATAAGGACTCTAAAAAAAGAGAAAACTGCGATCCATATGTAGCTTTCTTAACTTATAGGGTTTGTTTGTCAGCAATGATTGCCGGAATTATAATTTGCATTGAGAAAAAAGATACTGTTTGGATGGTCCATGGATGCTATGAACATTGCCATAGTACTAACAAAACTTGCTAGTCAAAAGTTCCGACCTCGGTTATTTTTGAAAAAAATATCCAAACGTTTTTTCCGATTTGAGTCACTTAATTTTTGCGTGTTGAAGAAAAAAATTTCAATTGAAAGTTTTAATTGATTGCTTTTAGTTTTGAGAAACTATTTACAAAATCATAAAAACACTATTTTTTTTAAGATAAATGTTTTTAGAGTTTTTGCAACCTTAAGTGTTCGAGAAGCAATGACCCATGCTCAAAGAACAAGTCTCCAGGGATAAAATTAAATGTTTTATGACTTAATTAAGAACATTTGGCGTTAGTAGCTCAATTATTATTCCGACTTTTTGAAGTGGGGGAATTTTGTTTTCGAGTGTGTTTTATTTTTTTTGTTTTCCATATAAAATGAGATATCGCCAATAATCATTGGAATGGGTCAAGTGATATATCATATTAAGGCCCTTTCAGTCGTAAAACTCTACCAAAATTTTCCAAGCGTTGAGAAAAACTGTTCTAAAATTTTCGAGCTTTAGTCCAATTTTGAGCAAGTAAAGCGATCGAGTAACGTTCATTCTACATAAATATTGGCCCTTCAGGTTAAAAACAATTTTTTGTTACCAAATTAAAATCCAGTTTTTGAAGTTTCATTAAGCGCGTTCTGGGACGCTACTTCTTAGATGATTTTACTTTCTTGTTTCTTACGAATGTGACGGTTTTCATGAGAGAAATTAAAAGCAAGCTTTTATTTTTTTCAGACTACTTTCCGAACTTTTCTTTAAAATTTTAATTGCCAAGAAATTGCTAGATGAAGCTTCAAAACTAAATTTATCACTTCAACACTTTTGCTTTTACACTAAAAAGTTTTTAAGGTTGTTCAAATTACGAGGGTTTATGATATATAAAAATTCATTCATGACGAAATTTTATGACAAAGTTTTTTCTCAATTGCAGTAGTCGGAACATCAAGAGTATCCGGTTGGTGGTCATTCAAATGATATATCGAAAAAATATTTAAAAACAAGCTAAAAAAATTGTTGAGTTTTTGTCAGGTTTGTGTCGTGTTTTGACTCGGTGTGTTGAGAAGAAAAAAGAAAAAATAGAACAATAGTTGCAAGTAAAAGTTGACTGAAGTTATCTTTACATTTGCGAGAGCACGTGTTTTGTAATTGGGAACGAGACTTACTTTCCATTAAAAACTTTTCTTACAAATCTGTTAAAACTGACCTTGCTCGTTTATTTTTTGACAGATATGTGTTTTTTTTTAATATATGAGCCAATTATTGTCAGCATAGTGATCTTTTTCATTTTATTCTAAGATTGTCATTTCAATTACTCTAAAATAGTTGATGTAGCTCTTCAACCAATGTATGAAAAGAAACTTGAAGATTTGCTTTTGTAGAAAATTTTGTTTGCCGACAACTGTTTAGCTCTCTGGTTTTCGACTGAATACTTTTCGGCTTGGTTTCACATAGAAAAGTTATAGCATTATATAAAAGTGTATGCTTAATCGAGGATGAACACAGGATAGAACAATTGATGATTGACACTGGGATAAAAAACACGCCATTTTTGTAAAACGGTTCAATAGGTAAAAACTTTATATCGCTGGCGAATCTGATAATTAGATTCCATTATCCAAATCAGAAGTCGATCACGTTTTTTGTGTTTTTAAAAATTTCGCTGTTCGATACTGGAGTTTGGCTTCGTTTTAACACAGAAAACGCACTGAACTTAAAAAAATCAAAAATCACACCGCGAAAAATTAAATTTGAGACTGAGCAAATTTTAAGTTTGTTCCTGAAAAAAGACAAAAAAAACATCACGACCTATATAAGAGTCTAAACTACGTTCCCGGAAACTACGGAAATGATTTTAAAAAAAAATATTCAACTTTCAAATTTCGATGAAAAATTATATGACCCTAAAGCTTTTTGGTTTTCAAAAACAATTTTTTGATGAAATTGACCCAGTTTGAAAAAACTGAATCCAGAAATATTTTTTTTATTCCGCTTGTAGAACCTAAATTTAAAATTTAATTTTCGAATTTAGAATATAATCACGTTTTTGGTGACATTTGCTGTTCGATTGATTGTGGAGTTTGTCTTTCTTTCAAAGAAAAAATGTGAACTTTAAAAAACATATACAAGTCAACCATAAAAATATCAAAATTTAGCGTGAACAAAGATCAAAATTTTAACCTACTAAGAAAAATCATCAAGATCTATTTAGGAGATTTGTCTAATTTTTGCTATTTATTGATTTTTTGAAACTTTCATTCTCACTTTATTGCTGAATAAAAATTTAAAAACTAACTGTCCTACGGTAAAACTGAATTTTCAAAGCATAAATAAAAAGTTTCCTTAGCACCTCAATTGTTTTGCTTCCTCAAAATTAGACAAAAAAGTTCACAACATTTTTCTGGACATTGGAAAACTTTTTGAAAGTTTTTGAATGCCCGTTGACTAACGACGTAATGTGGTTATTACTATTTTGCTTTCAAGTTTGTGTAGTTTTTTTGTGATTGGCGTGGCCTAAATGATTTAGACGAAAGCTTACAATGTTAATCAATTAGGCAAAACCGACTAAAGGTATCTTCGAAAAAATGAATAAACAAGCTAGAAAATCAGCAACAAAATTTAAAAATTATTTTTTTTTCTGGAAAAAATGTTTATTACTCAAGTTATCTGATATTGCGTGAAAAAAAGGAAAAAACAAAGTAAAACACACCTGAGGACAACGTTTCTTTTCAAGATTTCCAATTTCAGTGGCCACTAAATTATGAGGGCAACCAAAAATTGAGAGTAATCGTAAAGAAAATGAAGTCCCTAAGAGGGATGATAAACTAGCCTGGTCCTACGTGTTCCTTGGTCTTGGAGTAGGTGGGACTAGACTTGTTGATGCTGGTGTTGGTCAAGTGAGAGTACACATTGGTCAGATTGTCCATGCTGAACTTGTCAGTCGCAAACCTAACCAGCCCCTCCTGCAAAACAACACAACAATGTAACAGCTATATTCGGCCATCGTCAGGCAGTCAATTTTTTTTATAAAGATACCTTTAAAAAAGGCTCAAACTAAGATCCATTTAAGTGAGATAACCGCCTGAGAAACTTTTTCGCTCAAACTGTGATTTGTTTTACATCTTTTTTCGGCTACTATATTACTTACCCACTATATTAAATATTTGATGTTTTGATAGGTATTTTATCGTTTAGGTATTTAGTTTAACGTCATTGTTTGACAAAATAGGGTCTTTTTAGTGTTTTCGGAGAGCTCAGAAAATCAACTTGGTCGGAAATTTACCTTGTAAAGATAGACTGTGAGCGGGTGAAAACTAGCGATGACAACATAGAGTCTCAAATCGAACTTGTATCCCGAAATCAGCATCGGGTTCTCAATATATTTCTGAACCACAGTCGCCGAATCAAATCTCAGCTCGGCCAAGTCGTCTAGTATTTTAATGCCTTTTCCTTGCGAGTTTTGGGCTGGCTTTGTGATCCAAATTGGTTTTCGCTTCTTCGGATTCAATTTTATGTTTTCGGATCCCGACGTATCTTTTGCCGACTTTCCGTCCCCAGAAGCCGCGGAGCCGCCTCGAGATCCACCGGAAGCCGAACGTGCTTTAGCGCTGAATTTAGCCGAGCGACTCATTTGCTGTCGTATATATGATGTCCACCTGTCGTTTTCAATATACTGATCGATTAGCTTCGGGTAGTCGTTAGGCAAAATGTAAGTCCGCGGGAAGAAGTCAAATAGGCTTTGACCATAGACAGCTCGCATTCTAAATTTTGTGAGGATAGCTTTGAGTTTTTTCAATACTTTTCACAATAATGCCTGGTAACAAATTGCCTGGTGTTCTGCTCGAAAGTGTTCTTTCTGTACGCAAAAATTTACTCAATTGAGGATAAACTAAATTAAATGCGATTTAACCAAAAGTAGCAAACTGTGCTCTGTCTGAATTATAAAATGTCTCATTCTGTACAACAACGTTAGAAGCGTACAATTTTTGCATCAAATCAGAAGCAGTTTCAGAAGTTCTCACTGCAACCTGAAAATCACGTCATCTTCATCTTCATTCTTTGGATACAATTTTTACCTTATTTTGAATGTTTATGTTTGTTTCTGAACCTCAATTCAACCAGATTTGCTTGTATTTTTAAGAAACCTTTTGAATGACTAACTGGGCAACATTTTATAAATTATTAATTAGGACAATTAGTAAACCTTTTGAGGTTCCTGGCGAGACAGTCCTTCTGGGCGATGTTGAATGTCTTTGGGAAGTGGTTGATGACCTGCCAGGAGAGGAGGAAGTCATAGTCACTCCCACTGAACTTGGCCGCCTTCCAGTACAGGTGCCACAGGTCCTTCCCCTCCCCCTCCACAGACCCAGCCCCTGTAGCCCCACTCACATGTTCGACCCAACCTCGTTCCAATAGAATTCTGGAAGGCAGAAACAGAAATATTGTACTTTGATGTCCATTTCCACAATAATGTCCATTTCCAAAATTAAATTTCAATCAAAATGGAGCATAATATCAACAAGACTGCACGTATCAGGGCAAAGCTCTGAATGTTCGGACGGCCAATTTGATGGTCTCAAATAATTAATGGTAAATTAACTCTTGGCAAATCTTTTAATTTTAGGCTGATCACATTGAAATTTAAGTGTTACAATTTGAGTCGTGTATGCAATTAATAAAAACCAATTAGCTGCCTCAATTCATTTTGGAACGATTTTTGTTGTGCAGACCAGTCGTTAAGCAAGTAATTTATAAAAATTTATTGAAACAGGCTTGGAAGATTAATATATTGGTATGCACACCCGGCTGGGCCCATGCAGATCAAAAGATTCGTCCCCAGAGGGACTACAGTTTGTAAAATTGGTCTAAATTAAAAAAAAACACCAGGAGCATTAATATTCCTCAGTTTCTTCGAAAGCCGGAACAGCAAGACTGCTCAACTGCATTTTGAAGTCCAAGGAGCAGTGTTTGTTTTAAAAAAGATGATGATTTTTGGGGAAAAAAAATTGAAAATATTTAAAATTTTTTTTTTAAATCGTCCCCAACACGCTCCCTTAAAACAAAGTGGTATATTTTGCGTATAGCAAATTAATTATGACCATTTAGGATGCCTCAACTTAATTTGAACAACTTCTAAGACGGTTTAATCTCCGCTTACGCGTTAGTTATTACCAGGCAAAATATCGCGCGTTAATTGTCCCAAATTGGTCAAATTGTCAAATTGGCAAAAGTGATCACATTTGATTTTTTTAAAAATGAGCTCATGACAACAGTACTTTCTGGATTGAATAAAAAAGTTCCATGAAAAATGGTTAGGTAAAAATTCAATTTTCTTTTGAGAAAGAAAGTCGTCAATTTCTTTAAAAGTCGTAAGACAAAAATTTTTCTCGAGTATTTCAATAAAATTCAGGTTGTTCACTGGTGAATGCAGTGCTGACTTAAATTATCAGAAAAAAGAACAAAATTGAAAAGTTTAAACTTGTTTTATTTTAACTTGGGTTAACATTAGACAAAAAATGTGCACAAAGATTTAGATTTTTATCAGAAATAGTATACTGTATTTTTTTTTAAATGGGACTTTTAACCTAAAAAGGTTTAATTTGACTCTTTTTATTAGTCAAATAAAAATTAAACCAAAAACGTTTTTTCAATTGCTGTTGAAATTATATCATAAAGAGCTTTTTATGGGGTTCTATTATACCTATGTCGGGTCTTATCTCCAAAATTTGCAGCAAAGTGTTTAAAAATTGTTTTCAAAATTAAGTTTGATATGTTATACGGACAAAAAAGACAATTATTGATTCTATTTAATTATACTAAGTTGAGAATACTGTAACCTTTTTGAACTTTGTTGGGCCACATAAAGCTCACGATGATATAGTTTTATCAGTAATCAAACTGCGAGTTTGCTGTAAATTTTGATTAAAAAACCAAAAAAGAACATTTTTGGGGCAATCTCTTGGGCCCGAATTCTTAAGAATAAATTGCGTCATATCACTTCGGCTAAATTGTAGTAACTTTTGTTTTCATCATTTTTTGTCTAAAATTAACCCAATTTGAGGAAAACGTTGTAATTTAAAACGGCATTGTACAATAAGTAGTTTATGTAATTGTTTTTTGACAATTCCAAGCTTATTTTTTCGACGTTCGAAGTAAGTAAGGAATATTTTATAAACGCGTGGCAAATTAAACGCTCTAAAAAATTGTTCAAACTGAATTGAGGCTCAGCTAATCGTTTGATTAATTCCAAATACTAGCCAAGTTTTAATACTTAAAAATTGATATTATCAGCCTTAATTTCTTAGTTATAACAAGCAGTTTTGTTTTGTAAATTTTTACTTTAAAAATTGATTTTTGTTGCTAGTTTCATAGAAGTGATCAAAACAAGTTGAAAATTAATTGACAACAAATATAGCTGGCTCACAGAATAGAATTTTGTTCCCCTCTGTACAATTTAAGCTTTTGTTCATCTAAATTGATGAGTGTAAACAAAGATATGTCATAAAAATGTTTGGCTTAATTTTAACTGAACTTTAGTGAGAGGCGAAGACATAGACAATTCATAACGGGTCTACGATTCTGGCGCTGACTCATAATTTTGACTTTTAAAATGCATGCGAGGATTTTATACTAAAACATACTAGGAAAAGTACTGGAATACTACTATAAATGTGACACACCTTCTGATACAGTTAGGCGCCAAATCATCCACTTTGAACACCAGCTTTTTCTGCTCTGTCCGGTGAGTCAGCAACCTACCACCTTCACTCTTAACAGATGGCCTTGACCTGTTCGACTTCAGCACCGATGATACCTTCACTTCTGGTTGTCGTTCCTCCGATACGGACACCCTTCGTCTGTTGCTTTGGTCGACTTTGTTGTTGCCGATGTTGTTGTTGTTGGTGTTGTTGTTGTTGCTTCTATCGCTCTTGTTGTTATTTTTACTTCGATTGGTGTCGTTTCTTGACTTTCGGTCACTTCCTGAGCGAGCGGATTCCCGAACCGAGTTAGCCCTGCTGCCGACAACAGCCAAATCTCGAGTGGGTTCTCGGACGGGCACAGTTGCCGAGCGCTTTACTCGGTTGACCATGATAGTTTGATGCAACTTCTACCGCTGTTGCCGGAAATTTTTAAGGAAAGTACTATATTAAGACTTAAAATCATGGTCTAACAACAACCAAACTTATATATGTTGCCAAATGGAGATTTCGTTTTATAATATCAATAAAGTTACCCAGAATTAACTATCCAACGAAAAGTAGAACACTTGATTAAAACATACTTTTTGTTATATTTAGGAATACTGTGTATTAAAACGATGTTCTCAATGGTCGCTCGCTGATCAGCAGATGATTTTTGCTTCAAAGCTAAAGCTAGTTTTGTAATTTTATGGCTTATTCCGATTAATCTCTAGTCCGGTAATTTATCTTCTCAAAGCATCAAATGAAGGATGAGAAAAAGATTGGGATGCATTTTGCAGGAGGTAGATGAAAGGATGCGAATAATAGGCTAGGCACCATAAAACTACCGGGCCCTGAAATTGTTCTTTGTCTTTTTACTACACACCTTTTTTTTGAAAGCCAGACACGAAGAGCACTTTTTTCACGGAAAAAGAAAATTTTGTCACAGTGAAAAGTACCTTTTCAGTCCAGATGGATCGCCAAATTTGACCGCTTAATATGCTGGGGGAAGACCTGAGACATGCATAAACGTGCGTTTCAGGGAGTTCGAAAAAAAGGTTTTCTCATTAGATATTACGAATGATTTCTACGCTTGTGTTGTTAAAATAGAACTTGGACAAAACTAATTATAAAGAAATTGTCTAACAAAATCACTGAAACATTTGATAGCTTTGTTTCATGACTGTTTAGGTTAAGCGCAGAATATGATTCTCTGCATTTACGCAGATTTTACGGCCATATTTTGGACGGCAAAGTTCAACTGCTCGAGTCCAGCCAGATCAAACAAAAAATTTCTGCTTCAGAAAACTAAATGGCAGATTTAAATGCTTATGCTCTTAGATGGTCTTCACGATTTAAAAAAATTTGCTAATTTTTGAGAATCGTTTGACTTTTCTGAATTTTTTGAGGATTAAGTTTTTCTACTTTTCGATCTACAGGCTTACAACTTTTTTTGATATTCAAACTTTGTCATCTGATTTTTTCAGCTACAGGAAAGAAAAATGGAGACTTCATTCTTGAAATATTTGAACTATGAAGTCATTTTATCATATCACAAAATTAATTTAAAAAATTTTATTTCGCCATATGATTTTTTTTTTCAGTTCAGTTTGATTCATCGAGCTTCTATATGAGAATATATTTTTAATAATAAACTGATAAACTGCATTTTCTGAAAAAGCACCTCGCAATTTTAACTTTCATACAGTTGTTTTTTATAGCCTGAATACTGATATACTAACTGTATCGCAAAGAATGCAAAGCCCAGTTTCGCATCCGTGCAGAAAAAGTTATGCTACCGAAAAAATGTATAAAAGTGTGTGACTATCAAAGCGAAAATAAGTAGGAAAAAAATCAACTGACCCCATAATTTCAGTAACATTTCTTTTTTCACATTTGAAAAAATATTCGTTTGGTCAAAATTGAATTTTTCATATACACAACAATTTAAACTGAAAAATTAGATAAAGTCTTATTGTAACTGATTGGTTGCGTTTTTTAAAGAAAATAAATTATCTTTCAGTGTTTTCAAATAGTCAGTTTTTGAAGCTTGATTACTGCCAAACTTTTTGGATAGCAAGTAATGCAAAACTCAGTTTCGCATCTGTATACAAAAAGTTATGTTACCGGTAAAAGTTTGAAGTTATCGTCTCAATACAAATAGTGAGTGCTTTTCAGAAGAAATTGTGGCTATCGAAACAAAAAAAATTTATGAAAAAATTGTAATGAAGACAAACAGCCCCAAAATTTCAGTAAAACCTGCGTTCACTTTTTTTGATATTTTTTGATCAAACCCCCCAAACTTTAGTAAAATTTGCGTTTACTTATTTTTTAAATACTTTTTCAACTCAACTAGTGGTTTTGAATAGTGTTTTTTAAAGCGTAAATATTAGCAAACATTTTGCAATGCAACTGATAGAAAGCTGGTGAATGGTGCCTCTCAAAGCAAAAAATAACAAATTACAAATGCTCTAGTTTTAATTAACTTTTTACAACTTGCTTCTATTTTGACTTTTTTCGATCAGAAATGAAATGGTTGTATTTACTTGGGAAAAAATTGAGACTTGTGAAAAAATTTGAAAATTAGGGAAAAAATCTAATGAAACTTAATTGAATGTTGTAACTATCATCTTAAATTTGCTCGCAGATATTTATCCACAATTTATTGGAAAGAAGTCAAAAAACCAAAAACTAGTCACAATTTTGAATCTAAGAATCATTTTTTTTAGGTTTTGTCAAAAAACTACTCTCCATATTTCAGAATTAATTGTGTCAGAACGCAACGAAAAATGAGCTACAAGTTCCAACTAACCCAAATTTTTTGTATCTTCTATTGTACTTGAATCTGAAAATGACTAATTTGTCTCATATGAATAAAAATTTTTAATTCAAAAAGAGATTAATTTATCTTTTTTATTTCAGTCAATAAATAAGTTTTTAATTTATGCTTGGATCAAAAAGTTTTTAGTTCATGCTTGTATATGAGTGCTTCCTTATAAAAAAACCATATTATAGTTCATGTAACTATTTGATAGGTTGATAGAACCACTGAGTAACCTCCTTCACTGAGTAACAAGTTGTGAACACAAGGGAAACTGCTTGAATGATGATAAAAGTTTTAGCAGCAACAAAATTCTGCAGTACATTGAAAATCTTTGTTACTTTTCTCAAACTTGCCATTTTTGAGTTTTATTTAACCATTTTTTGATTATCAAAACAATTGAATTGGTGAATTTTATCTAACGACAAATCAGAGACAGTAGAAACAACATTGTTTTTTTTTTTAACTTTCAGTTCTTTAGTTGCATTAGCGTTTTTCTCCAGTTTTACCATAAGTGACACAATGAAGCGCAATTTTGAGTTTTTACTCTAAAAAGCCCGTTTTCAATGTCTATTTTGGACAACCTTTCGTAATTAAGCAAAATTTTGATGTAGACCAGGAGCAAATAACCTCAGCTATTTACTTTTTTTTAAAACTTTCGTTGAAAGACTTGCCATTCAAGTCCTGATCTTAAAATACAAGATTCCTTATTCCGCAAGCTTTCTTAAAAAGCAGAGTAAGAAATTTTTCATGCAGCGTGAAATATTCTCATCAAACAATTCAAATTAAACAATTGAACAAAATTTGTTTTTTTAAAAAAAAGATTTTCACGTTTTTCGAAAAACATTGTTTGATATTTGCATAACTCAAATCACGCAGTTTAATATTTGTTTTCAGAGTTTTTGAAATCAATTATTCATAACTTTTTAGAGAGAAATTGTGATCATTTGCTCGTTGTCTACAAAAAAATTCGAAGTAAATTTTGTCAAAAAGTGTCATTGAAAATGGGCGTTTTGGAGAGTAAAATCTCAAATTTGCGCTTATTTTCATCCATTAGTGTACTTACCAGTTTGACGAAGAGAGCGCTTGGGTTTGCAATAATTAAGTCATCGGTCCGCAGCTAGCTAACTTTTGTGCAATAATTTAAATTATTGACATTAGTTTTTTGGAAAATGAATTTCATTACCTAATACATTGCTTAGAGTTGCAATACACGAGCAAAGTTTCAAGCGCGTTAGCTTGAGCCTATGCAATAGTGGCAGGATGCAATGTTGAACAGTTTTCTAAATTTTGTGACCATCTAAATTGATTTGTTTGCCAATGGAACCTCAATTGAGACCAGTCATGTAGCAAACTTTAGACTTTTTTCCATTATGTTCTTAACTTAGAAACAAAGGGCAATAACTCCACCACAGTACGATATTTCTATCATAGAAGCTTTATTTTGCTGCGGGTTAAAATTGCAAAAAGCCAAAACAAAGCACTTAATGGTAAGAAAATCTACTGGTTGAAAAGCTGGCGTATCGTTTGGGTTGCTTTGCTCAAATGCAGAACAAGCGTTAGCAGATAGGTGGTATATTTTCGTTTGTAGCCACTTTTAGATCTTACAAAATGGGATAATTAGCAAAATAGCGTGCAAACTTATTTTCTCTTTAAAAACCATTTTACTAGCATGAAACAGATGTGTGCTTTCTTTTTGAAAAATTCGAACAATATTTGAAACACAGGTGCAGTATTTGAAACAAAAGTGCACTATGTTTTATAGAAAACAAACTAAAAGTAGAAAATCTAAAAGTAGGAAATTGATGTGTGTTGTTCGATATTTTCACATGTGTTTCATCAACAGATAAGCAACAGTTTATATTGCAACTCGATATATACTCACATCTCGACACTCATTGTCTCAATTTGTTCACAAAATATTCTCAATGCAAAATGTAGCTGTTGCTTATCTACTACCTATTAGCTTATATTTGCCAGCGTATCTTTCAATAGTGCACTAAACAATATTGCACTCTTATTAGAGTTTCCGTATTGAAACAGAAGAAGAGAAAAAATTGGTTTATCTATAAATAAACACATACACACACACACACACCACACACACAGACACACTCACACACAGACACACACACACACATATATGTATATATTTATATATAAATATATATATATATATATATATATATATATATATATATATATATATATAAAAACATATATGTTCGTTTAGTTACAAGAGGCGTGGTGTTCGATCAAAAACATCCACATACCTTTTATGCATGCTTTCGCAACCTTGGTTTGAAGTTTTCTAACATGATTTTATTCAAAAAATTTTCAAGATTGAAAAAAAATCGGGATAATAAGGCAGTAAAACATGAGAAAAACAAAGCTAATACATGCTTTTACTGCATTTTTCATCATGAAATACAGTGTTATGACAGAGCTTGGAAGAGATGCATATGGACAAAAAAAAGATAGCTGCCTATTGAATAGTTTGCATACAAAAAAAATTATTTTTATGAGAGCTTAAATAATAAGTAATTAGTTTAACCATCAAGAATATTTATAAATTAAAAATGCCCAAAAGCGCAAGAAAAATATATTCAAATAAAGAGCTAATTTAATATTCACTATTTTCAGAATTGACTCTCAACCGAACATTAAATATTTGAACAGTCACCAAATTCTCTCAATCGCATCCGAAACCTTGTGGTTTTCAAAAACAGTATCTGCATGAAAAATTTCAGCACCAGATCATTCAATCTGCTCTTTGATCAAAAGAGACCGGAAATGTTTTTTCATTAATCTGATCACTGGGCGCCACGACAATTAAGAATAAAAAATATCTGTGAGCCAGTTATTACTTGAAACTTTTTTGAATATACAACGACAAACTGAGACATTCTGTTTTTTTTTTGCTTCAATCATACTTGAATTAAATAGGCTGGCATTAAAAAAAGAACGTCAGTACATGAAATACAGAGGCTAGCAAAAAATAAAGAAGAAGAAATGAAAAAACTGAGTCTAGTTTTTGTTCCGATTACTCTCGAAAAAGGGAAGAAACTATGGCGCAGTGTCCATTCTTGAAATTTTTTATTTGTTCTTTCAATGACACCAAAAAATTTTACAAAAATTTCTTTGCGTCAAGAAAAAAGCGTCAAGAAAAAGACCTCCTTAGCCTAATTATACAACAGTCTCAACATTATTTTAACTATTGCTATTGAAACTATATTCTTTCAGTTTTAACCTAGTTCAATCACCTGAAAAAAACACACTGGGAATTTTAA
Source organism: Symsagittifera roscoffensis (assembly GCF_963678635.1). Classification (NCBI taxonomy): domain Eukaryota; kingdom Metazoa; phylum Xenacoelomorpha; order Acoela; family Convolutidae; genus Symsagittifera; species Symsagittifera roscoffensis. Next base: position 50,828,750 of record NC_087064.1, on the reverse strand, counting down.
ACAATGAAAATGCAACAAAAAGTTTAAATTTAATATCGGTTTTTTAACTTAATTCTTTTAATTTTTTTTATATATGTAAGTTTGGTCGGAAAAGTTTGGAGAATTTGCAAAGTAAACTGATGTCTGTGTTCTGATATGCCATCTTTATGATAATGCTTTGGGCTTAAGACTAATCTGTCCTGAGCCTTTTCTTATTAAGAGTCGATGAGCATAGTTCGGACCCTTATATAAGCCGTGATGATTTTTTCTTGTTTTTTTTTCGAAAAAAAAATAATCTTTGAAGTCTCTAATTTTTTACCGACTGGCATTCATACTAAATAATGAATTTATTAATATTCTAGGTAGACAAGCACTATCTCCGTATATATTCAATTCGAACTGCTAAAAGTTAAATAACTTGCGCTCTTCAATAACAAAAGTGTAAAGGTCCTCATCTGCGAATGTTACTGGTTGATCAAGACTTCTCAAACTCAATTTATTTTATCAATAAAATGTCAATCATAAATTGTTCTTGAAATTTAACGAGCTGCAAAGCCATATCTTTTTTTGATTTGAAGTTTTTCGTTTCAACTTTTTTTGCCTTCTTGACTCTTTTCCAACTGTCTGTTGGCTTTTTGGCTTTTTTCCCGGATCCTTCCTTTCTTGTTTTGATCCTCCTCCTCCGCCGATTATCAGTTTGACTTTGACTTCGTTGATTATCAGTGATACTCTGACTTATGTTAGAAACACACATCCCAAATGCCCTTTGCCTGTAATTCCCAAACGCCCTTTAAACCTCAAACGCCCTTTGCTTTAACTCTTTTGAAGAGTAACATCATTCTTTCAATTAGGACAATTCAAATTAGCAAGCAACTGAACAAAACATACGAAGCGACAATCTTTGAGCAAAGACCACTTGGGCCGAAAAAACTGATTTTATTAAAAACTTTAAGTCCCCTCTGAAACAACCCTAAATTAATTAATGCCCACACAGTAGTTAAGATTGAATTTTCATGAAATTGAGCATGTCAGCTGCATAACCAAACGCATCATAAGTGATTCAACTGATTTTTGTAAACTAGTTTTTAACCCGAAAAACATTTCCTACTTGATAACGCTTGCTAATCGCAAGCGCAATCAAAATATTGAATTTCTATGAATACACTTCAAAGTTTCGATTGATTTTTTTTCGTGTACTGAAGTATTTGGTCAAGATTGAAAAGACAGAGGTTTTTATGAGAGCGATTTCTGCATTTCATATTTGCTTTGTATGTAAACTGTTGCAAAACGTTGCTGTTGCGTGTTGAAAAACACCATTCCAAACAAATAGTTTATCACAGATCAAAACACTTTCATCGAAATTTTTGAGACAGTTTACCAGGCAGTGGTAAAATGCAGAGATCGCTTGTAAAATGTTAACTCGTATAGCAATTAATCGCAATCAGGTCTCAGCAGCATATATAAAACGTTCAATCTTTGCACGAAATTTTGAAACCCAGGAAACAAATAAGCAAAATTTACTAAATCGATGTAAGCTTTCTCTTAAGATTTGAATACAATAAAATGACCGATGTTTTTTTAAAAAATTTTGACCAAAGTTTTGATCAAAGCTCATTACAGCCATTTTTTTCGCTGGAAATCTAAAAATATAAATCTGATTTAGAAACACAAAAATTTAGCTGCATTTGCTTTTTAATAACTTTGAAAAGCGTAGCTTTTTATCTGATTATATATATTGAACAAACAATCAAAACCTAAACGGCCGAAAATTCAAAATCAATCATGAGCAAATTTCAATTTTTTTCTTGAAAAAAAAAACAAAGAAAAAAAGATACCGATATGGCATAAATAAACCGCTTCAAAACGTTCATTGGGAATTTCTTTCATAGTTTTCTGGGTTATAAGTTTCGAATCAACAAAATCATTCTAATCATGTTTACTGAATTAAAGCTGAGCTAACAAAAAAGGTAAAAAAAAATTAAGTAACTACAGAAAAAAAAGTGCTGGAATAATTGAGAACAATTAGCTCATTTTAATTTAGCTCGATTAATAAGCTCGTGATTCATTTTATAACAATTTTGCAAGGGTTTGCAATATTTAGTTAAATAGACGAGCTCAAAGTTTTTTACAATTTATTTTTGTAGATAATGAGTCTAAAAGCACGAAGGTCAATGAAAGTGGAAAATTGAAAAAAAATATATTAATTAACTATTCATAAAAAACTCCGTCGACTTTTCAAAGTTCAAAGACAAAAAAAATTTGCTAAATATGTTGCTCAAAAAAATTTTTTTTTCTGCTGAGAACTCAAATGTTTTTTGTTTCAAAACTAACAATACATTTTTTTCCGCCATTTTTTTGTGAATTCAGAGTGTAATTTGCCCTCCTTGGAGTAAATGACTCAGAACTGAACTTAAGGTGAAATTCAAAATTAAACCGCAAAAGACCATAACTGAACATGATCAATTTGTAAGACAACTTCCGGAATTGAAAGATAATTTTTTAGATTCGAAGTCAAGTGTGCTACAAATTAGTACGTGCAAAAAATTGCATTAGGTGCGCCTTCGGTCAAAAAAAAGACTGGCCGTGTAGTTCGCTTGTGTAAAAACTACTTTAGAAAAATTATAACAATTAGCAAAATGAATGAAGGGTACTGAACTTGTGCGCCAACAATTTTTTGTTATTTTTTTTAGGCAAATTGTTACTTTTTTCAGTTGGAATAAATTAAATTTGATTAGGTTTGATAAAAATTGGATGAATCTAACGTTTTGAGTTAATTGCTACGTTTTGACGAATTGTTGTAAGACAGAAGCGAAGAGGTGCTTCGCGCCATTTGCGATGCAAAAAATAGATGTCTGAATAACAGCGTGCAAAATTTACTGTGTAACTGTAACTTGTTTCAAATTTTTTCTGAAATAATTGAAAATTTGCAAAATTAGATCAAATATAGCAATGTTCTTATCCCTATGATTCGTTAAAATTCCCTTGAGAAACTCAATCGAGGCGAATGAAATTTTTGTGACAGAGGAAATTTTTTGTTACGCCGTAGTGCTGGCATTTATATTTGTTTACAAACAATTGAAAACGAAATAAAGAAATAATCAAAAACATTTTTTTAAATAGTGCTTTCTGCATAAGAAGATAAGAAACAACATGAAAACTACTTTCAAACATTTTAAATAAGATTAATTGAAAAAAAAACCAAAAATTAATTTAAAAAAGGTAAAAAATTTAAATTCAAAACCTATTTTCTTGAAACTCAATTACTTGTACAATTTCGCAATTCATCCTAAGCAAATGATAAGCGTAAAACAACTATTTTTGGCCAGAATTTCATGAAAATCAACTTTAAAAACCGAATAGCAATTTGCGCGCTTTCTACTGATTCCGCCAACCGATTTTTTCCTGTGCAGCTTTAGCTTTGTCCATCACATTTGCGGCAAAAAAAAAATCTGCGCACCGCATAAACCAAAAATAAATGGTAGTCCAGTAGAGCTTTAAAATTACCCATGGTAAATAAACTCAAAGTAACACAGCAAAAAGAAATTCTAAGTGAACAAGTTTAAACTCTCCTCGGTAAAAACACAGAATTAATTAATGTCTATAGTTATATTCATTCAATACGAGGTCAAACTGTGCATTTTAAGAAGTGTAAGTGGATTCTGCAACAAGACAAAAACCGATTTGTTGCGGAATTTGCAACATTGCTAGCTTTTTATCCTTCCTGTCTTAGCTTCCACGAACAAATAGCTAAAACACTGCGTTGATCAAAATCGCTCTAAAAACAGGCGTGTTTACGGTGTCTGCGAAAGTTGCGGAGTTCTTGACACAAATTGCGCAACGCGCACGTTTGAGGTGTCCACAAACAAAACATTATACATGTTAAGTAAAATTACGCTGTTGCGAAATCCGCACCGTAAGCAGAGTCCCCAAATTGTAAGCCGAATCCGCAAACTGTAAATGGAAGCCGCTAAAATAAGCGGAATCCATAAAATGTCAGCTGAATCTGCTCATATTTGTGGAATCTCCTAAAATTTGCGGAATCCGGAACATTCAACTATATTTGCTCATTTCTTATCCGCAACAACATTAATTTGCCTACAAAATTTAAGTTACGTATTTGAGCGCAGGATCCACGGAAATTTTTAGAACAAGTCTTAAGATACCAGGGACCTACAGACAACAAATGGTGTGCCTATCCAGTGCACAGTTTGGCCTCGTAATGTTTAATTTGGTGGCCAAATCTAGCAGATCACTCTTCAAACTTTTGTCAGTCGGTGTATCTTGTCACCTGTTAGTTGAAAGCATCTATTCGGTCTCCCATGAAACAAAAAACAGCGCAAACATTTTTTCTCAAAAACCTTTCAATGAAATAGACGTTGCGAAACAGTACTGCCAAAAAACTGGCTCGAATCAGAACAACAAAGAAAAACATTGGCCTAGTTTTTGACAGGACTGTTTTGCAAGACAATATGATTGGGCTCAATTTTTCTGTGCAGCTTTGCCTGTCCAACTCAAGTCCGGCAGAGCTTAATTAGACACTTCGACAAAGCTGCGTGCGCTTCAGCGCTTCGCATACGCCAGAAACTATTGTGAGTCATAAGAACTGTCAGGTAGGGCTTTGGTATACAGCGAGGTGCAAAGTCAGCCAGCCGAACAAAATTGAGATTGAAATTGTGAACATTTTTCAAGCACTATACTAATTTATGTCTACAGACATTTAGAAAGGTGTCAATGAACGCAAGGAAGCAGAAACAGAGGGCTGACTTGTTATTTGAGAAAATTAAGTTCTTGATTTGAGAGATTAGACTAAATTGAAGCTCTTTTTTTATAAGTAACTCAATTTGAGAAAATTGGATTAACAGCTGCTATTTATATCCACTTTTGAACCTAAAATTTCTTACCGATTTTTTTTGCTTAATTTACGCAGTCGTAATTGCCTTGTTTTTAGCAAATGAGTTTGAATTGACTTTCAAAAGTCCAACCAGCAAAATCAAACTTGAGCCTGACAAAATTAAGATCTCTTGAGAAAAAAACTATACGTCTTTGCTTATTTCATAGAAATTTTACCGGTTTATAAACTAAAACTCCTTAATATTGATCCATCGGTTCATTCCAATTTTCTGTTTATCAGTTGTCGCAGTCTTCTTTCGGATGAATATGCTCTATCGGATTGCTTTGTGGTTTTTTAACAAAATTCTTCCAACTTCTACAGCATAATTTTCAACTATATACATTAGGTTTACTTGATCTTAAATTCAGCAACGCACTGTATCATAGCGCATCGAGACCCATAGTAACAGCAGATTTATGCATCGGCCTGCCTACTTTTCTTACATCGAGAAACATTATCTGAGACGACAATAACTCTATTTTCAAAACCAAAGCTTACAAAAAGCGAAATAACATTTTACTATATTATATACATTGATTTACTCTTGACTACAGACACTGTTTTTTACATATAAGTAATTTATGAATAAATAAATTGCACTGCCCGTTTTTGTCTGTGAACATCTAAGTTTTCAGGAGTACGAAGGCACTGTTCTGGAAGACAGTTCGAAATGGGTGCGGGTTTGTACGCATCGCTATACAGGTGGCCTGTCTGCCCTTCAAATGCGGGTATTCATAGTCAAAGGCTTCGGCTATCGAACAACCTACCCTGCAAAACAAATCACAATTTGACACGTAGTGTTATGCTCACGTAGTTTTCAGCGCGTTGTTAAATGGTTTTCACAATATTAATATTTAAGAACCTTTTCTAACCACCAAGGTAATAACTCTTTTACTGTTCACACAACTGGGATTGAATATCCATCATTGACTTACGGTCTCTTCGCCCAGCACCAGCCCACTTCCAGCAGCAGATACTTGGCCTGAAGTGCGTGCATAGTGGCGTGTATGTCTTCAGGGGCGAATCTGGCAAATGCCCTGTACACCTGTTTGTTCCTCTCCCTCGCCAGGGAGTCCTCGTAGTGGGGGTGGTTGACTATGGGTCTGCCTGTTGTGAGGCGGATCGTGGCCATAGTGGACATAGAGCCCGCGAACGAGTCCTCTAAAACATTCAAGATTTGAAATAATACAATTCAATTCTTTCAATGACTTCAATCACATACAAGTTTCCCTCAAGTTAGCTGTATTATATCAGTTTTTCAATGTTAATTGGAGACGATTTACATTCAACTTATTGTGATTTTCTATTAATGTCCTTGTTTCATGTAAGCCACAAGAAGAGCGTGGTCTGGAAGCTCGGTACTAGTCTAAATAACGTTTCTACTTTTGCTGGCTGTAGCTCTTTGTCTAAGTTTACCTGGGGTTCCATTGCAAAACTGACCAGTTAATCCATATGGTACTAGTTAACAAAATTTACCTTTGCCTGTGTTGTCCATGATCCAATTGAGCAGCTGTTCCAACTCAGGGTCATTGTACTCTCCCTGTCTACTCATGGCTTTGTTCAGATTCGGATACCCGTTACAGGACATTGTCAAGACAGCAACACCCAGCATACTCAGTCTCACGTAACCTAAGGGCACTTTTGGAACCACAGCTTTGCACATATTCACCTAGCACACAGCGATACATCAATGTACTATTGCCATCTGCGATGAATTGAGACACCATTTAACGCAGATCATTGCCCAAAATTGTTTTCATAACCACAATTTTTCTATCAGACGACAATCTAACTTTCGTAATTCATCTCTATTGTGATTTCACTCGGCACAACAAACAGAAGCTTCTGTATTTTTACAAAACTATTTTAACTTCTTTAATCAAATGAATTCCTCAAATTCTCAAGCGCCGAAGAACTTTTTTTTGGTCAAAACCTTTGAAAAAGTTCTCTGAAAGGCATTTATCATGAAAAAATATTCTTAATACAGGTCCACATTTTTTTCCCGGAAAAATCTATTCCCGTCAAAAAACATTCTGCGCACGCCACTGAAAAGCACAAGATGTTACTATTGGAGGCAGTAGACAGAATGAAGCCATGATGCACAGATGAGGAGTGAAGAACAGTTTCAGTCTCATGATCAGCACTGCCATCAGTCCATAGCCAATGAACAGCAGAAGCTGCAGTAAATCCTCCTGCAAAATGCACTTCTCAATCTGTTTTGATTTTGTCTCTTACATCTATGGGGGCCGTCTCTCTAGCTAACACTCTACATGCACGAATTTATACAACTTCCTTGGTTAATGAAACTTGTTTTCACAGTCTAATGATGCATTTTTTGGATGAAATAGGAACAGAAATTCAAGGAGTAAAAACAGTGCATGTGCAACATATTACTGTATTCGCATCCATGTTACTAAATAAAACTTTCTATCATTTTTTAAATAAAGAAATTGATCTAGATTTAAGGATGCGGAAGGGTACCTTTCTAACTCTTTAAGAGGCTTGTCGCGATTACCGGTTTGAGTTGAAATGAAACTCCGAACAACTGTTGCCTTTTTTCTCCAGCACAGAACATGGACACAAAGAGCTGTATGACAATCAAAAGCGATGCAATCAGAGCCATGGGAAGCACGGCGGACGCTGTCATCAGTTCAAAGTACTAAAACAGTACATAACTAAACTCAACTTCTTCTCTTTATGGACTTTCGCGTGATGAACTGGAAGTTAATTCGTGTTTCAAAACTCTTCTTGTCATTACATTTACTTGATTGACAGATTCTCTACACTTGCTTAAATTATCCACGGCTAGACTCAACGTTCATTAGCGAATTTAAATACATGCTGAAAAGGAAAAACTTCTGACGCTGACTCACCCCCACTCCGATGAAGTCGAACTCCTTAGCGCAGAGGTATAGGAGAGTGTGGAAGTCCCTGAAGTCCGTGAACTTACTCTTCAGAATGTTCAGGATATGCATCTAGAAATAAAGCACAAGTGAAATATTCCGAAGAAATAATTACATGCCCTGCTATAACTAAATGTATATTCTTTAGAAATGGATTGACATTCGATTCTGTCAGTGGGCAAACTATTTCTTAGAAAGCCTGATTTTTGCTCGAACTAAAATTTAAACATCTTTAATCCTACAGCATAAACAATTCTTACAGATTGATTTTTACGTTACCTCGTCTGATATGTTGAGCAGATTTGTGACCATTGATTTCAGAATCACAGAGTTGACCAGTACACAAAACGGAGCCACCATCTAAACGGAAACTTGTCCAAGACTCTTATCTCACAAGATAAAAATCTATCAATAAATGAGACTTTACAAAAAGTTGATGAAAACTTACCCTATAAAGCAAAGATTCCAAAACTTTCTGCGATTGTTGACGTTGGAACGCTAACAAAATCTAGAAAAAAGGTAAAGAAAAAATTATAAAAGCAAACATAGAAAAGGTAAGCGAATGATTCCAGCTAGTAAACTGGATCCACTTACCCATGAAGAGGCTATAGTCATAAGCATTGTCGACGTCAACATCATTTTGTTTTCATGCATCAGCGACAGAAGCGAGCCAAAGCCGAGCTGAAAACGTGCATTTTGTTACTTAAACAATATCGTGTTTCTACTTTCGATTGTTTCTGTAAGATTATTTGGTTGTATTGTACAACAAAAAAAATTAAATCAAAATTAGGACGACAAGGAGGCGTTGTGTTCCTGGTGCTGTCCTTTTCAATTACTATATCTGAAATATTCGACCCAAAATTCAGTACGGTCTTCTCGTTTATGACTGCACACTTTTCCATCATGAATCCAATTGTTGGATTGATTTGCTTCAAGCGTAAATACGAGAGCTTTTATAAGGAATTTTTTCAAAATATAAATTTAAGTGTTCATGAGCTTTATATTTACAAGCTTCTGAAAAGTTGTCTACATCTTTGAACTCGTTGAATGTTTCCATTTTTTTGACAATGTTTTAAAACAAGTTTTCTTAGAGAACCAGAAAGTCCAATGCAACATCTATAAAAAGTTTAAAGGAAATTCTCAAAAAATTCTCTGTCTGTCTTAATTGAACAGGGCTGCTAAATATTTTAGGCGAACATAAAATACTGCCTGAAAAACTACATGAACGAAAAGAAAACTTTAATTTCTTTGTATTCATCCAAAATTAATTTTATACTGAGGAAAAACGGAGCTTCATCGACTCTTAATAACCATAACGTAGAAATGATGATGCTAATTTTGCGAAGTAGCAATCTTCTTTTGTTTACGTTTTGCAACGAAAGATTACTGATTTTCAATAACAGATTCAAGTTATGTGGGGGGAGGGGAGGGGGGATGGGTTAAACAATTCTACGAACGTCTTTTTTGTTTTCTTTTCAAAAGTTTGTTTGCTGCGTAGAAAATTTGGTCAAATTAGGGTCTTTGCCGTGAATTAGGAGCGCTCGGAAAACCAATCTGGTCGACCTGAAAAAAGGTCGACAAATTTTTCAGAATTTTGTTTGAAACTCTGCCACTATCCCTCCTCGATCCAACCCTGCTTCTTTTATTTTCTTTACTGCGATACGGTTCTTTTGATCATTTGTTAACATCTCGTTTTTGCTTTTTTTCTACAGAAATAACTTTTTTCTTAGCCACTTTATAACAATTTCCTGGTCGATTAAATCTCTCATGCTCATACAAAGACGAATATTTTATCATCATTTTTTTGAATCACATCTCCTTAATTTAAAAAAGTAAATCATACCGTGGTGGGAATTAAGAATCTGAGGAATGTTGTCTGGCTGATCAGCTGGAGAGCGAAGAGGGCCGAGACTGCAATGATGAAAACTGATAAGTTGAAATGACAGAACTGCCATGAGGCAACACTGTAGAAGGTAGTGATGAAAATTCCCAGTTGGCAGAGGAGAGACCCCTTAGACCATGTTAGAGATCCAAGTTGTCGTTCGAATCTGCAAAAAATGACTGGTTTTTTTAGCCTAAATCTCAATATAGGAATAATTCTCTCAAAAAGCCCGATGTCATCGCATAGTCAAGCTTTACTTCTTCGCACTTGATAAGTATTCAAGAAGTAGTAATTGCTTCGTTTTAGTCTTAAATGAACATTTATCACGATCTCATCTTCTATACCATAGAACTTTTTTGAAAATTTGATTGACTGGAATGGCTGTTTTTACAGATGAAACGCAAAGATCACTCGAAAACATTAGGACCAAATAAATAATTTAAATATGCATCCAAAGTTCCGATAAAACTTCTGCCAATAAAAAAAAACATACTTGAGCATGCAAGTGACGAGAAAGAGGTGTAGATGAATGATGGGGAAAGTCCACGTCTCCCTCAGAGGTGGAGTCCACATGACTCTGGTGGCCTCCCCGAAGTTGTACAGGAAGGCAAGAGCAGCTACCACTCCTGCCCCTACACTACCAGTCACCACTGCTGCGATCATGAATGTCAGAGGAGCCAGGAGGGCATTCAGTTCGAAAGCAGAGTGCGTGTAGAAATAGATCGGCACACCGAGACCTAATGAAGTAGAACATCGTCAGTAGGTATGTTGTTGGCTTGTCAGGCATGTTTTTACGCAGAACGAGTGCATGCGATTCATTCGTGCACGTTCTAAAGAATTACCGTTGTGTTCTATTCGATATCGCAATTCTTCTGGCGTCAGGTAAAAAGAATTTGTTTAATTGTCTAGTTGGTTGTTTGTTATTCTCATCAGTCCCTCATAAGTTGCTCCGTAGGTGTGTTTGCTCTGCAAAGGTTGCATCCGTGTATTAAAACTCGTAAGATGACAGTTCTGAAAAGATGATTTAAATCTCTATTTTTGCAAGGAGGCAAATTTACATGAAAAATGAGACTCATCTTAATCATCTACATGAGTCTCTCAATTTTCATGTAAAACTGCTTCCTTGGAAAAATGAAGATTTTTTCATTATTTCAGAACTATCAGCTTACGAGTTTTAACCCACGGATATAACCCTTGTAGAACGAACAATTATTCAACCGACACAACGAAATTATCGCGTTACGGTGTAAATAAACAGACACGAATTAACAAATATTTGAAGTTATTTTTAACCTTCGCATGAGGTGACCGGAGGTAGCGCTTGTCCTCTGTTGACTCTGAAGCAGATCTGATTGAAGGGACACGAAACCACATCACACCACCCCAGATATACCTTGTACAGTAGACCCACCAGAATCTGGAAGCAGTATCAACAAGAAATAAAATCAGAACTAACTGAAAAACTTGTTCGATATTGCACAACATTTGTGAAGTCCAGTTACAAAAAATAGGGTCTTTGCCCTTTTAACCCCTGGCGAATTATAGCAACCATAATGATAAAACAACAGAGTTGGACTGGGGGCCATAATTTTTTGTCACAAAATTCGTTGGGACTATACTGGGAAAGACCACAATGATGAATCTGGTAGCGAGTTAATTTTAAAAGCTGGCTTATTTTTCCAAGTGCCAGATTGTTCATCTTGCTTTACTTTTGACAATTGCGTGTTTTGATATTGGCAATTTAAAATCATTCCATATTTTACGAAGCGGCGGGCATCTTTCATATGGGTTGATGCCTGCAGTGATAATTAAATTCACATATTTCAATCACAAGAATGGAATCCTTATTAATCTGCAGATTATAAGCTAGAAACAGTGTACGGCAGAAGGAAAAATTGCAATGAAAAAACCCATTACATGGACGTCAAACGTAAATAGACAAACTTCTACCACCTGAGGAAGCAACTTGAAGGGAGAGGATGACAGTACAGCATGTATAACATCAAAAAGGAACTGTAATAGAAGCGTTCTGTACAAGTCTAAAGACGGGAGGGAAGTTTTGTTTATATCAAATATCAAAGTGACATCAAAAAGCTCAATAATCTGACACACAAAAAAGAAAACGAATAACTAACCCAAAATTAATTCAATCAAACAGCTTTTTACAGCTTGTACTGTTTTAATTTTTGTCCATATCCTTTTTTCCAACCTATATCTGTTTTTTCTCTCTTAAAGGCAAGCGATTTCACATCTCCGTATCTTTTCTCTTTTCTCTGTGTGTTTTTTTTATCGCACTCTTTCTCTACTCCACGAATTTTGTATCCTTTAGAGGGTGCGAACAAAAAACATAGCGAAAACAAACGGAGATGAGAAACCGCTTGACTATAAGAGAGCAAAAACACATATAGATTGGGAAAAAAGGATAAGGACAAAAATAAAATTAGTACAAACAGTAAACTGTAAAAAGCTGTTTGATTGAACTAATTCTGAGTTAGTTATTCGAAGATAGCTATTGCGTTTCTTCACGAAGTCTACACCAATTTCAGTACTACTTTTTTGGATTTGATAGCACTTAATGCTTGCTTAATACCAGGCACATCAAATAAACCGGCTACCTTACCAAACAATTTAAGCTAGAAAGCAATGAAAACAAAAAACAATCAGCTGTAGACGAAAAACCGGATACCAGAAAAGTAAACAAAAAACTAGGCAACCACTCACAAAATCAATTAGCTGCACCAAACAGAACAGCCGGTTGCCCAACCAAAGTTTAAAATAAGGTTTCTACTAGAGTTGTTCAAGAAACTTTTTTCAGGTGTAACTTTTTCAATTTAATTGAGGAAGGCCTGTGTAGTTACTTTCAAATAGTTCGAAATTTATTTTAAGGGTTCAATCATTTTCAAATAATATCAACGAATTAATTTTAAAAAACATAAAAAAATCAGCGTACAAAATTAAGGCCGGCCGACCTCCAGCGCCAAAAACCAACCGAATATTTTTTACACGGAAAAAATTATTTCGCGAGAACTCTAGTATACAACATATCCAACCAATGCGATGAACAAGTTATAAAATCATCAGTTGAGATTGAACAGTTGATAATGATTGCCGTTGATACAGAAAAAAAGCCAAGTACCCGGTTGCAACATCCTTGCTTACCTAGTTGTTGTGATAAACTTATTAAATAGTTTCAGAAGCTGTAAATGATCATGACTCATGTTCAATCAAACAGCGGGACCGATGATCAATCAAACTACGCCCCAAATTCCGAACACTCCAGCTGAAGTCCAATTAGAAGTAGACGCCACGGAAAATATCCCTATGCTCAAATTCCAAGGACAGACACCCATTCCAAAGGCTTGCAACAAACGAGGTTGCGGGGTTCTAAGTCCCATCGAACAACAAAACCCAGCTGACACCAACTTATTGCAATTAATCGAGACAACCATCAGAGCATCGATTAACGATATCATTCCAACTAAGTTTGCCAAACTAAAACAGGAGATGAAAGAAGTGATGAAGGCCATGATGGATGACGCTACGAGTGATACGAAGAAACAAGTTTTCACAGAAGTCAAAAGCCAATTATGTTTACAAGAAGGACGGTGGAACCTGAAAAGTCTTTGTGAAACCGAGTTAGTAGAGAGTTACACCAGAAGGGAAAACCTGCGAATTATCGGTGTAGCCAGCGAAGAAGGAAACCACGAATCTAATGCTGATACTGCCAATAAAGTAGTGAACATTGCCAAAAGCATCGGTGCAAATATCACCCAACATGATATATCGATCGCGCATCGTCTGCCAGGTCGGGGGAAAATCCAAACCCATCATTGTTCGTTTTTGTTGGCGAGTTGCCAAGGTTGAAATTCTAAAAAAAGAAGCGTCAATTAAACGAGAAAGAAAGCACGAAAGATATAAAGATATTCGAGGACCTCACTAAGGCGAGACTCAACTTTCTTAAACTGATGAAAGGAGACAACCGTATTGCTTCGGCTTGGTCAAGAGAGGGAACTCTTTTCTATCAGATGAAAAATGACAATTACATAAAGAAAATAACCGGGCTCTACGAAGGCGGGGATTTGCTTAAATATTCAGTCAATGATGTTATGAGTTGCTTTACTGGTGTTTTCTATCAATCGGAGTCTCCCTCCGGAACCTAAAATTTCAGTGCTACATATAAACGTTCGCTCTTTGAAAGGTCATCTAAGTGAATTGGAAGCACTAGTATACAGTTTTGAGTCTCCTCCTTCTATTTTATGTCTATCAGAAACATGGCTAACAGAAAACGATGACAGTAAATGCTATCTCATTGATGGCTATAATAAGTTTGTAACATGTAACAGAAAAAGCCGTGGAGGTGGTGTAATGATACAAATACGTGAAGATTTCAAGCTCCTAAAACAAACTACCACGAGCATCGATGAATGCACCCTTGTGTCAATTGAAAAAAGTAACTACCAGTTTAAAATAGCCGTATTATACAACCCTCCTAGAATAAACAAATTAACATTTATTGATCAACTTGAATAATTTTTGGAAGATAACTCCTCACCCTCGATTCCCTTTGTTATCTATGGCGATTTTAATATTGACATTTCAAAAGTTAATCAACTATCTAACAACTACCTGAATTGCATTTTTTCGAAATGGTTTGAACTTGGCGATACCAAACGAACAAGAGTTACTGATACAACAAATACATGTCTAGATCATTTCTTTTATCAAAATTTAACCGAAACAGACCACCAAGTCCTCGAATACCAAAACTTCTCGGATCATTTCCTTATCCTCTTGCAATGGACTCTTCCATATTTAATAAATCGAGAAAATCGTTTATTTCGTGACCTACAATTTATTAAAAGCAAGCATAAATCAGATATGTATATAAACGCTTTACATACTGAGCTAAGTGATAATATACAAATATGTCATTCTACTAATCCATCGGAATCCTTTAACAGTTTTTCTGCGGCTTTCAACAAGATTACAACTTACTTTGCACCCATGAGAATAAACAGAAAACCTGAGTTCCAAAAACCAAAGTGGTTCAACAATATGTTAAAAAATTTACGCACCAAAAGAAATAGAGCCCACCGTTTATGGAAAAGTAATCCAATAAATCAGATATTATTAGAAAATTTTAAAAACTTAAGATCTAAGTTAGAAAAAGAAATTAAATCGGCGAAAAGAAAATACTATAATAAGAAATTTACAGCATGTATAGGAGACTCAAGACAAACATATAAACTACTCAATGATTTAAGTGGAAAAAATACTAAAGATGCAAGTGTTCCAGTGCTTGAATCCTGTCTGCAGCACAAGGAAGCTCCGTCAACATTTGATATTGCTGAGAGATTTAATAATTTCTTCTCAGCTATAGGCACAGAGCTTAAGAAAAATTTAGATTACTTACCATTGCCATCTCTTAATCAGGCTGAGCAGTCGGTTTTTCTATATCCTGTTACAGAATGTGAAGTGAAAAAAATCATCGACAATCTTGATAATAAATCTTCATCGGGAGACGACAATATAAACAACAAATTAGTTAAAATACCGGCACCAGCAACCATTCCTTATTTAGCTTCTTTAATTAACATCTCCTTTATACAGGGCATTTTTCCAGATAGATTAAAAAGAGCGAAAGTTATCCCTATGCATAAAAGTGGATCAAGAGTTGTAGAAAACAATTACAGACCAATATCTCTCCTAATAGTGTGGAGTAAAATCTTTGAGAGAGCCATGTACACAAGAATTTATAATTATCTAGAAAAATTCTCACTAATTTATTGTAGGCAGTTTGGTTTTATTTCAAAACACAGTACTGTCGTTGCACTAGTTGATTTTACTGAAAAAATGCGTTCCCATGGCAATAAAAGCATAATTAGTTTCTTTTTTGATCTGAAAAAAGCCTTCGACACAATAGAACATAATATTCTGTTACAAAAACTTGAATCATACGGTATCAGAGGAAATGCGCATAAATGGTTTAGATCATATCTAAATGAAAGAATTCAACGTGTAGAAGTTAAGGGAATTTCTTCAAAATGGTTGACTAATAAATGTGGTGTCCCTCAAGGATCTATTTTAGGTCCGTTACTATTTCTTATATATATTAATGACCAAACTCATGCATGCAATTCAACAGAAATTGTCCTTTTTGCCGATGATACAAATGTCACAGCAATTGGTCAAATAAATCTTCGGGTTGAAGAGGACATTATCAAACTGAACTACTGGCTTAATGCAAATAAGACTTCCAACTCAATGATCTTTCAATTAAATAACTGTAACATTAAGAAAGAACCCGTGATTAAATATCTGGGTGTATACATTGACTCCAAATTATCGTTCGTTTCGCATATAGACAATTTAAAAATGCGATTAGCCAAGCAATCGGGCATTATTTCCAAGCTACGCTATTACGCACCTAGGCATCAGCTCTTAGAGTACTATCGTAGTAACATCACAACAACAATCCAATATGGTTTTCTGGTCTACGGTTGTTGCAGCTACTCATTTTTGCTGCCGATTTTTATGCTTCAGAAAAAGATTCTAAAATTAATATTTTTCAGAAATCGTAGGGACCACTCCGAAGACATTTTCATTAAACATCAAATACTAACAGTCCATGAGCTCCATGTCTATGAATTACTGAAATTCGTGCTGCGATCGATTAATAAACTTCATAGCAAAAGTTTTTTGAATAATTTATTTGAATTTGAAAATCCATTACGCGAAACCCGTAGGGGAAAACTAAACATGCTAAAAGAAACATTTAGGAAAAGACTATTCGAAAAACACTCATTGGCGTATCGGGGATCTAGGCTTTATAATATTCTCAGAACAAGGGGTTTACTTCTAAATGATATCGAAAATGCGAACATTGAAAAAGTTAAATGTTATTATCATGAATTCAAAAATGGATACCTATTAAATAACAACGAGCTGACATCTTTAGTATTTAATTTTTAAAATGTTTAACTACGAATACCTTGGGTAAATGCTGCAAGACCACCAACTATATATTGCGATTCTTGACGAAAAAAATGATGCTCTGGAGCCTTTTAGTTCAGGAGATATAACGATTTTTGTGATTTTTTGAATTTTTTCTCACTAAAAATTTTTTCAGAAAAAACTTAGAAAATTTTTAGAAAATTAAAAAAAAAATGTTTTGATATTCATGGTTGAGAGACAGGTCATAGGTATAATTCACTAGAGATCACACGCGCACACCATTAAAATGCAGAAAATATGGCCTTTTTATGTTCGCAATTTCTCTTTCTTTTCTTTCACTTTTTTTTTCAAATTTATTTTTCTTCCATAATGCTGTTTACTATTGATGTTATACTAAAGGGCAGCTGTTGGTAGACCGCATGGTCTCGTTTGCTGTCCCTCTCGATTGTATATAAATGATAAATTACTTTAATTTTGTCAATGTATTTACCAATCGAGAAAATAAATTCTTTCTTTCTTTTCTTTCTTTATAGATAATGACATACTTAACTGAAATAAAGCAAACTGCATTTTCTGCAACGACCATTCGAATCTTGGAAAAAATCAAAAGCAGTAGCACAATGTTCTGTCCGAGGTTCCATATTTTCTTCACTTAAAAAGCAAATTTGAGCTCAGATTAACTCAATAATAAATTTGTTTGCCGATGACACTGTTAAAACATGAAAGATCAAAACTTAGACCCAAATTTGTGCCAAGTTTTTAAATTGAGCCTGAGCTGCAATTCAGCAAATACAAGCAAAAAGCGGCAAGAGCTTCAGAACCACAAAAACCAAAAATTGTTCCTTGTCACTCACACAAATTTAGCATAATTTGAATGGAAGAAACTAAAGTCAACCACACAAAATTTGCAGAAAACAAATTGTACCGTATAAAATGAAAATGTGTATAAATTATGCATTTGAAAATCTCGCGAAATTAATTAACTTGAAATTATTCCGAAATTTTTTTAAACCAAACTCTTCGTATGTCTAAATTCTGACCAAAATTTTTGTATGTCTTGATAAAAAAAACAACTAGGGACCCAGCTAAACCTGGAGATACGTGTTTGAAATTGAATGAAATGCCTATACTGATGCGGTACAAAAATGTGAAATCAAAAATTGGACTTTGCCCAAAACCATAGTTATTTCTCTACTAAAATAAGTGAGAGGAGTAAAAAAAATTGACAATCAATTTTCCCAAGAAGATAAAATTTCTCTTAAAAAAATTAGGGAGTCGCCGCCCATTATCGCAACCGGTTCTCTCAATTGAAGTTTGCACCTCAGATTTGATTGCGTAAATTTTTAGAAAATTCAAATCTTAAAACAGTCAAACGTTCTAAGCACCGATCAAAAATATTTCCAAAATCCACAAACTTTTTCTGCAAAAGCAGCTTTTAGCCGCTTAGGCAGAGAGGATTCCCAAAACCGGGCTTCTCGATTGAACACAACCTGAAAATTGGCGCGGTATTTTTCGCGTAAAGTCAAAGAGCTTCCAAAAAACTGTCACTTTTTCAAAACTTCGACTTCTTTGAAGGCTATAACTTTTTTTGAAACAAACTGGACATAGCCAGTTTAAAGGCACGCTTTCAACAAGCTGTTGTTTCGATTAAACCTATGACATCGGATTTGACAGGATAGTTCCAACAGTCAACAAATCAAAATTTTGACATTTCCGAGAGTCATAGCTTTTTGTTTGAAAAATAGGTTGTAGCCGCTGATGCAGAAGATATTTGCTCTATCTCTAACTTCGATTGAACCCAAAATCTGAGATTTGCGACAGTAACTCTCAAGAAAATCAGAAACTTTAAAAAAAACGGTCAAAACTCAAAACTTTGACTTTTCCGAGGGCCATAAAATTGGGTGTCAGAATAATTCGGGAAAAATTGCATCAGCAAATGAGCTTCTCGCAACGCTTACTTTCAGCTAAGGCCAAAATCTAAGATCTGGCAGAGTAGTAATCGAAATAATTCAAAGTTAAATAAAAAACGATAAAAAATTTAAAAAAAAAAGACTTTTCCGAGGGCGATGACTTCTTGCGTAAAAATATTTGTGAGTGGCCGCAAATGATAATGCAGGTGGAGCTTTTTACTACCCGTTAGCACCATTGAACCCACAATATCAGATTTGAGAGGCTAGTTTTCGATTCATAAAATGGTCAAAAATCAGAAATTTGACTATTCCGAGGACCATAACTTAATGTGTAAAAAAAATTGAGCCTAGCCGCTCATGCAGGGAGCTGTTCAAAACCATTCTTTCCATTGAAATCAAAAATTCAGACTTGAGAGGGATCGGTTTCCAGAAAGCGAAAAAAATCCACAATATGAGTCAAATATTACCCTACAGACTTTTTCGAAGGCTGTAGACAGAGGGATCAAGTAAAAAGATACTCTAATGGGAGTATACAGGCAAACAGGGAGTTGGAATCTTCCAATCGATACCACTTTTTGAAAATCAGCAAAAGTTTCTGATAAATAAATTTCCAATAAATTTTCCATAATAAAAAAACAAGAAATTTCAACTAACGGATTGGTAAACATACAACCAACTTGAAAAGTGCGGAGAGGAGAGAACTAGTGTTTCCCTTGAAACAACCCAAAATTAGGTCATTAAGGCGGTGAAAAATCGGCCGAAAAAAATTGGGCCGAGGAATTTTTTAGCGAAACTAAAAAAAACAAAGAAGGAAATACGAAGTCAAGGTAAGAAAAAATTACAAATTGTAGGAGTGAAACAAACACTAAATGCAACATTAAAGACGTCAGATTTGAACCCAGGATTTTTGCCACCCCAGACATATTAGTTACCTCCAGGCTAAGCTGGCCGGGAACGCATTAAAGTTTGAATTTATTATGCTCCGATATACAAGTTATTCAAGAGGTGATTCTGTTAAACAAGTTGATAACAGGAAAAAAGTCTTTACTCAAGTTTGATAACGCTTGCTAATCGCAAGTGTTATTATTATTGTAATTCCCAATTTTACGAAGATTAGTTTCACCCTTATCTACCACTCCAGAAACAAAATAATGGCAAGTCAAATAATCACAAAATAATATCAAATAACCTCTGGCAAAAGGTTGAATCTCTGTAGTGCGTTGATTGTTGTGGGGTACTCTGTGAGGTTGTCGTGAGTCATCGACCGAATGCCCTCTGCGACAGTGGGTGCCTCTATCATTGACTTGAAGTACGAGTAATACAAGCCCTGCAACACGTCAACTCTTCCGAATCAATAGCGAGATATCTCTGGAACTTATATTTCAATAAGTCATTTGACCTTTAGGCGTTTATTAAGTCATGAAACATTCTGAAGACCAAGAAGAAAATTTAAGCAATTCTTTGATTGACCAATTCTCGTCCGACTAGTATTAAAAGTTCCTAGAGTACTAACCATTTCAGTCCTGTACATCATCTCTCTTTCCAACTGAGACAGATGAGAAAAATGCTTGGCATTCTCGAATAGCGTGTACAACACATGTCTAAACACAAACAAGATTGAAACAAACGTCATTTTGTTCACCAGATGTGCCGATACTTTGGGTCTTTCCCATTATAGCCCCCCAGATTGATAAACATTTAAAAAGCTCCTCTTCACAGTGATTTACTATTATGGGGGAGCTATAATATGGGTGGAGGTCTATAATGAGAAAGAACCGAAACTATTACAGTACAGTTACGATATTGAAATCAATAGCACATTACAACACAAAATGTCAACACTACCATCGCAACAGATGTGAAACACAACAATCACATCTGAAATTGATACTGTAATCAAATGGAGCATTGCTAATTCAGATAGAAACAAGGAATCCGGTTATTGTGCAAATAAATAGCACAGAATGTTCCGACCATTGTCTTAAAACAAAACAACAATTTTTTTTTTCAAATTATTGTCGCTTTTTTTTCGGCGTGGTGTGATAAAACGTGCTGAAGAAAAACCTGCGGATTAGGTATATCCGACAGTCATAGTAAAATGAGCAAATGGAAAAACAATTTTTGCAGAAAAATTAAAAAAACGAAAAAATAAATCAAAAAGAAATTTCAAAACTTTTTTGGTGTTTTTTGAATTTTTGATTCCAAAAATGCTTGATTCCAAAAATGCGGTAAAATACTCAAAGTAAACTAACGTTACTCAAGTAAAACTAACTTTTAACGTTTTATATTCAGGTATTGTAAGCTTTTAAGTAAATTAGAACAAGACTGCTCGCTCGCTTTATTCTGAGTTAGGACCGAAGTGTATAACTCATAGAGTAATTTCGGATAGGGTACACCGTCTGCTCGTCACGCTATCTTATTTTCGGCCGGATAGATTCGTGCAACTTCTTAGTCTAATACCGATCCTAATCTTACTCTTATACTATCTAGTCTCAGGTTGTTTAACTAGTCTCTGCTAGGCTCAATAGATCTAGGGTATACTGGTTTATTGCGGCTGCTGAAGTACTCGGGAGAGTTCAACTAACTTCTAAGTTAAATTCAAATCTCTCTGGTGCTGAAATTACAAGTAATTTCAGAACTTACAAATAAGTGGATTGTTAGTCAGATGGATCATGATTGGTTAATATTAAATACTTTACATTGGTAAAATATCTAATTTATCCAATCATAAAATGTAGTTTAGATCAGGTTCCACCCATCCGGGTTTTACAGAGTTTTTTAGAATAGTCTTTCTGCAATTCAAAGGATGGATGATGGACGTTGGTATTTGGCGAACATCTTATTTCTTCTGGGTTTTCTTATTAGAGAAGTCCCAGATTCAATCGTTGTGTCTTCTTCAAGACAACGACTGGGTTTTCGCAACAAACTCAAATCTGATTTCAGAATGGTTGGCTATGTCAGGTTTTTCTGTTTCATTGGTGAGAACTTCTTTGTGTTTGACCTTGTCTGGGAATGGCGTGGAGATTGTGCGTGGAGGGGATGCCTGGTTACTCGGATCTGTACGTATACTTGAACATCGAGGTGGTCATTGTTCTAGTTCAATGAAGTCCTTTTCTGCGAAGTCAAGTCGTACTCTAAATCCTTTGAGTTGTGATTGTGGGCGGCATATTGATTGTGGTTGGCCATTCTTTTTCGAGTGTAGTGGGTTCATTTTGTCTTTGGATGTTCGTCTTTGGTGTTGTATGCTGATCTATATATTGCATAATATAATTTACATTTTATAAAACTTTTATTAGTTTAATGTTTTTTAATTATGATTTTGGTTAGTTGTTTTCACAAAAGCTTTTTGTTTTAGTTCAGTTATTTTGAAGAGTTACTCACCCTTGAGTAGCTCTTATTAAAAATAGGAGTGTGGTCACAAAGCGTGATGTAGCGCGGTGGGTTAGGCCGGCTATAGAGCATGCTCAGGACGTCCTTCCTGGTGGGTTAGGCCAGGAGTGGGAGTATGATTGCATGCGGTTTTTGTGAGAGGTCCTGTTATGTGACAACGTTTTATGTTGGGTTTGTTGTGGTTTTTCTTATGTCTTGTTGGTTGTGTCCTTTTTTCAAAAATCAAATTGTTTGTGGTATGGGTTTGTCTTTCGACTTTTTTGTGTTTTATTATTTCTTTCTTAGACTTTATAATAGTCTTCAAAAGAATAAAATATCCAGTTTTAAACTGGGTTAATCCGGTTTGGGTACCGTTGGTTTCCTTTTCTTAGTCATGCTGTTATTCTATGATTTGTGGTGTTTAGTAAGCTGCGTTGGTTAGTGTTGTTTAGTGTATAATTCCTTTCCAACCGGGTTAAAGGAAAGTTTGAAACGTGTTATCTTGTGTTAGAGTTATCGAGTGTGAAAGCTTGAAACTGAAATTCATTATTTTAAACAATTCTTCGTGGGCGAGCTGTGCGAGTGTGGATAATGTTTGTGCGAATGAATGGAAATATCAAAAGGTTAGTACTGCATTTTCGTTTTATCAATTTATTACATAGAATTTTTAATTTTACTGCTAGTTGTTGGGGAAAAGTTAAGTTACAAATTTTCATCATTTTTAGATTTACTGCTTGTGGGGGAAAAATTTATAAATTAAATTACTGCATTGGTATTATATTTATTTAATTGTTGGTGCAAAAATTTAATAGGGTTTTCAACAGTTTTGAAGAAGTTTGCTATTTTTTATTTTTCTTTTGTGAATTTTTCAGATGATCGTTGGATGAAGGCTAAAATTCTAAAGAAAACATGGATAAAGAATGGTTCTAATATTTTAATTAGTTAGTAATATGTATAATTCATACTTACCTGTTAGTCGTCGGGGAAGAAACCGTGGGGGAAGATGTCGTGGATGAGATCTAAAGTTGTTAGTAATTTAGCTAAAATGCGGATGATATTTTTAGTTTGAAGTAGTGGCGCAAAGCAATTGAAGTGCTTTAATGGTGGTTAGTTCTTCAGTGCCAACTGCAAATTCATAAGGTGTGTTTTGGATTAGATTATATAATTTGTGATTGAATTTAGTGTTATGGATGAATTCTAAAATGGGGATTTCTATAGGTTGTACAAACTCGTGTGGGATAAGGAAGGGTCGGGATTCTTCTGCGTTGAAGGTCTTGGTGATGGGACAAAAAATATACATTTGGGTTATGGGATCATAATTTCGAAGAATACCATGAAGGTTAGTATCTTTAATGCAATATGTGAAGTTAAGAAAGAATGGTGAGGTGTATTTGGAATTGATGAATTGAAAACGATGGTGTGGTTGTCTGGAGGGAGTGTGTAGGTCAAAGTGATTTTGGATGAAACGATAATAAGTATATGTGTGTGTTTGTTTAGTGCGCAACATAATATCGAGTGAGCAGTGCAAATCTCTTTCATGTGGTGCAAGGAAATGAAAGGTTAGTGAAAATATTTGGAAGCGTTCTTTAAAACTTTCGTAGGCTTGTGTGTCTGTTTGTGCTTCTGAAATAATGTGGTCAAACTTGCGATCGAAGATATTTAGTGTAAATACATATGGTGTTTTAATGAAAAATTTCTCGGTGATTTGTGGGTTAGCGAAGCGATCGTCGTCTAAGAATTGATCTTGGTTAGTTCTGATGATGTTATGATCGTAATATTCTAGTGTATATTCATTAGCTCGGGGTGCAGTGTGTGTCTTTAGTGATTTTTTATATCCAATGTAAGTAAATTGTCTAGGTGTTAGTGGTGTAGTGAGTCGATATAGCATGTCCTTATTTCGTTCTATATCGATGTGAGTGTTAGATAAAGGTAAGCAAAGGGGATTAGTAAAATGATAATATGAGGTCCAAGGAAGGGTAGGCATTAAAACGTGTTCGTCTACAAAGTTACGTGTCTCGTTAGTGTCGTGAGGGGTGTTTAAGGTGTATTGTGGAAATGAGGGTAAGGTGATAGCTAAAAATTCTTTTGTGTTAGTGTGTTTTGGATGGTTGATATATTCACGGGCTGTTCCTGGTTTCGCTGGGAAAGGATGGTTGGGGAACTTTCTTTTAAAAGTGCGGTAAGCTCTATTAGTGCTGAGTGAAGATTCAGTAGATGTGGATGATGGTGCTAATGATTCGGTATAAATTGAAGAGGGTGTAGGGGTAGGAGGGTTGGATGAATCTATTGTGGATGAGATTTGGTTTATGGTTGGGGTGTCAAGGTGGTAGGGTTGTTGTTGTAGGGTAATGAAATTATCTAGTTCTGGGGAGATTCGGGGGGTGTCTGGAGAATGAGATGATTGGTCTGAGTGAAGTGAGGAGTAGGTTGGAGTGACTTGGGAAGCATAAGAGGGTGTAGAATTGGTTGGGACAGGGTTATTTGGTAGTATGGGTTGAAAAGGGGGTTGGGAAAAATTTGAGGAATTGGTGTGAAAATTATTTGATGGAGATGGTTCAGAGTCGGCAAATTCATCGGGGGTTTCAATATTCGGGTTATTGAGTTGTGAGATGGAGTATAAAACTGAGATGTGTGAATTAGTATCGGAATTCATGCCGGATGTTACATTACTGGTGGGGAAATCGGGTGGCGGAAAAGCAAAAAGTGGTATTATTGGGATTGGAGTGGTGAGGTTGGTTGGGTGGGAATTTGATCGGTGTAGGGATCCAAGTTGTCGGCTCATCGTGGGCTAAAAAAATTATTATTTTGAGACTGAAAAGCGGTGGTATGGGGTTGTTCTATAATTTGTTCATAAGTATTTTCATCTTGTGAGTGGTGTGGCATTATATGTTGGATGGGACTTTGTGATATGGTTGGTCTAAAATTTTGATTATGTGTTATGGCTAAATTTCGAAAATTACGTGGGACTAGGGATAATGGATGGTTATGTGGTAGGGGTGGTAACTGTGGTGCTGTTGGCGTTGTGTCTACATTGTTATGTTCTTCGTTGTATGTGTTCTGTCTTGTTGCTATTTTTGTGTTATATTCTTTTATTTGTGCGTCTAAAAGAATTTTGTTTATAGATGTAGAAAAGATTCCAAAAAATCCTGCAAATAGTATGCGTGCTACACTTGCTTGTCTATTGACTTGTGTGTGTATAGCACATGTGTTATAGATTCCTTTTAAGAGTGAAAAAAGAAATCCAATAAAGTTAAACATTGCGTATAAAATAGTCAGTTTTTCTAAGATGTAGTAGGGCCATCCTAGAAAATCAAGAATCTCATTCTTGAGTGTAACAAAGCTAAAAATATTGATAGGTGATATATCTTGGGGACGGTATTTTTCACCGTTTAGATATATATAATCTTTAATGTCTTTAAAATATCCGCTATAGTCTTGCGTATAGATGTCTGCAAATCCTGCGGTTTCGGCAAGTTTGCGTAAGTTTTGGTCAATTGATTGTCTTTGTATTGTGTCCATTTGTGTTAATAATTCTTGGAATTGTTGTGTTCTAATGTGATGTTGAATATCTGATTTTGAGTATATTCCTATTGATTGTAAGTCTATATTTGGGTTTCGAGCGATAGCGCGAATGCTTTCTGGTGAAAATTTTTTGAGTGATTGCATTAATGTGGGATATGGGGTGAGAAGGTAATATTTATCTTCATCAGGGTTTAGTTGTACTACATTGTGGCTATTTTCTGATCCACATGGGACTGCGGTATCCCAGAAATAGGTTCTTCGTGAAAGTGTGTCAACGAAATGTACTTTATTCTTATAAAAGATAGGGATTCTTTTATAGCATCGTTTATCTTCAAAAACGTATAGTGGTGATACTTTTTTAGTACAAGTATAAAACCATAAGATGTTTCCTTCATAGTCTAAAAAATTTGATCTATTTCCTGATAGTAAATATCCTGCGTAGGGTATTTTTAATACTGCTAGTGCAAGTGATTGTAATATTTGTGTTCTTTCTAATTCGCATAGTTGGTGTAGTGTTTCTAATTCAGAGAGTGACATTTCTTGAAAAATTCGGCTAATCGTGTAGTCTAGTTTCATATCTAAGTGAATATCATAGTGGATATTACCGAAATATGTACTATTCATTAGTGATAGTTCTTGTAAACGTGTGCTTTGATCGTCTTGGGGCTTTAAATGTCCACCAGGTTGACCTGTATTCTTTTGAAAATTAACAGGTATATATGATGTTCCTTCATTTAGGGGATGACTTGTGGCGTATGGGTCATATTTTATTTTTCCAGTGGTCATGTCGAATCCATTTTCGTATTCAACTAATATTTCGGAGTATTGTGTTTTGTGAAGTGGGTTTCTGTATTTACATGCAAGTTCTGTTTCTTGATATATTTGAAATCGTGTTAATTTGTTTTCTTTATTATGAATGTTTCTAAAATTAGAACTTATTTTTCGTAATGGATTTACTTGTTCATATGGTATTGATTGTATAAAATATTTTTCGTGAAATTTTATCATACGAGCGTGTATTTTTGCTACTTGAAATGTTGTACATGTGTCTTCGGGGAACCAAACAATTGTTGCTTGTGTTCTTGTTGTAGGGTCGCAATAACCTTGGTCGTTTTTACAAGGTAATCTAATTCCTTGATAGATCATTGTGTTGTCTGATAAATCTCGTGTGAGTTGTATTTTTTCGAGTTGTATTTTCCAATCGAAAAACATGATCTCTTGGTATCCTTTGTTTTTTGTGTCTGCTTTGCAGTTTGATGGGTTATTTATACCAATGTGTGGTATCCAGTGTTTATCGTGCATGTCATAGGTTAATCGTCCGTGTGCGCCGTTATATGGGTACTTTTCATCTAATTTTATATGTCCTTGATATCTTTCAAGTTCTGCTTGATGTACAGAATCTGAAAAAACTTGGAAATTTACTAACTTTCTATCTGTGTTTTTATTTTTTGTGATGTTTAGTCGGAGTAACTCGTTTTTACAATCTTCGGGATTGAGATGTAAAAGTCGTTCTATATTACTCTGGTAGAATGATTCATGGTCAAGTCGGTTTTTATTTCCTTTTGAGACTTGTGAACAATGTACTTTCTTTTCAGAAAATGTTGCTGTGAATTTATATCCTGTAACTGTTGTTGCTCGGGCTTTTGAATAAAGTGTTGCTATTACATTTGTAGTTTCTATGGCTTGGGGTTCTGTTTCGCATTGTGATACTTGATTTATTGCATACTTGTGTAGTGTTTTTTGTTCGGTTTCTTCACAATCGTAATGTGTTACTAATAAATCTTGTGGTCCTGTGCGGGGAGAAGGGTTTATGTTTTGATTTGAGATTACTAGAAAAAGGAGTTGGAGAAAAATTAATAATTTTAGAATATACATGTGTATGATAATCCTGAGTATGGATTATAAAATGTGATGTAACCAATTGTCTTTTTGGTATATCTGTCGTATTTATATATTACTTCAGTGGTTATAAATGGTGGTGGTAGTGATTGAGCTGTTATGTTTGGTGGATTTAATGGGTAGGGATGTTGAGTAATGTTGTTTAATTTAACTGTGATTTCAAACTTTAATTGTAAACTGTTTTGTTGGAGTATTTGGATATTGTGATCACGGATATCGTCGTGAATGTCTTGTCGGTATTGTAATCTATTAAGTGCCCAGTTGCGAAGGCGATTACTTTCTAGATGTTGTCCAAATAATGGTGGAGGTGCTGTAAATGTATTCCAATCTAGTCTTAAAGGGATATTTGTTGATGATTGTTCTCGATATCTAGCGTCGAGATTATTTGGGAAATTTAAGTTAAAAGGTGGTGGTGAAATCTGGCTTATTGATGGTGTTGATGGTAGTGATAATGTTTCTGGTAGTGATGAGGATGTTGTTGTATCCGTAGAAATATCTATTGGATCATTGACTAAATTTAGTTCACCTTGTGTAAATGAATGTGTTGTCCAATATGGTAGTCGTGATGCCTGGTTTGGGGGGTTAAAGGGATTTTCACGTATTTGTTCAGATGTTGGTGTTGAACCTAAGTAATCTGATGGTAGGCTTGAGGTGCTACGTTGTGAAAGAAGCGTAGGGGTTTCTGGTAATATACCAATGGGGTTTTCTGGAGTGTTTTGTGATGGGGATTGAGGTATATCAAAATGAACTCGGGGTGTTTGAAAATTTCTGTTTCGTCGAGGATGTATAATTTGTCTATTTATTTCGACTGTATTTTGGTTTTGACTAGGATTTCTTATTCTACTTAATTCTTGTGGTAGTGTTGGGTATAAGTTATATGTTGGTTCACTCAAAGGTGCTTGTCGTTGAACTGGTTCTAGTGGTTCAGATAAACGAGCGTGTCGTTCTTCAAAAGTGTATGGGTTATCTTGAAAGGAAATTCGTGTAGATGTTTGAGGATTTTGGGTAGTGGAAGGTGTTGATGGGTTATCTTGGGATGATGTCGGTGAAGACTGACTTTGTGACTGTTGGGTAGCAATTTTTGATAGCTTTTTGGTCTATTCTTTTAGTGAAAAAGTTTATGTTTATTATAGTATTCTTCTAAGAAAAGAATTAGGAGGATTGTTGCTAGAGCGAATGTGATGATTGCTTTCTTTATACATTTGCATATGGTCAAAATGAGGGATGATAGAAATGTTATGAAAAATTACAAATATTAGAAAAATATCAGTTCTACTGAAAATAGTTCGTATCATTTAGACAAGTTGTATGAATCGTACCTGTGGATATAATCAAGGGTTTTTGAAAGTTGGAGAAATAGTTCGAATATAGTGTAGAAAATTAAAAAAATATTACAAAAAATGATTAAGATTATTAGAAAAGATTCAAGGATATCAAAAAGAAATATTATGAAAGTTTCAAGTATCGTAAAAAATTGTTTGAGGTTTGTGATAATTTTAGTGACTGTTTGATAGAAGAGCATTTAAGAAATGACTTCGTGATCGAATATTTTTTTGTTGTTTGGGGCAATTTTCAAGTGTGGTCGGATTATTTATTAGTTTTTTGACAAGTGGGTTGAGTTTTGTAAAAAATTGTTGGGGGCAATTTTTATGGTGATCGGGAGGTCTTCTTTGTCTTTATTTTCATTTGTCAAATGATCTGGGGTATTTTTGAGATTTTTATACTTTAGGCTAAATAAAATGGTCGTTCTTTTACTTTAGGCTAATTTAACATATTTGTTTGGGGGATATTTGAGGTCTGAGTTGGGGAAATATTGTTGATCTTTGGTTTATTAGATAAGGGAGGGTTATGATATTATGGTGATATTTATTTTAGTTGTCAAGTTGGAGTGGTTTGCTTATTTTTGACCTGGAGGTCGTAGAGTTATAGTTATAGATATGCCTGGAGTTTAATATTTTTCGTCTAGTTGGTTTGTGTTAAAGTTATAGAAGGTGACGGATTGGATGAATCCTATTGGCTAATTTTGAACTAGAATCGCTGCGTGTTTGTCGGCATGTTATCTTGAAAAGTGAAAGTGTAAAATGTTTCAGAGGTGCAAGGATTATTAAATGTAGAATTAAAGTTGTTTTTGAAATTCAACTTTCTTTAATATTTTAGATTGTGGGATGAATAATTTATAATTTTTACGTGGTTGATTTCTAAGTCGTGAAGACTCTCTATGTTCTGATTTGTTGATTTGTTCTTGGGGTATTATTTGTTCTGTCATTTTTCTATTTTTTCTTTCTTTTTGATATGTATTTTGATCTAGATTTTTTGTGTTATTTTTTGTGGTGGTTGATTTTGTTATTTGGTTTTTGAGGTGAACATCTTTTTGTTCCTTTGTTGTATTTTCCGTATGTGGGTCATTTTGAATAACTTGTAAACCTGTAAAAGAGTATAATTGAGTTAGTTCGCGGAGTGCGTATTCTTTTGGATAATAAGGTAATAGGTTATTTCGGTGTTGAATGATTTCTTTTTTGTCTGAGTCGGTGATTTTATATGTGACATCAGTGGGTTTTGCAATTATTTGGTATGGTCCTTTACGAAGGGGTTGTAATTTTTTTGAAATTCCTTTTTGAGTATTAAAATTGGGTATTAAAACAAATGTTCCAATTTTTAAATCGGAGGCTGGTGTAAAGCGTGAATTTATTTGTTCATTAATATTTTGCCTTTGTAACAACTTTTTTGTTACTTTTTGGTAAATTTCATTGTGTTTTTTATCTCTGTTTAAAATCCATTCGGTGTGTGTACCGGAGGCTAATTTAAGAATTTGTGGGTGATGAAAATGATCTTCATCGTGTGTATGTAATGGTAGGTTATAACAAATTGAGTCTTTATTTGGTTGACAATAACCTTGTGCGTTTTTATGAGAGTTTGCTGTAAACATTATTGGTTTGCGTGGCTTTTGGTTAAAAACCATTTCATATGGTGACATTCCTAGAGTTGTCGTAATTTGTGAATTATATGCTAAGCGAAATAATTTTACATCTGCTGACCATTCGGTGTATTTTGTATCATTTCCATTGATGATACATCTGAGATATTCTTGTAATGAACGGTTCATACCTTCGACTAAGCCGTTTGTCCAAGGTGCGTGAGATGTACGTGGTTTGTGTTTGATGTTATATAGATGACATAGTGTGATGATTTCATTATTTATGAATTCTGTACCGTTGTCTGTAACTAAAATTTCTGGTAGTCCGAATTTTGCTATCCAGTGTTCATAAAGCGTTGTGTAAGCATAATATGCGTTACAATGTGGTACTGGGTTAAGTGCTACATAATGTGTAAATGCGTCAACAATTACCATAATGTAGGAGTTTCCTTCTGATGAGGGTGAAATTGGTCCTTTAGTATCAAATGAGATGCGATGGTTAAAGTACAAACTTTGTCCTTTAAAATCTTGTTTTTGTGCTATTTGTTTTTGATTTGGGTAAGGTTTATTTAGTTGGCATACTATACAATCATTGCATAGTATTTTTATCCAAATTGGTGCATTTGGGAAATAAAAGTTTTGTATAAAATTTGAATATGTTTTCTCTGATCCAGAGTGTCCTTTAATATTTTGTGTATGTGAAATATTAAAAGCTATGAGAATCATACTTAAAGGGAGACAGGAAACTGTAGATTCATTTAATTTGTATTCTAGAAGGTCTGTGTTTTCGTTAATTGTTGTATTATTGAATTTTCGAAAATATCGGAGGAGTGTTTTATTTCCTAAAATAGTTGTATTTGCCTTGACGGGTTTAGTTTTATATTTGTGCCATGATTTTAGTTGTCGAATTACTGGGTCAAGATTTTGATATTGTTTCAGTGTTGAAATTGTAATTGTTTCTGTTGGGGGGAGAAAAATGTTTTCAATTTCTAATTTAGATAAGGGTATTGTATCAAGTGGGTCATGGAGGTCAAAAACTTGATTTATTGTGTATTTTGAATCGTTTGTTTGTGGTCCTGATAAGTTTATTTTATCAGTTAAATTTTCTTTTTCAATTAGTGGAAAATGGTCTTTTTTAGGCGGGTGTTTTATTCTTTTTTGTTGGGTGTTATTTTTTATCCATTGTGAATATGGGATTGGTTTAAAAGTTGATGTTCCAAGTAGGTCAACTTCATAGTGATTATTTTGACAATCTAAATAAAGTGGGAAGTGTTGTAGATTGTTTATCTGTGATTGTTCAACGTCAGTTTTTACTGCATATTTGCATTCTAGTCGGGGTGATGTTTCATTTTCTGCAAGGTAGAATTTTATATTTTTGGGTATTTCAACTGTGGTTTTACGTGTAAGTAATTCAGGTGGCGTATTTCGACTTAAGGTGTCTGGTAATGCAAGATTTTTTCCTGCGGTCCAAACTATATGTAAGTTTGAGAATTTCATTAAAATTAGTTGAAATCTATAAACTCGGTGGTTTGGATTAGACTTTTGTGTAAAAAGAAAGATGATTGGTTTATGGTCTGTGAATAGAACTGTGGGATGTTTTGATCCAAGTATCAGAAATTCATATTCTGTTAGTGTATATATTATGGCTGTACATTCTCTCATTAGAGTTGAGAGTCGTAGCTCTGCTTGAGTGAATAATCGAGAATTTGCTGATATGAGGTTCATTTTATTTGTACTATTATGTGATTGTAATAATGCTGCGCCGATGCCAAAGTTCGAAGCATCGCACATTGCATAAAATGGTTGATTTGAATCTGGAATTGTGTTTGAAATTTGTTCAGTTAGAATTTTTTTAATTTCTTCAAATCGTGCTTGATGTTCTGTATTCCATTCAAAATTATTTTGTTGTCTAAGTATATTATAGAATGGTCGTAGATATAATTGCATTTTATAAACATATTTGCTTAAAAAGTTTAACATTCCAAGGAATTCTTGGATTTTCTTTTTATTTGTTGGTGGTTGGAGTTTTTGAATAGCGTCTATACGTGATTTCAATGGAGTGATTGTTTTTCTCTCTATATTATGTCCTAAGAATTTAACTCTTGTCAAAAAGAAGTGTGATTTATCGGGGGCGGCCTTCAGATTTTCGTTCTGAAGTATTTGGTGATATTGTTCTAAAACATTGAACATTTCCTCTTTTGTCTGTGATTGCATAAAAACATCGTCTAAATAGGTGATTGCGTTTTTCTTGAGTATTAGTGGTCTAAAAATTTTGCTCATAAAAGCTGAAAATGCTGCTGGTCCTATGGATATTCCATAGAATAAGCGGTTGAATTCGTATTGTTGGTTTCCAATAACAAATTGTGTTAAACGTCGTGATTGTTCACCTAATGGCATTTGATTATATGCACTATTCATATCGGCGGTGGTAAAATATTTTCCGTTTATTTTTGTTAAAATAACTTGTATTGGTTCAATGGGCCAATTACACTTTGATTCATCTATGAGTGAGTTGAGGTATCTAGCATCGAGAACAATTTTTAATGATTCTCCTTTGGCTAGAATGATAACAGGGTTGATAAATGTGTTGCCTTTTGGTTGTTCTTCTTTGTTTACTGGTGATATAATGTTGTATTGTTCTAAAATGTCGAGTAATCTGTTCACTTTATCGTGTAAGTGAATTGGTACTTTACTTGCTCTTTGTTTTTTGAAAACTGCGTCTGGTTTTAATGGGAGATGTAGTGATGAGCTGATTTTGCCAACATCAAATTTGGATGTTGCATAGACTGATGAATATTTAATTAGCTGTTTGGCTAGTTTTTCAAATTCGTCTTGTGTTATTTGTGAATGTTGGAAATTAAACATTGTTAAAAATTTCTGTTGATTCTCTGTGTAGTTACTTATGTTGAATGTAGGTTTGAAATATGGGGTTTTTGTGAAATAATCCGTATTTCTGTTTTCGTTACTTATTATATTATTTATAGATAATTCTTCATTAAGGATTGTGGACTGGCAGATATCTAGTAATTGGAGTATATTATTTACACGATATGCTTTTTCGTGTATTGGTGATATTGTAGCGTTGGTTTCGCAATAGCCTAAAAGTCCTAAAGGTAATGTTACTTGGTAAGGTGTATTGTTGTATACATGTAAGGAAATAATATCTGAATTCGAGTTTTTCAAATATTTTATTGATGAGATTGTGATTTTGAAAAACTTATGAATAGGTTTGAATTCAAAATCTGACATATAAAATTTTTGTTTGTTTTGTTTTTTATCATATTGGTGAACTTGTTTGATTGAAAAATTATAGATGTTTCCTGATAGTGGTTTCAAGTGTTTTCTTTGTTGGTTATATATTGGGTAAAATTTTGAAAAGAATGGTGGTTGTTTATTTAATCTTTGAAAAAATGTTAGGGATGTGTCTTTTGTTTTTGTATATTTATCTATGATTAATATTTTACTATTCAAGATGTTGATTGTTGGTATATATTTAGAGATAAATGGTATTCCAATAATATTGTGTTTGATATCAGTGATATGGAATATTTGTTTAAATGGTTTGGTTAAAATTTTGTTTTGCTCCATTGTTCTTGTGGGGAGAAGAAATAATTGAATTTTTCCGTAGTTTATTAATGTTGATCCTTGTGCTGTTGCTAGTTTGCTGGAGGTTTCAAGAGGTGTTAGCTTTGGGTGTAAGGTTTTTATTTCATTCCATGTGGGAATGTTTATTATATTTGATTCTGCTCCTGAATCAATTAAAAAATCAATTTCAAGATCTGGTGGTTGAAATTCTTTGCTTCTTGGACTTTCTAAAAGAAATGGTATTGTCCAAATTTTTTCTTTGGGTTGTTCTTTTTGTATGTTTTGATAGATGTGATTTGTATTCAAGCATTTTGTTTTTTCGTTCTCATTGGGTTGATTTGTAGTGTTAATTTCATTAGTTTTTTGTGTCGTCGGTGTGGAATGGATGGGTTCAATATAATAATTGTGAAGGAGTTCTGATTGATTCTCATATATGTGTGATGAAAAAGGTTGTTCATATATAACAGGTTCATAGTCATTTTCGACTTTTATCATATTGATGGAGATAGTGTTTTCTGTTTCACTTTCTGAGTCTGATGATTCACAGTTTATTTGATTGAGTTGTAACACATCATTTACTGTGTCGTCAATACCTGGAGGGTCTGATGTTGTTTCTGGATTTGATTGTACTTGATTTATATTCCTTTGATGTTTAGGTGTACTACTTCTATGGCGATTATTAGAATTATTATAATGGTTATTATTCCTGTGTGGTGATTGGGAATAATTTCCATAACGATTATTATAACTAGAATGTCGATTTTGTGAATTATTTCGTGATCTGTTCTGGTAATTATTGTTTGGTCTGTTATAGTTCGATCTATTATATGAGTTATTCCTTGATCGATTGTTCGGGTAATTTTGGTTTCGGTTGTTTGAATAACTTCTATTCCGATTATTGGAGTAGTTTCTATTCCTATTGTATGATGAATTTCGTGATTGATTGTTTGGATAGTAATTATTTCTTGATTGGGAATTAGATCTAGAAACAAATCGTGTTGTATTTGAATTTGATCTGGAGTAGTTATTTCGACTATTTGGTCTATTGTAGTGATTTTGTGATGAATTTTGCGTATTTCTTCGTTCTGGTGATCTTCCTCTATAACTTGAGTTATATGGTGATTGATTTCTTGTATAATTTGTATTGTTCGGGAGTGGTTTTCCTGAACTGTTGTTGCTGTACACAGTTTTGTTCGGTAGATTTTGATCTTTTTTCATGTATTGATAGAATGATTTATTTGGTTCTTTATATTTTTGAGGTTTATTTTGATTGTCTTGCTGTTTTTGTCTACATTCAGAAATACTATGTCCGTATCGTCGGCAATAATTACACCATTTTTTGAAAGATGGTTTGCCTTTAAAGTTTGGGTGTTTTTCGTAAATATTGAGTATTTCAGTGATTTTTTCAACGAGGTCTGTATCTGATTCCTGTATATTGTTTATATTTGTGGAAGCTGTTTCAATTCTGTTAACGTATTGTAATTTCAGATTTTCCGTTTCTTCGAGTTTCATTGTGATTTCTGCTTGTTCTAGTTTGTCTACTAGTTTTCGAAAATCTAAATCGGGTTCTCGAATTGAAGAAGGATGGGATGCTCTCTTTTTTATCGCTATTTTTCTTAATTGCGGTGTTAAGGTCATCATTAAGATTTCTGTCATCTTTGTGTTTTTATAGTCGTGTGTATTTAATGAATATGCTTTTCGAACTAGTGTTTCGATTCGTACTGCTAATTGCTTGATGGTTTCGTTTGGTAATCTGCGAATTTCATTACATAAAACTCTTTGTTGTTGTTTGTTTCTTTCGGAGTCAAACATTTTTGAAAATTCTTGTGTAAACCTTTTCCAATTTGATTTTATTTCTATAGGCAATACTGAAAACCATTTTTGGGCTGCGCCGTCTAAAGTTGTTTGTATCAACGCTGTGCGTCGATGTATCCAGTTTTGATGTAGTGGCGTATTAATTGGTTCGGGTCCTATATTTAAAATTAAATTTGCTGTTACTGCATTTAAATAGTCTTCTACAGAATATTTAGGGTCTGTTCCTGTGAATACCATTAAAGGTTTATTTGATGTTATTGATGATCCACCCATAAGGTATGGATTCATTGTCATTTGTAATGATTCTGCTGCATTTGGCATTTGAGAAAAATTTGAAAGTTGATTTCTTGTTATTTCGTGTTGTTGAAGATAATATGGGAGTGGTATTTCATTTTGCATTTGTGTTGGTTGGTACGAGTTTGCAATCATTGGGTTTTGTTGCTGAATTGGTTGAAAAGATTGTGTATTAATTGGGTTTTGTTGCTGAATTGGTTGTTGATTTTGTGTATCTATTGGTTGTGGAGAAAAAATTCTATGATTTGTATGTGGTTTCTGTACTCCTTGTCCACGATATTCTTGATTATAGGGTGCAAATATATCTGGTTGTAAGAAATCATCATCTGAGGATAAGTAATCCATTTGATAAGATGTTTGTTTTTTATTTTTATTTTGTTGAAAAAATGGATAGTTTTCACTACGATCCTGTGGAGGATGTAAATTTGTTTGGAAATTTACTGAATTAGGTGGTGCCATTGAGTTATCCCAGTTTCGAGATCTTGTATAATTACTAAAATTTTTTCGTGGTTGATAATTTGTTTTTGATGGATGTGTGTAATTATAATTATGGTCTGCAAAATTGTTTCTAGTGAACGTTTTGCGTGTTTTTGGCGGTATTGTCATGGGTCTGTATGTTTGGTAATCCATGTGTGAATATTTTGGGGCAACCGAAGGTTTAACGGTTGATTGTAAGGTTACCTGTGTTTGTGAAGGATTTGTATTTCTTGGTGTTGTTAAGTTTGGACGTATTGGTGAAATACTTTGTTGTGTAGTTGTTGTGTGAAATGGTATTGTCCAAATTTTTTCTTTGGGTTGTTCTTTTTGTATGTTTTGATAGATGTGATTTGTATTCAAGCATTTTGTTTTTTCGTTCTCATTGGGTTGATTTGTAGTGTTAATTTCATTAGTTTTTTGTGTCGTCGGTGTGGAATGGATGGGTTCAATATAATAATTGTGAAGGAGTTCTGATTGATTCTCATATATGTGTGATGAAAAAGGTTGTTCATATATAACAGGTTCATAGTCATTTTCGACTTTTATCATATTGATGGAGATAGTGTTTTCTGTTTCACTTTCTGAGTCTGATGATTCACAGTTTATTTGATTGAGTTGTAACACATCATTTACTGTGTCGTCAATACCTGGAGGGTCTGATGTTGTTTCTGGATTTGATTGTACTTGATTTATATTCCTTTGATGTTTAGGTGTACTACTTCTATGGCGATTATTAGAATTATTATAATGGTTATTATTCCTGTGTGGTGATTGGGAATAATTTCCATAACGATTATTATAACTAGAATGTCGATTTTGTGAATTATTTCGTGATCTGTTCTGGTAATTATTGTTTGGTCTGTTATAGTTCGATCTATTATATGAGTTATTCCTTGATCGATTGTTCGGGTAATTTTGGTTTCGGTTGTTTGAATAACTTCTATTCCGATTATTGGAGTAGTTTCTATTCCTATTGTATGATGAATTTCGTGATTGATTGTTTGGATAGTAATTATTTCTTGATTGGGAATTAGATCTAGAAACAAATCGTGTTGTATTTGAATTTGATCTGGAGTAGTTATTTCGACTATTTGGTCTATTGTAGTGATTTTGTGATGAATTTTGCGTATTTCTTCGTTCTGGTGATCTTCCTCTATAACTTGAGTTATATGGTGATTGATTTCTTGTATAATTTGTATTGTTCGGGAGTGGTTTTCCTGAACTGTTGTTGCTGTACACAGTTTTGTTCGGTAGATTTTGATCTTTTTTCATGTATTGATAGAATGATTTATTTGGTTCTTTATATTTTTGAGGTTTATTTTGATTGTCTTGCTGTTTTTGTCTACATTCAGAAATACTATGTCCGTATCGTCGGCAATAATTACACCATTTTTTGAAAGATGGTTTGCCTTTAAAGTTTGGGTGTTTTTCGTAAATATTGAGTATTTCAGTGATTTTTTCAACGAGGTCTGTATCTGATTCCTGTATATTGTTTATATTTGTGGAAGCTGTTTCAATTCTGTTAACGTATTGTAATTTCAGATTTTCCGTTTCTTCGAGTTTCATTGTGATTTCTGCTTGTTCTAGTTTGTCTACTAGTTTTCGAAAATCTAAATCGGGTTCTCGAATTGAAGAAGGATGGGATGCTCTCTTTTTTATCGCTATTTTTCTTAATTGCGGTGTTAAGGTCATCATTAAGATTTCTGTCATCTTTGTGTTTTTATAGTCGTGTGTATTTAATGAATATGCTTTTCGAACTAGTGTTTCGATTCGTACTGCTAATTGCTTGATGGTTTCGTTTGGTAATCTGCGAATTTCATTACATAAAACTCTTTGTTGTTGTTTGTTTCTTTCGGAGTCAAACATTTTTGAAAATTCTTGTGTAAACCTTTTCCAATTTGATTTTATTTCTATAGGCAATACTGAAAACCATTTTTGGGCTGCGCCGTCTAAAGTTGTTTGTATCAACGCTGTGCGTCGATGTATCCAGTTTTGATGTAGTGGCGTATTAATTGGTTCGGGTCCTATATTTAAAATTAAATTTGCTGTTACTGCATTTAAATAGTCTTCTACAGAATATTTAGGGTCTGTTCCTGTGAATACCATTAAAGGTTTATTTGATGTTATTGATGATCCACCCATAAGGTATGGATTCATTGTCATTTGTAATGATTCTGCTGCATTTGGCATTTGAGAAAAATTTGAAAGTTGATTTCTTGTTATTTCGTGTTGTTGAAGATAATATGGGAGTGGTATTTCATTTTGCATTTGTGTTGGTTGGTACGAGTTTGCAATCATTGGGTTTTGTTGCTGAATTGGTTGAAAAGATTGTGTATTAATTGGGTTTTGTTGCTGAATTGGTTGTTGATTTTGTGTATCTATTGGTTGTGGAGAAAAAATTCTATGATTTGTATGTGGTTTCTGTACTCCTTGTCCACGATATTCTTGATTATAGGGTGCAAATATATCTGGTTGTAAGAAATCATCATCTGAGGATAAGTAATCCATTTGATAAGATGTTTGTTTTTTATTTTTATTTTGTTGAAAAAATGGATAGTTTTCACTACGATCCTGTGGAGGATGTAAATTTGTTTGGAAATTTACTGAATTAGGTGGTGCCATTGAGTTATCCCAGTTTCGAGATCTTGTATAATTACTAAAATTTTTTCGTGGTTGATAATTTGTTTTTGATGGATGTGTGTAATTATAATTATGGTCTGCAAAATTGTTTCTAGTGAACGTTTTGCGTGTTTTTGGTGGTATTGTCATGGGTCTGTATGTTTGGTAATCCATGTGTGAATATTTTGGGGCAACCGAAGGTTTAACGGTTGATTGTAAGGTTACCTGTGTTTGTGAAGGATTTGTATTTCTTGGTGTTGTTAAGTTTGGACGTATTGGTGAAATACTTTGTTGTGTAGTTGTTGTGTGTACGATTTCTTCATTTATGAAGTGTGATGGTGTCTGGATATCTTGTTGAGTAAGATTCCTAGTTCCATTGAGGTTTTCATTGTGTATGACTGTAGAGTTTAAACTATTATTTTGCATATCGGGTAAAAATGTATTATAGTTTAATGGTGTTGCATCAATGGTTAATGGTATTACTCTTACATAATCTCTTATATAAGATATCGTACTTATTGCTTGGCTTGAGATTGATTGTGGGAAGTTTATGAATACGGGATGAGACCATTCGGGGTCCCAAACATAGTCTGATTGTTCTGTGATGGCAGTATCATCGTTTGAGTTTTGGGGTCTAAAATTTTTTCTTGCTTGTGAAATTAAATCAATATTATGTGTGAAATAATCTATTATGAACCATGCCAAAATCTTTTGTAAGTCGTGTTTTGTATGTTGTGAAACTTCATCTTTCGTGAAATTTTCTTTAATTATATTTAGAAAACTAGAGAGTAGTGTGATTTCATGTCGTACTCTTATGTGTTTAGATGTTTCTGTCGGTGAAACATTTGTGATTGGGATTTCGTTTTCTAATATCGAGATATAACTATATATTATTGCAAAAACTTCATTGGTGAATATGGAGTTTGCTCTTTGTGAGTTATGATATTGGATGCTTTTTATATATTCTGAGAATACTTTTGAAAATTCTAAATCAAGGTCGTCTGTTTGAATTATATATTTATTGTGATTCTGATTTGGTGAGCTGAATTCTATGGAGTAGATTCCGTATTGTTGCGTTAGGTTACATATATCTTTTAGATAGTGATCGATAATTTGTCTTTTGATTTTTACATCTGGGAACTCTGTTTTACATGGACTGATTCCGGGTTCAAACAAATTTAAGAGTAAATTTTTGCAAAATATATGCTGTCCTCTATCAGTGGTTGCATCTACTATAAAGGGGAAGATATCATCATCATCTGGACTTTCTTCACCTGGGGTGTGTGTTGAGCTCATTTTTTCGTTTGATGACTGTTAATATGTAATTATCAATGTGTCTAATTGGTTGATTGCAAATTGTATAAATGTACTGGTTTGTGTTTATACTGCTTTTTTATTCTTCTTTTTCCTCTTTTTGATGAATTTGAAGTTGTTTCTGAGTCAGAGAAATATAATTGATCGTGAATTGGGCAATTTTTATCTATTGATTCTTTTAGTTTATAAAGTTCGTCTAAACTGTTGGTTTCTGATTCTGAAAATGCGTTGCGGTTTTTGAAAAATCTTTTTCGTGTAATTTGTCTTTGTTTAGTTATTATTTTTCTCTTTAGTGTTTGTCGTTTTGTTCGAATATATCCAACTGTTTGTGTATGAGGTGTGATTACAAGGTCGTATTTTTTGTTATCTATTTCACAATTGTGTAAAACGATTGTTTGTTTATTTCCTAGGTTTTTAAATGACATAAGGTTTAGGATGACGGGTGCAAAAGGTTGTTAAATGATTTCAATTTGTTTAAACTGTTAGTCCTTACGATTTTTTTGTTAGCCTAACCTGGGTCTAGTTGTTCAGGGTTGGGGAGAAAAGTATATCGATTCCGAAGAATGATTTTATACTTTCTCGTGGCTAGTATAAGCTAAGGTGTTAACTTACTTAATCTTACTTAAGGGTAGTGATTGTGTTCAGGGTTGGAGAATAGTAAATCGATCCACAAGGTTCAGGTATAATTAGAACGCGAGTAGTTCGTTAGATACTATTTTAAACTTACTAAGTCTACGATTTATCCTGGGTCTGGTAAGAGGGGGGATCAAGTGAAGGATGAATAACCGAAGTTCTTCACTGTTTATCCTAATTTGAATGATTAGTTTTGTTCAAAAATTTCTATTAGTCCTGGGTTTTTAGAAAGGGTTGGATAGTGAATCGACGTTTGAGGTCGTTAGACACTAGTTAAGTGGGTGGGGGAGAACAAAGTTGTTCTTTTTGATCCAAGGATAGGCCTTGATGATCAAGTTTTAAATTTAATTATATAGAAAATGATTTAAGATCCAAGGATAAGCCTTGATGATCTGATTTTAAAATTAAGTGAATTTAAGTTTTAAAATGATTTAAATTTGTGTAAGGAAAAGATTTAGTACTTTTATGATATTAGTGAGCTTATGAATGCTGTTATGTTTAGGTGATGAAGCTGGAACAACTGGATGATTTATAATTACTAACCATTTATTGTCATGCTACTAATTTTTATTTTGATTTTCAATAAATATTTTTCAAACATGTTTTGTATATTACTGCAGAATTTAGGAAAACGATCTGAGATCTTTTTATCAATCGTTATTGTATATTAATAATTTTGTTTAGCGCCTGAAATGATTTTGAAGATTGACTTCAAAATTTTATCTTTGCAAATGAAAATCTAAATTCATTGCTAGTAGTATTCTAAATACAAAAGTTTGTTCTGGCTTTTGCCGAACTATCATATAACTATATGGTAAGTTTCTGCTTTGTCGTATGTCGTCTCTGGTTCGAGGTCTTCTTCCAATTCCGGGTAGTTCTGTTATCGTTCGGAATATTGGCTCTGATCTATTGAGTCGTAGAGACATTTCGATTAAATTATTGTCGTATAACATTTTGTAAATGTTTTGTCTAAATTCTAATCTATTATTGGTTAATTCTAAGCTATTAAGGTCTTGTTCGAGACTTATGGTCGCACCAGATGAGTTAGGACCGAAGTGTATAACTCATAGAGTAATTTCGGATAGGGTACACCGTCTGCTCGTCACGCTATCTTATTTTCGGCCGGATAGATTCGTGCAACTTCTTAGTCTAATACCGATCCTAATCTTACTCTTATACTATCTAGTCTCAGGTTGTTTAACTAGTCTCTGCTAGGCTCAATAGATCTAGGGTATACTGGTTTATTGCGGCTGCTGAAGTACTCGGGAGAGTTCAACTAACTTCTAAGTTAAATTCAAATCTCTTTGGTGCTGAAATTACAAGTAATTTCAGCACTTACAAATAAGTGGATTGTTAGTCAGATGGATCATGATTGGTTAATATTAAATACTTTACATTGGTAAAATATCTAATTTATCCAATCATAAAATGTAGTTTAGATCAGGTTCCAATTCGCTCGAAAAATCAAAAATTTCAAACCGGTTTTTCTTGACATTGGGAAATTTTATTAAAATTTTTTAATGTGTTTCGAATCGCGACTGTAAGAGCTTTAATATGAAATATCACTCAACCCAGTCCGATGATTATTTGTGGTACCTGATGTTGCGTGGAAAAAAGAGAAAAAACTAAAACAGCCGAATACAAAGTTCCTCCCCATTTTCAATGGTCGGAACAAAAATAATCATACCAACAGGAAAGATATTTATTGCGTTAAATTTCACTGAACTCTTCGTCATTCGGTCAAAATTACTAAAAAGACAGATCCCTGTATCATTCGTCCATTACACGTTTTCAGTAAGAGCATGAAAAAGATAAATCTGCCATCGATCGTGTTATTTTCACCTATTATTTCACATCTAACCAGTCACGTGCTCAATCCATGCAAACAGGTGCAACAAAATCAAAAGCAGGCGCTTGGCGTGTTCCATTTGATACAATAGCTTACCTATTAATCTGATGCAAGATTAAAACTGAAACAATATATCTCTCTTTCTGATGACAAGTCGCGCTGTTTAATTTCAGTTTTAATTTGTACATTTACCACGTTCATCGCTTATAAAAGTGTCATCTTGTTATAACTGAGTAGCTTTTGGTATTAGCTATCATAGAAACATTTATAAGGTTTTGATACAACTTTGATCAGTCAAGACAGTGTTGTGCACAGAAATGTTTGACGGGGGGGGGGGGGAGCGGTTGGCTCTTTTCCCCTTCCCCCACCTGCGAAACTCAATTATTATAACTTTTTTCATTATGTCTAATGGCTATAAAATCGAATGCTGATTGATTCTACTATTCCAACGGTATTTGGTCTCCCCCACCTCTTTGCAAACATACTGTGTCAAGAAT
The DNA here is from genome assembly GCF_963678635.1 of Symsagittifera roscoffensis. NCBI lineage: Eukaryota > Metazoa > Xenacoelomorpha > Acoela > Convolutidae > Symsagittifera > Symsagittifera roscoffensis. The sequence goes on along the minus strand of NC_087064.1, from coordinate 50,785,444 downwards.
CTGGATAACAAACAATTCTTGTCGGCTTTTGGATCATTTATGTCATTACAAAAGATGTCGTTACCCTATTTAGGTCGTTACGCTATTTTTGATTCAACTGACCATGAACTAAATTCGGATGAAATTAGATTTATTTTGTAGAATGGGGTTCTTCATAAACATCCTTCTAAAAAGTTTACCAATGAGAGCAGCCAAGAAGTAATCTTTTAGGGTCCACTTTCCCTCGAGGCCTAGTTCTGCATATGGATCAGTCATAACTGCGTTTGTCTTCCTAGTTTTAAGTCGGCCATGTGCACTGTCTTCCACGTTCCACCCATTTGTTTGCTCTTTGTGTTTGCGTCTTTTCATAGCAAACCTGAAGATGATAGTGTTATAGTAACGGAATTTAGACGATAACTTGCGTGGAAAATGCGTGAAATTTTTTTGAATTGAATTAATTTTTGCTTGAGTAAATACTGTCCGACCGCAAATGAGGTTATTAAAGTGACAATTGTATAATTTTTGAATTTCAAAAAGTACTATACTTGTTTGATTTAATATTTTATATTAATCAACAATAATAATGTTGATCAGTTCTGTGATAATATGCTCTTTTTGTTTTGGTGCAACCTTATTCTGAACAAAAAATAATTGTACTCTTACTTGAATGAAGGGAGTTATTTTTATGGCTTTTGACGTGATTCATATTCTTCCTTGAAAATTTTCTCTTGTTTTCAGGATATTTCTGATTCCAACAAAAATTTTTTACTGGTGTCTTCCAATGACTTTTAACCTCTTTTAGAAGCTTGGCCTATGATCTGGCGTACCAATATCACAACTTTCTCTGTTTTCTATCATTTTGTTTTAATACTTCTTTTTTATGATATCAAAATTTTAATGTCTATTCGAAGCATGATGTGACTTATTTATTGCGCCACACTGACGGTTTCATCTGGATTTAAGAGAAAAGTGTTTAGTTCTGCTCAAAATTAAAATGGATGGGAGGTGTTTAGATCAGCTTTTTGCTCGCAACACTATTTTTATGTTCTATTAATATTGCTGAGAAATAGTAACGCACAAGGAACAGCCAAATTACTTACTTCTAATCAATCAAAATTTCTTGGGATGCTCAAATTTTCAAATTGTGAGAAATGTGTAAGAAATGGGAGAGAAGCGCACATAACAATTTCTCATGCTGACCAATCTGCTTTCTGCAGCAAAATCAGGACTTTTAAGGGGAGAATGCTGTACAATTTTTTTTTCAATCTCGAAAATCAATTGGTCTGACCAATAAAAATTCCTGAATTGAGGTAGGTTTCACTTTTTGATCCTAATTATCAAATGAATCTCTAATAATTTCCATAATAGGCAGCATTAAGTCTAATAAAAGATAAACCAAAGTTTTGAAAGCAACGTAGAGCAGGCTGAGGACGAAATGAAACGCGCGGATAATGAATTGTTCCGACAACGAGAACGAATTAACGAAAAACCTAACATCTGGATCGACAGGAATGCATTTTTGGGCGTCAAGTTCCCATGCATGCACAAAAGCTTTTATACCCATAACTCATGGGCTAATGTGAGGATTCAATTTTTTAAGCCAAAGACTGTGATAATTTCAATAATATCTCCATGAAGAGAGCTCGAGCAATCAAGCTTAATCACCCCGTCTTATGGATTTGCGGAGCTTCGTAGAAAAATCCGTTCATTTAATGGAAATAATTACACTCCTCAACGGTACTCCAGAACTAAAACTGTGCAATTTTTTGTCCCCGCACAAGGCGTTCGAAAGCTTCTGCCCCTGTGTTGTAATCATTGGTCAGCTGCAACATTGTGGGGATGCAGTGTCTTTTCTTTAGTAATGTCAAACGGTTAAATGCTTTTGTTCTAAAATTTGATTGTTCATTATCATCTTTTATTTCAGTGCCGAAATGAACAGCGAGCAATCTTTGAATGAAGTCAGGATAGTATCGTCAGCCCTATTAAATTTTGGTTGATGGCGAGGAGGAGTAATCTTACCGAACTGACAGCAAGAAGAGGGTGATCACAGCTCGGTGGTAGTTGTTGATGACGGGGAGAATACTGAGCAGGCTTATCGACTTGGTTGAGATAGTCATTAAAAACTGTTTAATTCAATTTTTGCTGTACCATTTGCGCTACAATTGGAAATTATGTTATAGTCTAGCCACATACACGCATTAGACACAGCCAGGTCTGCGAGGGAGAAGCATGACAGAGACAGTTATATAAAACACAGCGCTATCGATTCTCTTGAAAGATGTTTAAAAAACCTTCGCACCACTACTCATTAACGGAATGACAAAAAAAAGAAAGCTGTACTTAATTGAGAAATTGATCATTATATGAATAAAAACCATGACAGTGTCTGAAATTGAGCAAAACCCAACAAACCATTTTAACGAGAGAATCGGAGATTTTGCGATGAAACAGGCTTGACAAAAAAAGTCGAGCAAAGACGAAACTATCGAAAGCACTTCAGAGCTCAAACATGTCTGTGGTTGATTTATGGGATTTTGATGAATTCTAAATATGAGATTATTGCGACAAAATGTGAAATATAGAGTTGGATTGACCTTGACTGACCGTTTCCCTCATTGAACGATCAATCGAACGATTGATACTGAATACTACGCTGCTTTTTGAGAGTAAAAATGACCGCAGCAGCAGCGGTAGCAAAAAATCACCAAAGGTTAGAATTGTTGAGAATGGCTTCCATGGCGTGAAGGATATCAGTCCAAGCAGTGGCGTGATGGTGAGGGTGAAACAGTTCGAAGAAGCGTACTGCAGATTTTGAACGGCGTCAAACTGTGTCTTAGGCGTACAAGATGATAGCCGTTTCTTTTCACATGAGATTCATCTCAGTCGACGCTCAAAATTGACGACAAACTCTCAAATTAAATATAAATCGAGTCCGTTCTTTTTCTAGTCCGTTTTATTGAATCTAAAATTTCATGTCCATTCAGTGATTAAAAACTCTATAATTCTAATTTTGATGTACAATTTACGCTACAATTTGAAAATAGTGTATTTGTTTAGACACACACCCTCAGCCGACACAGTCAGGTCTTTCAGAGAGAAGCCTAGCAGGGAGACTTTTATAATATATTTATCGATTCTCTCGAACGGGTTTGGAAACTTTGGTCATTAAAAGTTGATCATAAAAAAAGCAAAAACAACAGTGTCTGAAATTGTACAAAATCCAAACTATTTCAACGACTTGAAGCAAATGCTACTGGGAATTGCAAGGAAAATAGAGGATTTTGGCATGGAACACTCTTGACTGAAAATGAAAAAACCATGCAAGGGCGAAAACTATCGAAAACAATACAGTGCTCAACATGTCTGTGGTTGATTTAAGGGCTGTTTGGGTTGATTCCAAAAAATCAGACAAAAAATTGTTTAATTTAGAATTGGAATATTAATGAATCTTTTTGACTGACAATCTTGACTGACTGTTTCCCTCATCAATGAACGATCTATCGATACTGAACGCTCCGATGCTTTTTAGAGAGTAGAAATAACCGCAGCAGCATTAGCAAAAACTCGCCAGGAACTGCAGTTGATGGAGAATGCCTTCCATGGCGTAAAGAATATTACTCCAAGCAATGTCATGATGCTGAGGGTGAAAAAAGAACAGCCCTGTATCTGAAGCGTACAAGAGGACATCGGTTCTTCACAAGAGATATATCTCAGTCGACGCTCAAAATGACGACAAAATATGAAATTAAACAAAAAAAATGTTTTTATTACTTCCTTTTTATGAAATCAAAATTTTATGTCAATTCAAACATGAAAAACAGTTTAATTCAATTAACGCTGTACTTCTTTTTTTTGTAGAATTTTCGCTGCACCATAAAAAATGTTTCATTCAATTTTTTTCAGTACGATCAGCAGCAGTAGCAAAAAATCACCAGCTAGGTTTATTGGAGAATGGCTTTCATGGCGGGCATAATGGAGATCAGTCCAACCAGTGGCGTGATGGCGAGGGTCAAACTCGAGTTTTTGCTCAATTTCAGAAGAAGAGCACTGGTGACGTCGAACAGCCGCCAAACTGTTTCTGAGGCGTAAAAGATAATAGCCGGTTCTTTTCACATGAGATTTATCTCAGTCGACACTCAAAAACGACAACAAACTCGATTCTCTCGAGAGAGGTTAAGAAATTATGGTACTACTACTCGTTAACGACAGGAGAAAAAAAGACGGCTCTCGGTTAAATTGAGAAGTTAATCATTTAAAAAACAGTCATTTCAATGTTGGAAACCATAAAAAAAAATCCGCACCATTTCAACGAATTGCAGCAAATGCTACTGAAAATTGCTGAGGAAAAAAGAAAATTTTGCAATTAAACTGGCATGAACGAAGAAGCCAAGCAAAGACGAAAACTATCAAAAGCATTTCAGAGCTCGAACACATCTGTGGTTGATTTATGGGCTTTTTTGGTGTAGTCTAAATGAGAGAAATGAAAAAATGGTAAATATAGATAAGAAAAGTTAATGACTCTTTTTGACTGGCTGTTTCCGGCATCGAATGATCAATCGATCGGTCGATTCTGAACACTTCAATCGTTTTTAGAGAGTAGAAAAAATCACCGGGAGCTGGGTTTGTTGGAGAATGGCTTCCATGGCGGGGTATTGGATATCAGTCCAAGCAGTGGCGTGAGGGTGAGGGTGAAACTCGATCTTTTGCTCGATCTCAGAAGAAAAGTAGTTGAGCTGTTGAACGGCGGCCGCCAAACTGCATCTGAGAGATGAACAATGATAGCCGTTTCTTTTCACATGAGAAAAATCTCATTCGACACACAAAGGACAACAAACTCTCAAACTAAATAAAATTGATGCTTTATGTATTTTACTACTTCCTTCTTACAAAAACACAAAATTTTACGTCTACTTCTACTAATTCAGCTGTCTAATTCAATTTTTGCAGTTAAATTTACGCTACATCTTGAAAAATATGTTTTAGTTATGTCACACACCCGCAGCCGGCACATTCAGGTCTTTGATAGAGAAGCATGATAGAGACACTTTCATAATAAATAGAGCTAACGATTCTCTCGAGAGGGGTTATGAAATTATGGTACTACTACTCGCTAACGACAGGAGAAAAAAGTCGGCTCTCGGTTAAATTGAGAAGTTACTTATTAAAAAAAAAACAGTCATACCAATGTCGGAAATCGTAAAAAAAAATCCGCACCATTTCAACGAATTGCAGCAAATGCTACTGAGAATTGCTGAGGAAAAAGAAAATTTTGCAATTAAACTGGTTTGAACGAAGAAGCCAAGCAAAGACGAAAACTATCAAAAGCAATTCAGAGCTCGAACACATCTGCGGTTGATTTATGGGCTGTTTTGGTGGAGTCTAAATAGAATAAATGAAAAAATGGTAAATATAGATATGAAAAGTTAATGAATATTTTTGACTGACTGTTTCCGGCATTGAATGATCAATCGATCGGTCGATACTAAGAACTTCAATCGTTTTTAGAGAGTAGAAAAAATCACCGGGAGCTGGGTTTGTTGGAGAATGGCTTCCATGGCGGGGTATTGGATATCAGTCCAAGCAGTGGCGTGAGGGTGAGGGTGAAACTCGATATTTTGCTCGATCTCAGAAGAAAAGTAGTTGAGCTGTTGAACGGCGGCCGCCAAACTGCATCTGAGAGATGAACAATGATAGCCGTTTCTTTTCACATGAGAAAAATCTCATTCGACACACAAAGGACAACAAACTCTCAAACTAAATAAAATTGATGCTTTATGTATTTTACTACTTCCTTCTTACAAAAACACAAAATTTTACGTCTACTTCTACTAATTCAGCTGTCTAATTCTATTTTTGCAGTAAGGTTTACGCTACATCTTGAAAAATATGTTTTAGTTATGTCACACACCCGCAGCCGGCATATTCAGGTCTTTGATAGAGAAGCATGATAGAGACACTTTTATCATAAATAGGGCTAACGATTCGCTCGATAGGGGTTATGAAATTATGGTACTACTACTCGTTAACGACAGGACAAAAAAAGACGGCTCTCGGTTAAATTGAGAAGTTAATCATTTAAAAAAACAGTCATACCAATGTCGGAAATCGTAAAAAAAACCCACACCATTTCAACGAATTGCAGCAAATGCTACTGAGAATTTCTAAGGAAAAAAGAAAACTTTGCAATTAAACTGGCTTGAACGAAGAAGCCAAGCAAAGACGAAAACTATCAAAAGCAATTCAGAGCTCGAACACATCTGCGGTTGATTTATGGGCTGTTTTGGTGGAGTCTAAATAGAATAAATGAAAAAATGGTAAATATAGATATGAAAAGTTAACGAATATTTTTGACTGACTGTTTCCGGCATTGAATGATCAATCGATCGGTCGATACTAAGAACTTCAATCGTTTTTAGAGAGTAGAAAAAATCACCGGGAGCTGGGTTTGTTGGAGAATGGCTTCCATGGCGGGGTATTGGATATCAATCCAAGCAGTGGCGTGACGGTGAGGGTGAAACTCGAGCTTTTGCTCGATCTCAGAAGAAAAGTACTTGAGCTGTTGAACGGCGGCCGCCAAACTGCATCTGAGAGGTGAAGGATGATAGCCGTTTCTTTTCACATGACAAAAATCTCATTCGACACACAAAGGACAATAAACTCTCAAACTAAATAAAATTGATGCTTTATGTATTTTACTACTTCCTTCTTACAAAAACACAAAATTTTACGTCTACTTCTACTAATTCAGCTGTCTAATTCTATTTTTGCAGTAAGGTTTACGCTACATCTTGAAAAAATGTTTTAGTTATGTCACACACCCGCAGCCGGCATATTCAGGTCTTTGATAGAGAAGCATGATAGAGACACTTTTATCATAAATAGGGCTAACGATTCGCTCGATAGGGGTTATGCAATTATGGTACTACTACTCGTTAACGACAGGACAAAAAAAGACGGCTCTCGGTTAAATTGAGAAGTTAATCATTTAAAAAAACAGTCATACCAATGTCGGAAATCGTAAAAAAAACCCACACCATTTCAACGAATTGCAGCAAATGCTACTGAGAATTTCTAAGGAAAAAAGAAAACTTTGCAATGAAACAGGCTTGAACGAAGAAGCCAAGCAAAGACGAAAACTATCAAAAGCATTTCAGAGCTCGAACAAATCTGTGGTTGATTTATGGGCTGTTTTGGCGGATTCTAAAAATCAGTTTAATAAAAAAATGTTAAATATAGAGATGAAATGTTAATGAATCAGCTTTTGTTCGCACAAGTATAATATTTCTGATAAAAACGGAAAAAAAGGTTATCAGCTCAATTTTCTGGATCAGGTTTTATATCAGTTTTTCGTCCGCAAAACTATTTTGAATTTCTATTATTATTGCTGAGAAATAGTAACTTACAAGGAACAATCAAAAAACTTTCTTATTTCATATCAAAAACCCTTTGGATGCTCAAGTTTACAAACTATGAAAACTGTGTAAAAATTGGACAGAAACGCACACAACTTTTTCTCATGCCGACCAATCTCCTTTGCGGTCGTAATAGACAAAATAAGCTCAAAATCAATATTTTAAATGAATAATTGTGTACTAAACTGTTTTTAAATCTCGAAAATCAACTGTTCAGGCCAATGAAAACTCCTGACTTGCGGTAGATTCCGCTTTTCCATCGGAATTATTAAAATGAACTCCATTGCCATAATAGTCACCATTAAGTCTAATTAAAATATAGTAGTACGATTTGAAAGCAACGTCGATCTGTTTGAGGACGAATTGAAAGGCACGGTCGATAAAATGTTTCAGCAACGAAAACGAATTAACGAGAAAGCTATGATCTGGAGCGGCAGGTAGGAAATTTTGAGCTTCATGATTCTATGCATGCGCAAAAGCGTTGATGCCCAAAACTCATGGGCTATTGTGGGAATTCAACTTTAGGAGACAAATGCTGTGAAATGCTGTGAGAATTTTGATTACTTTGCTATGAAAGGAGCTCGAGCTTTCAATCTTAACCACCGCTTTTCATGGATTTGCGACGCTATGTGGAAAAAGCGGTTCATTTAATGGAAACTATGTTTTACGCCTCAACGATACACCGTAACTGATATGGTGCAATATTTCAACACTGCAGTAGACGGTTCTGCCCATGTGCTGTAATCATCGCTTAGCTGCAACAAGGCCTCAAAATTTAAAAAAAAAGCTCAGAGGCCAAAAATGAAATCAAATTACCCTTCTATTGTAAAAAAAAAATTAGCATCACCTAAAAAGAGTGCACGGAATATCGGATGAGCCTTTCTGGCATACCAATTAAACACATTTTAACAGATGAAGGGCTCAAAGATATGTTCAGATGGTCGTGCCTCGTATTGCAGAGCAACTCTATTTCATTTTGAAATTCAAAACTCTATTGTACTCTTACTTTAATAAATGGAATTTATATGTATGGCTTTTGATAAGGTTCATATTGTTCCTTGTATGTTTTCTCTTGCTTTCAGGATATTTCTGATTTTAATATGTTAAACTAGTGATGTATTTCATATTGTTCCTTGTAAGTTTTCTCTTGTTTTCAGGATATTGCTGATTTTAACATGTTGAACTAGTGATGTATTTCATATTGTTCCTTGTAAGTTTTCTCTTGTTTTCAGGATATTGCTGATTTTAACATGATAAATTACTGATGTATTTCAAAGATATCAGACTTTTAAGATCTATTTGAAGCATGTACAATGACCTCTCGGATGTATAGGACACTTTTCTCTTGTTTTGAAGAAACTCCTGTTGAAATTCATCAGTTGAAAATTTAGATTAAATCATTTCAGTTTACTACTGTATTTTATGATATCAAATGTTTCATGTCCATTCGAAGCATGATCTTTGACCGCGCGGGTGAATATGATAAAATCATTGCGTCACACTGACGGTTACAGATGGATACAAGAACAAAGTGTTTAAATCAGCGCAATATCAACTTGGATGGGATGTTTAGATCAATTTTTTGTTCGCAACACAACTTTTTACTTTTCTTGTTATTACTGAAAAATACTAACGCGCAAGAAACAGCTAAAGATTTCCTTCGTGCCTATGAAAAACCGTTTGGATGCTTAAAATAACAAACTATGAGAACGTGTAAAAAAACTGGGACAGAAGCTCACAAAAAAAATTTCTCATGACAACCAATCTGCTTTCTCGTCGGACTAGTTGAAATCATGCAGCAAAATCAGGACTTTTACAAGATAAATGCTGTATAAAATTTTTTTGTAAAATCAAAAATCAACTGTTCAGATGAATAAGAACACCTGACTTGCAGCAGATTTCGCTTTTTGATGTTAAACATCAAATTTATCTCCAACAAGGGTCATAATAGTCGACATTGAGTCTAATGAGAACTAGGTGTTTTTGAAAGCAACGTCCAGCTGGTTGAGGATGAGTTCAAAGGCGCGGATTATGAATTCTTCCAACAACGAGAACCACTAACGAGAAAGCCATCATCTGGATCAGCAAGAAGGCATTTTTGAGCTTCATTGTTCTATGCATGCGCACAAGCGTAGATACCCAAAACTCATGGCTATTGTGTGAATTCAATTTTAGGAAACAAATACTGTGATGATTTTGATAACTTCGCTATGGAAGGAGCTGGAGCTTTCAATCTGAACCACCGCGTTTCATCGATTTGCCACGCTATAAGGAAAAAGGGTTTCATGAATAGAAACAGAAATATACGCCTCAACGATAGACCAGAACTAAAACTGCAACTTTGTGTTCCTGCACAAGTCGTTTCAAAAGCTTCTGCTCCTGGGTTGTAAACATCAGCCAGCTCCAACATAGTCTCAAAGCAAAAAAAGCTCAGTCAAAAAAGTTGAACCCGACTACCCTTCTGTTGTCAAAGTTTATCATCAAATATGCAAGAGTGAATTGAACTTTGAAAACGCCGTTTCTGGTTTAAGAGAAAAATTAACATTTTAAAAGAGGAGGTGCTCAAAAATATGTACCTCGTGTTGCACAGCAACGCAATTATTGCAAATTCAAAAAATCGATTTTACTCATACTTGAATAAAGGGTATTAATTGAATGAAATTTGACGGTATATTTTGTTCCTTGACATTTTTCTTTTGTTTTTAAAATAATATCGATTGCAACATTAAATTTACTAGTGTCTTTCAATGATATCAGACTTTTAACACCAATTTGAAGCATGGTCTATAACACTTTTTCTTTTGTTTTGAAGATACTCCTGTGGTATTTTACCATTTGAAAAATTAAATCAATTCAATTTAATTCACTTCTTTCTTGCTATGATATCAATTAAGCATTAAAAATTGATATCATAGCGTCTATTCGAAGCATGGTCTTTGACAGCGCGGGTGAATCTGATATATTCATTGCGTCATACTGACGGTTGCAACTGGATACAAGAAAAAAATGTTTAGATCAGCGCAATATCAAATTGGATGGCAGTGTTTAGATCATCTTTTCGTTGGCACAACTATTTTACATTGCTATTTTATTGGCTGAAAAAAAGCAACTCACCGGGAACAGCCAAAATACTTTCTTCTTTCCTATCAAAACCCCTTTGGATGCTCAAGTTTACAAACTATGAGAACTGTGTAAAAAAGGGACATAAACGCACACAGTTTGCTTCAATTCACACGGCATTGCTGGATTGTTCAATGATTTCCGTACACAAAAGACATTGAGTTAAATCTATGAGTGCTTTCCTAGCTGCTTTGACTAAAAATGTAGACAACTACAGAGAAAACAACATGCGCATTTTTGGAGATTTCAATGTTGATTTTGTCTCAAATTCTTCTTTTCTGAACGAGGTGTTCCATTGATGTTTATTATGCAGAGATACATATTACTACAAGTGGCATGATCAATATTAGTAATCTACCACTTCTTATAACACGAAATAAGGAGTAAAAAATTGTTCAGGAAAAAAGTTTTTATCAGATCACTGTTCTTTCGTTTTAAGTAAGTATCTTTGATTTAAGCTGAATAGAAAAATCATTAGTTGGATGGTTGTTGGCAATGTACTAGAACCTTGCCGAAGTACTCAAAAACTTACTTTCGAGTAGAGTCATCAGTCACAGTTTTGTTTGTGTATGCGAACTGCAACTTCGCCTGTGTTTACTTTTCAACTCGAAGGGACATTTAACCACACAAGCGCTGGAACAATTTTCAATAGCTTGCTCGGAGATAAAAAGAAAAAACCAAGTTTTGCAGGCGAGGTTTTTTTTCGCACAAACAGTATATAATTAAATGTGAGTGCATTCAATGCAGCAATTATTTAATTCACAACCTGATATTTTCGTTCAGACCACTTCACGAAGCAGGAAGGATCGCGTAGCTGGTGCTTTGTCCTTCCCGATTTTGAGTACCTCGGAGAAAGCTTTTAAAAACCAGTATGTTACCATTCCCTGTCAAACTAATTGAATCGGCCTTTATTAAACGAAAATCAACAAGAATTCAAGAAATTCTCTTCGCTTTTTTGTTTTTCACTTGTTTTTCAATATCTTTACTTGAATCGTGGTTGTCGATTTTTGGTTTGAATCAATCCAGTTTTATACTAACTCAAATCAAAGTATCACAAAAATGCACCTTTACACGGATGAAACTAATTTGATCAAACTAACACAGATGACAGTTTCAGCTGATCAAAAGTTTTGGTGGAAACATTAAATTGAACATAGCGTTTCAAACAAAACTCGCTCCGGTTATACCAACAAAAATTTATTTACAAAATTTGTATAAAAAAATATCACCTACAATTTACATCTGATGATTGATTGCCTGACGCCTCCTTTACGAAAAACTAGTGATAAATATAACGAAATTAACTGAAAATGATGATGTTGATCTTTGTGGCACATTTCGATAGAGTTAGACCTGCAGCATAATTCAAAATCCAGAAGACTTTTTTGATATAGATCGAGTCCTATGAATTACATGGGATTAATTTAATTAATGAACTTCCAATAACTATTGCACTGTTAAAGTAAAAAGCCGTTTTGCCGTCCATTATCTGCCTATTGTAACTAGGTCAGAGCTACGCGATTCAATGTTGAATTTTACTGATTCCATCACTTTCGCATATCATTCCAGTAGGCTATGACGTCTGAGGGATCGTATTGGGACACTTCGAACTCCTTCGTCTCTTTGCCTCGCTTGAAATACTCCCACAACGCTGAAATAGTTGTAATTTAGGCTGCGATTTTTAAGTAGATCCCTTAATTGTAATAAAATTAGGCCATTTAGAGGATATTGAAATTATCTTTGTGGATATTACTTTTTAAACTTGGACCATTTGAAAATGTTGATTTGCCCATCCAGGGACGGATCTAGGAAATTTTGAGGCGGCCCGATAAATTTTGAAAATTCTAATGACCCTTTTATAGGTCGACCAAACCGTAGGTTGACAAGGCCACTACCCCTCCCCCTGAATCCGCCCCTATATTAGTTGCAAAATTAATTGAAGATTTATTGCCATAAATAATAAAAACATTCTACGCTATTAACTAATAAACCTTCAAGATGCCGTATGTTAGCGTTCAGTCCATTCGCTCGGAGATACATTGTATTAACCAACTGAACATACCAGTGAGGTTTGTGGTCTCTGCCGGGACATTGACTCCCTTGATGCCTTGACATGCGTGAACTATGTGGAACAGACGAGGCAGCAGGGCACAGTCGGGCAGAGTCAGTTCCTCGTCGTCACTCAGAAACTTAGTGCCAGTCTTCACCAGGTAATTATTGATGTGCTCCAGCTTCACGTACAGATTGTGTTCTAGAGACAGATTAAAATATCATTCTGCACATATGTGCCCAAGGACAAACTCTTGAAAAGCTGGCCTGGAAATCAAAATCGACCAGACCCATTTTTCTCGCCACATTAGAGCTTTAATTCCAGGAAACTCAAAAAAAAACTAACAAGAAATTTTTGTAGATCAAAGGTATCGCTGGGAGTATCCTAAACTAATTAAGTGCTTCCAAGGTTTTGCAATTTTTCGTTGTTTAAAACGTCCGCGAAAACAACTGAAAAACAGCTGAGAATCGAATTCCAATTAGAACAAAAAGTTTGATCAAAAGCTAGCTGCCGCTGCAAGAAATGATGAGGGCGGAGGCACATTTGACGTAATCAACCAGTCGTAATCCAAGAAACACGTACAAAATAAACCCAAAATATGTCCCAAAAAACTCGATCTATAAAGAATGAGAGGTTAAATACAACCTACGAAAAAGCAAATGTTCTGAAATCAACCAAAACTCTGCTCGTGTATTACTAACTCTATATCAAAAAAACTACACAGGCAAGAAGTGGACCTTGGAATCACTTGCGATACTACTCAAGGGTAGCATTGCCAGCTAGCGAATAAAAATTCGGCAAGCACAGTCGAAAAATTATAACTCGAAAAATACAGAAGCAACAGTATAAAATATGCTCAAAGTGTTTACCGAGCGGCCTATGAGCCGACAAAAGATGGGTATACGCCCATTAAGCCGAAAACGAAAAAATCTATAGCAAAAAATTTGAGCGATTAAGTTTAAAACAGCAATCTTTTACACCACAACCGACATGAAATGTTTTTTTTTTGTTAAATATTATTCAAATTTCTTGCAGAAGACACAAAATGATATAACTAAGCCGATAAAACATAAGCCGAAACCATTTTTACCCAAAAAAAGCTCCTTCAAAATCCGAGTCGATAAATTTGCTTAATAACAGGAGGCTGACCGCTCGACCAGTAAAAGTTTTAAAATATGAAAAAAATACCGACTAGCATAAATTTGATAGTTCTAATTCTCAGACATACAAAACAAAAAAGTGTAATCAGTTCAAACTAAAACGTGCAGTTCTGAGAAATAGAAACTAAGCAATCAAACAGGCAAATGAAATTTCTTTGACACATAGATTGTGATCAGTCACCACCAACCTGTTATGTCTTAAGCTGAACAAAAATCGCCGCGTAAATTATAAAGTATGCAGTATTTGTATATTTTTAATGTATAATGATTAAAACTTATTTAAACAATATTTGAATTCTAAGTGTCAATTTTCGTCGATACGATTTTCACTTTAGCAGCTTTTATGATGTTCAAGCTTTTTGCTACTCGATACACCGCCAAAAGGATTACGGCGGACTGTCAGTTAAAATTAGAATCGTTCAAATCAGAAAAAAAAACTAAGATTTTGAAAATAAGCCGACAAAAATGAACGGCCAAACGAAACTCGGATGATTAAATTTTCGCTGAAAAATTTTTCGATTTCAAAGATATTAAAAAAAACAGAAAAGGTACAGAAAGCTGTTACGGTTCAATAATGACGAAAATTCAATTTCTTACAGGTTTTTAAGAAAAGTCTTTGACGTGAAAAAGGTAGTTTCCGATAAAAGGCACTTCCTTTCGCAAACGCAAACATTTAATCTTTTCTAGACGTACAATTGATTTTGATTCTGGGGCCAATCCGAATCAAGAAAAGGTACGAAACGGATTCGCAGAATAGAAATTTTTCAATCTTTAATGCTATCAAAAAACAGTGTTAAAAACCAGCATGCTAATGAAACATTAAGATACCAAGGCTGAAAATAACGTTATAGCAGTACTCAATGTTTTTAGCTTTGCTAACGTAACGCAACTAACTTAATTTGAGATCATGTTGTGGATCCTTATTCCGGATATACGCTGAGAACTTTGTCAAGACATCCGTGACCAAATCATCCGCCTCAGGATCTCCAATTCTGTCTTCGCCCAAATTGGCTTTCTGCAAATATTGTTCAATCTCCACAACTCCGTCCTTCACCAGTTTCGGATCTCCATTCTCGTAAACTGCTAGTATCGGCAACTTGCCCCCAGGCGACAACTCTTTCACTTTGTGTTGGTTCTTGCGCATGTCTACTAGTGAGAAACTGAACTCGAGACCCTTGGCGACCATGTACATGAATATTTTCTGACAATGCAGACACGGCCCAATTTGGTGAGCATCTGATCCGGCCTATAACATATAGTCCACATTCGCAGTCGAGGATAGAAAGCAGACACGGGAAAACGCACGCTTCTGACATTTCTAATTTTGATAATACTTCATGAAAATATTACGGGAGCTTTCATAACAAAGTGATTGAGAAAATCGACGATTCAGATACATCAAACAAACACTGTTAATAAGTTAGACAAGGCATGATCTGCCACAAACCACAAACAAGGATACTCTTAAGCTTTATGCATTTTAAGTATCTTTAAGCATATCACTGAGACCACAACAGAATTGTAAATAAGACACTCACTTTAATGAAGAGAAATAATCCGTCGTAAGAAGATGATGGATCATTTTTAGTCCCGTTCACAACAGATGACATGCTCTGAAAATGAATATAGTTAATTTATTGACTTCTTATACAGGTTGGACGCATGCATTCATAAACAAAGTGTTGAGTTGCACGCACTAGGAAAACAAAACATAGGTTTAATGTGACAAACAGAAAAAGCTAATGATTCTGAACAAGGAAAACATAGCCCAACAGACATATGGAAAAGTGCCAATAAACTCCACAGAAGCTACAAATGTTTATATTGTTGTTTTTTGAAAACTTTTAGTTTCGAGTGAAAAAAGTATAACATCGAAAACCTTTTATGACTGACACCTTATGAGAAAACTAACAAACTTGAGATAACTGAATCACATGTTTTTGATTCCGCTGGAGAATAAATGTCTAGCTGCGCTTTTTTTCACGCCATTTACACTTTTGATATCACGAAGATTACATTTACACTTGCCTTCCATTTGGCAAATGATTTTGAAATGAACTTAAAGAAAACAGCAGTCAAACCGCCAAACAATGAATGTAAACAACTTGTAAGTTTTATTCCTAAAAAAACACCAAAAATGTGTCCTAACTTCGTTCATTGACATCAAAAACACACGCAGCTACCTTTATCATTATTGAAATATGTTCAAAAAAGTACTAATTCATCAAACTGTTTTTTAAATATTTAAGTTCTGATCTCGAATATGTACAATAGGTAGTTCTGAAAGGCTATCATCAAGATGTTAATCAAAAATATTTTTAAAATGAATCTACAGATTTTCCGAGACCCAAAAACTGCAGAAGCCTCAACTAAACTACAAAAAAACTTCAGCAAAACAGTCCGAGACACTTCACGTTTTTTATAAACCAGAGAGATAACTTGGTACTGTATCATGAGACATAGCTAGTTATTTAGCCAAAACTAACAAAAACTAAATTTTAGAAATCCACTGAAAAATTTGTTAGCTGGTCATTTCAACAGTATGATTAACATTATAAACGGTGACTTAGCTGATACAACTTAGGTAGGCGCTGTAAAGCCAACAAAATGGAGTAATTAGGTTTAACACAATGCATACACACAAGAAAAACTCATGTCTAAACATCCGTGTTGTGCGTTCCGACCAGCCATCTGCTATCGACTTCTATCGTATTCTGTTATTTACTATCGGACTGGAGTTTATCGAAATGACTAACAAAGAAAGAAAAATACACCGCAAAGTACCCATGTGGCGCATGCGCTGAAGAATGCAAAACCAATACTATCCAATGTTTTGCATGCAAAATTTGGTTTCATCAACTATGCTCCGGAGTACCAGCTCAAGCTGTTACCCATATTGGAAGAGTGAAAGGTCTACTATGGTTTTGCGAACCTTGCCTCATTACTCAAACTGAAAAACCAGACTGCTCCCCCATTATCCAAAAACAAGTTGAAACAATATCTGCGCAGCTGAACGAAGTTAAAGCACAACTGGACAACATGACATAAGAAAATCATTCTCTCAACCAACCCCAATCAGTGCAGACAGAGATAACAAAACGATCCATCCGGGTTACAGGCATTGAGGAGAGTACAGAAGAAAATGCTTATCACAGAAAAGCTGATGATATGAAAAAACTCAAAGATGTTGCATCGAAGCTTGGTTTTCCTGAACTCAAGGTTAACAGCGTTATCAGAGCTGGAAAGTTTGATAAACAACGTCATCGAATGATGATAGTGGAACTCACTACCCGCAGTGACGCTGAACTACTAGTCTCAAAGGCTATGATGGATAAACTTGGCACTTCTTCCGACATATGGATATCACCAGACCTCTCAAAAGAAGAAAGACTATTGGAAAGAAAAGTTCTGAAGAAACGACGTGAACTCATTGACGCTAAAACAGATCGGAAAAGAATCAAAGTCCGGAACCTGACTCTTTTTTTGGATGGTGAAGCAGTCCCTGTATGACTATGCAGGGCCCCTTCATTACTACTTCTCAATGCCAGATCACTGAAAAAACGAAACGGAGTCGCCAATCTTACTCGACTGAACCCCGATTTGTGCCTGATTACAGAAACCTGGCTCAATGAAATAATTACTGATGACACTTTAAACTTCCATGGTTATGACTTATTCAGAATGGACAGAAACTTCGAAGCTTGCCAAAAAACGAGGGCCGGTGGTGTATGTATCTACTTCAGAAAAGAACTCAACGCAGTACCTTACAACCCGAAGTTCACCGACCCAATCGACGCGTTTGCTGAAGTAATTTGGTTGAAATACAACCGATCGTATATGACGACTATAGTTGGATGCGCCTACTACCCGCCGGACTCAAAAAGAGACAACGCTTTTGCTGAATATATCCTTAATGTGCGTGAAGAATTGCAAACAAAGTACCCGAACAACACCTTCATATTAGCAGGAGACTTGAACAAGTTTAACCATAATCTTCTCACAGACTACTCGGACTTGTACCTACTTAAAAGCCCCCCTACGAGAGATCAAAACCAACTGGACAAAATACTTTGCAGTGACCCAAATACGTATAAAGAGCCACAAACACTGAACAGTTTACTCTTATCGGATCATATGGCAGTGTTTTGCGAACCAACGACTGAAACCAACCACAGAACCAAGATAACTATACGAAAAACGGGCACTCCTGAAAGAATGCGTCTTGGGTTGCAATTAGACAAGCTTAATTTCGAGAACCTGGACTACTGCGATGCTGAACAAGCTTTCAACATACTTCACAGAACTCTACTTGATCTATTAGATGTTTATTGTCCCAAGAAAAAAGTTCGACTTTCTAACTAAGACCCCAGTTTCATGACAGCTAAACTCAAGTGCCTCTTGAATAAAAAATACAAGTTGAAGAAAAAGGGAAGGAACATCAACTCAATAGAACTGGCAGTTAAAGACGAAATCAAGAATAACCTGACTGGTAATAAACGAGGATCAGGAGCATGGTGGAAAGAAGTTAACTTCCTTATGGGTAGAAAAGATATGGGTCAAAGTAGTAAGGATGACCCTGATTCACTGAATGACTACTTTGCCGAAATTTGTACAGCCACAAATTATAGAGAATCTATCGTGAGTGAAACAACACACAAAGAAACACCTTCTTTCAACTTGAATCAAATATATGAAGGCCTCAAAAGAATCCGGAAAACAGCATGTGGACCCGATGAAATACCTTTTTGGGTATGGAGCGAAAACGCACATTCCCTAGCAGAGCCGAATGCAACAACAGAAAATCTCGAACCGCAACCATAAGTCAAGGTGTCCCACAAGGCACAGTTTTAGGGCCGATCTTGTTTAATATCGCTACGTCAAAATTAGATATGGAACCAGTAAATACGGTTGAAATGATAAAGTTTGCTGATGACTCCTACACTATCATACCAGTTTATGGATCGCAAGATGATTCTAGAAACGCGATGCAGCATATCAAACAATGGTGTTCAGATAACGATTTTCTCGTCAACGATAAGAAGTCAAAAGTTATGACAATACACAGCTCGCCCTCTCAATGTTCACCCCCAGTCTTGAGTAACGTTGAAGATGTCGAAGAAATGAAAAAACTTGGAGTTACATTCGATTATAAACTCACATTCCAGCCACATATCAACAATTTGAGTAAAAAGTTATCAAGTTCATGTTATCTTCTGTCAAGACTCAAAAGTTTTGGAACGAAACTATCAGAATCGGAACATATTTACGAGTATCTAATAGAGAGCCAAATAACTTATGCCTTACCAGTTTGGGCTTGCGCAAACATAACTACGCTAAAATCCATTGACCGTGTTCAAGAAAAGGCAATAAAACTTGATATCATTAGAAAATTTAATCCTATCGACTCACTATGCCAGCCTACTTCCCTCACATATCGACTCACTATGCCAGCGGATGCCAGCCTACTTCAACAAGCAGGAAAAAACAACTCGTGCCTCAACGTGAAGACTATTCCATCTCGTGCCTCAACGTGAAGACTATTCCACAAGCCGCCTGAGAAATAGAACGGCACATGCACAATATCAGAAACTAGAAAAACACATGAAACTTTTCCCCCAGCGCGCCACTAGATGCAACCTTTACAAACTTTAATTTTGTTAAGTGTCATGTATTCATAAGTTATATGTGTTTATAACTTAATTAACATTTCTTCTTCTTCTTCTACCCTATAACAGGTAAGTTAACCAATAAAATTAGGGCAAAACGGTTGGCTTGAAACAAAAGAAGCTTAACCACCCAATTGATAATGGATGGATAGAAGGGAAAAACTAAATCAATAGCTGAAGCCTGGAATTCATGCCTTTACAACAACAGTTTTCTTCAAAAAACAATACAGACAAGTTTTCTTCGAAGCAAAATTTTCATAGATGCGAAGCGGAGCTTCTCATCACTTACGATACAAAGCAAACGCAGCATTGCAAGCTAGCGAACAGAGAATGAGACGAAAATCGATTTTAAAAAAATTGTGGGCAAAAATAAAAATATTACCAGAAAAACACTCGACAACCAACCACCAGAATTCAATTAGCTTGTAGTATCAACCGAGCGGCACCTAAGCCGAGAACAAGTGGGTAGACATCTATTGAGCTAGAAACAAAAAATGCCATCAAAAAGTGCACTCCTAAAAATTTTGACAATTAAGATTTAAAACTTTGAAATCTTGCAACACACCTGAATTTAAAAAACTTTGCTCAATCAATCTGCCCTTGAAGCAGCGCAAAATAAAGTAACTAAGTCAAAAAAAATACGCCGAAACAATTTAGGCCAAATACAACATCAGCAAAAAGGGAAAACCAAGGAAAATATACAGTGAAGAGGTATTAATTTTACAAATTACAGAACAACCAAAATCCGACAATTCAATTTTTCGCGGCAATTTTTTTTTCAGTTTCATACATACTGAAAAAAAAGCAAGGTCCGGCCGGGACTCAAACCCCAGACCTACAAAGGCGCCTGCGTTACCTCTAGGATAAGTGGGAAAAAGTCTCAAAGTTACCAATATTCGCAAAAAAACCAACTTCAACATTTTTAGATGTGTTAAAAAAAGTTGTTTACGGGAAAAATTCTAGTTCCCGACTACAAAATCTTTCAGAAAATTTTTTTCAAATTTCATGAAAACATTTTTTTTGCCAAGTGGTAAAAAAAAAATTTTGAAATAAAAAATTGAAAGCCCTGTTTCAGTGGTCAGAACAAGAACTATCAAAAATAAGTTCCAGTATTATTGGAATTCCATGATTTTTGCAGCTTGCGGTTGAAAACTCAAAGCGATGAGAAGAAAAAAGAAGTGATAAGCGCCGAAGATAACTTATTTTTATCAGACAATTTATTTACTGGAAAAAGATTGCCCCCGATTCCAAAGCTTTTGCAACTAGTCAGAAAAAAAAACAAATTGGAGACACAATTCAATGGTATTACATCTACATCAAACTAGCCCACTGAAAACCGATACAGGCTTAGCAGAAAAACTATTCGGTCAAACTAATTTAAAAAATGAACTGAAATTCAAAAAATAGATGCCCTTTAAGCTCTTTGAATTTCTAGAAATATTTATGACTGGCGCTCTTTTGATAACACGAACCCAACTTGAGAAAACTGGTTCAATAGGTAAAGTTTTTATTCCGCTGGGAAATCTTAAAAACTCCACTTTCGAAACTAGAAATCGTTCACGTTCTTTCGCGCCATTTTCACGTTCCTATTTGGAGAGTGCTATTTACGTCACTTTCAGAAGATGATTTTCAATTGAACTCAAAAAATGCATTATACTTAAGTGCATCAATATTTTATGACTTTTTCCTGAAAAAAAAATCAGCACGACCTATATAAGAGTCTTCACTACGTTCATTACTCTTAATCATAGGTCAAATCGCAAAAAAAAGTAAATTAGAGCCTAAGTAAATTTTAAGACTTTCTGAACAAAGTCATCAGCACCTTAAGAGTTTGAACTATTTTTATGGACTCCCTACAGCTCGATGTTGCGAGCTGGCATCAAATATTTGACTTTTTTTAATCATAGCTCCACCATAGGCCAACTAAAAATAATTTAACTAAATATAACTAAATCTAATTCAACTGTTGATTAAACCTTGTTTTGCTGCCCGTGATATTTGACATCGATAACAAAACAATCGCTCTCGCTAGAGCGATATTTGACATCGATAACAAAAAAATCGCTCTCGCTAGAGCAGCTACGAAACAAGCAAAAAAATTCACTGAACACAATGATTCACACAGAATTTACCGGAGCTGGACAACAAGTGCAGATCCGCAATGGAACTGCAGCCATGTGAGGGGAGTCAAGGTCTTCTGAAAACTAACATCTGAAATCGACACTACTTTAAAATTTGATGACGTAAGGGCGAAAGAATTTTTATGGCGAGAATTAATTTTTGCTAGAAAAAAACTTAAGTTCTGTAACATTAGCCCGGAAGTACATATCGACGGAAAACAAAGCTAAGCTATAAAACTACTGGCCAGCGTCTAAACAAAGCTCTTCATGCTTCTCACCGTCTCTACCAAAGCCAGTTCTTTTGGTGGTTTTCCTAACATCGGGTCGACAAAAACGTTACTGTTCTCCGGCTTCAACCAGAACGCTCAAATTAACTGAATTACATGCAAAACTAGTGAGCTCATGGCTGGGTCTCAGTATCCCCAGACCACGAGATCACTCCTAGAAACAGGGCTACTACTATTTATTATATTACTATTGTTTTTGTTCAGTAGATAAAAATCATCATCTCCATCGAAGATGGATCAACCCTTTCCCTCAACTCCTAGCTTCTCATTATCTGAAAATGAATCTAGATGTTAATTAAATTCAATTCAGGACATGACTAGGAAGCTAAAAATTCGTATCAAACAGTTTGAGTTCAGGTCTCAAGACCCCTCCGGATTCTTGAATCCAGGGAAATAACGTTCTTATTTCCTTTCGAAAGGCTGGACACACTGTCTCAACACCATTCACCGTTTGCGTGAATTGCTCTCGCTAGAGCAGCTACGAAACAAGCAAAAAAATTCACTGAACACGATGATTCACACAGAATTTACCGGAGCTGGACAAGAAGTGCAGATCCGCAATGGAACTGCAGCCATGTGAGGGGAGTCAAGGTCTTCTGAAAACTAACATTTGAAATCGACATTACTTTAAAATTTGATGACGTAAGGGCGAAAGAATTTTTATGGCGAGAATTAATTTTTGCTAGAAAAAAACTTAAGTTCTGTAACATTCGCCCGGAAGTACATATCGACGGAAAACAAAGCTAAGCTATAAAACTACTGGCCAGCGTCTAAACAAAGCTCTTCATGCTTCTCACCGTCTCAACCAAAGCCAGTTCTTTTGGTGGTTTTCCTAACATCGGGTCGACAAAAACGTTACTGTTCTCCGGCTTCAACCAGAACGCTCAAATTAACTGAATTACATGCAAAACTAGTGAGCTCATGGCTGGGTCTCAGTATCCCCAGACCACGAGATCACTCCTAGAAACAGGGCTACTACTATTTATTATATTACTATTGTTTTTGTTCAGTAGATAAAAATCATCATCTCCATCCAAGATGGATCAACCCTTTCCCTCAACTCCTAGCTTCTCATTATCTGAAAATGAATCTAGATGTTAATTAAATTCAATTCAGGACATGACTAGGAAGCTAAAAATTCGTATCAAACAGTTTGAGTTCAGCTCTCAAGACCCCTCCGGATTCTTGAATCCAGGGAAATAACGTTCTTATTTCCTTTCAAAAGGCTGGACACACTGTCTCAACACCATTCACCGTTTGCGTGAATTGCTCTCGCTAGAGCAGCTACGAAACAAGCAAAAAAATTCACTTAACACAATGATTCACACAGAATTTACCGGAGCTGGACAACAAGTGGAGATCCGCAATGAACTGCAGCCATGTGAGGGGAGTCAAGGTCTTCCGAAAACTAACATCTGAAATCGACATTACTTTAAAATTTGATGCCGTAAGGGCGTAATAGAATTTTTATGGCGAGATTTAATTTTTGCTAGAAAAAACTTAAGGTCTGTAACGTTTCCAGTTATATTTTGCTATTTCTCATCATTTCTATCGCCACTATTGTTGTTTTTTTTCTGATTTACTTCTAAAAATGGCCGTTTCGACGTTTCTCATAAGTGGGACGTTAGCGTGAATTGCTCTCGCTAGAGCAGCTACGATACAATCAAAAAAATTCACTTAACCCAATGATTCATACAGACTTTACCGGAGCTGGACAACAAGTGCAGATCCGCAATGGAACTGCAGCCATGTGGTATGAGTCAAGGTCTTCTGAAAACTAACATCTGAAATCGACATTACTTTAAAATTTGATGACGTAAGGGCGAAAGAATTTTTATGGCGAGAATTAATTTTTGCTAGAAAAAAACTTAAGTTCTGTAACATTCGCCCGGAAGTACATATCGACGGAAAACAAAGCTAAGCTATAAAACAACTGACCAGCGTCTAAACAAAGCTCTTCATGCTTCTCACCGTCTCTACCAAAGCCAGTTCTTTTGGTGGTTTTCCTAACATCGGGTCGACAAAAACGTTACTGTTCTCCGGCTTCAACCAGAACGCTCGAATTAACTTAATTACATGCAAAACTAGTGAGCTCATGGCTGGGTCTCAGTATCCCCAGACCACGAGATCACTCCTAGAAACAGGGCTACTACTATTTATTATATTACTATTGTTTTTGTTCAGTAGATAAAAATCATCATCTCCATCGAAGATGGATCAACCCTTTCCCTCAACTCCTAGCTTCTCATTATCTGAAAATGAATCTAGATGTTAATTAAATTCAATTCAGGACATGACTAGGAAGCTAAAAATTCGTATCAAACAGTTTGAGTTCAGGTCTCAAGACCCCTCCGGATTCTTGAATCCAGGGAAATAACGTTCTTATTTCCTTTCGAAAGGCTGGAAACACTGTCTCAACACCATTCACCGTTTGCGTGAATTGCTCTCGCTAGAGCAGGTTTGAAACAAGCAAAAAAATTCACTTAACACAATGATTCACACAGAATTTACCGGAGCTGGACAACAAGTGGAGATCCGCAATGGAACTGCAGCCATGTGAGGGGAGTCAAGGTCTTCCGAAAACTAACATCTGAAATCGACATTACTTTAAAATTTGAAGACGCGAGGGCGAAATAGAATTTTTATGGCGAGATTTAATTTTTGCTAGATAAAAACTTAAGGTCTGTAAGGTTTCCAGTTATATTTTGCTATTTCTCATCATTTCTATCGCCACCATTGTTGTTGTTTTTTTTTCTGATTTACTTCTAAAAATGGCCAATTCGACGTTTCTCATAAGTGTGACGTTTGCGTGAATTGCACTCGCTAGAGCAGCTACGATACAAGCAAAAAAACTCACTTAACACAATGCTTCACACAGAAATTACCGGAGCTGGACAACAAGTGCAGATCCCCAATGGAACTGCAGCCATGTGAGGGGAGTCAAGGTCTTCTGAAAACTAACATCTGAAATCGAAATTACTTTAAAATTTGATGCCGTAAGGGCGTAATAGAATTTTTATGGCGAGATTTAATTTTTGCTAGAAAAAAACTTAAGTTCTGTAACATTCGCCCGGAAGTACATATCGACGGAAAACAAAGCTAAGCTATAAAACTACTGGCCAGCGTCTAAACAAAGCTCTTCATGCTTCTCACCGTCTCTACCAAAGCCAGTTCTTTTGGTGGTTTTCCTAACATTGGGTCGACAAAAACGTTACTGTTCTCCGGCTTCAACCAGAACGCTCAAATTAACTGAATTACATGCAAAACTAGTGAGCTCATGGCTGGGTCTCAGTATCCCCAGACCACGAGATCACTCCTAGAAACAGGGCTACTACTATTTATGATTTTACTATTGTTTTTGCTCAGTAGATAAAAATCATCATCTCCATCGAAGATGGATCAACCCTTTCCCTCAACTCCTAGCTTCTCATTATCTAAAAATGGATCTAGATGTTAATTAAATTCAATTCAGGACATGACTAGGAAGCTAAAAATTCGAATCAAACAGTTTGAGTTGAGGTCTCAAGACCCCTCCGGATTCTTGAATCCAGGGAAATAACGTTCTTATTTCCTTTCCGAAAGGCTGGACACACTGTCTCAACACCCTTCACCGTTTGCGTGAATTGCTCTCGCTAGACAAGCTACGAAACAAGCAAAAGAATTCACTTAACACAGTGATTCACACAGAAGTTACCGGAGCTAGACAACAAGTGGAGATCCGCAATGGAACTGCAGCCATGTGAAGGGAGTCAAGGTCTTCTGAAAACTAACATCTGAAATCGACATTACTTTAAAATTTGATGATGTAAGGGCAAAAAAGAACTTTTGTGGCGAGAATTAATTTTTGCTAGAAAAAAACTTTCTATTTTGCTATTTCTCATCATTTCTATGCCACTATTGTGGTTGTTTTTTTTCTGATTTATTTCTAAGAATGGCCGTTTCGACGTTTCTCAGAAGTGTGACGTTTGCGTGAATTGCTCTCGCTAGAGCAGCTACGATACAAGCAAAAAAATTCACTTAACAATGATTCACTCAGAATTTATCGGAGCTGGACAACAAGTGCAGTTCCGCAATGGAACTGCAGCCACGTGAGGGGAGTCAAGGTCTTCTGAAAACTAACATCTGAAATCGACTTTACTTTAAAATTTGATGACGTAAGGGTGAGATAGATTTTTTAAGGCGAGAATTTATTTTTGCAAGAAAAAAACTTAAGGTCTGTAACATTCGCCCGGAAGTACATATCGACGGAAAATAAAGCTAAGCTATAAAACGACTGGTCAGCGTCTGAACAAAGCTCTACATGCTTCTCACCGTCTCTACCAAAGCCAGTTCTTTTGGTGGTTTTCCCAACATCGGGTCGACAAAAACGTTACTGTTCTCCGGCTTCAACCAGAACGCTTAAATTAACTTAATTACATGCAAAACTAGTGAGCTCATGGCTGGGTCTCAGTATCCTCAGACCACGAGAACACTCCTAGAAACAGGGCTACTACTATTGTTTATATTACTATTGTTTTGTTCAGTAGATAAAAATCATCATCTCCATCGAAGATGGATCAACCCTTTCCCTCAACTCCTAGCTTCTCATTATCTAAAAATGAATCTAGATGTTAATTAAATTCAATTCAGGACATGACTAGGAAGCTAAAAAATTTGTATCAAACAGTTTGAGTTCAGGTCTCAAGACCCCTCCGAATTCTTGAATCCAGGGAAATAACGTTCTTTATTCTTTTCCGAAAGGCTGGACACACTGTCTCAACACCCTTCACAGTTTGCGTGAATAACTTTCGCTAGAGCAGCTACGAATCAAGCAAAAAAATTCACTTAACACAATGATTCACACAGAATTTACCGGAGCTGGACAACAAGTGGAGATCCACAATGGAACTGCAGCCATGTGAGGGGAGTCAAGGTCTTCCGAAAACTAACATCTGAAATCGACATTACTTTAAAATTTGAAGACGTGAGGGCGAAATAGAATTTTTATGGCGAGAATTAATTTTTGCTAGAAAAAAACTTAAGGTCTGTAACATTCACCCGGAAGTACATATCGACGGAAAACAAAGCTAAGCTAGAAAACAACTGGCCAGTGTCTAAACAAAGCTCTTCATGCTTCTCACCGTCTCTACCAAAGCCAGTTCTTTTGGTGGTTTTCCTAACATCGGGTCGACGAAAACGTTACTGTTCTCCGGCACCAACCAGAACGCTTAAATTAACTTAATTACATGCAAAAATAGTGAGCTCATGGCTGGGTCTCAGTATCCCCAGACCATGAGATCACTCCTAGAAACAGGGCTACTACTATTTATTATATTACTATTGTTTTTGTTCAGTAGATAAAAATCATCATCTCCATCGAAGATGAATCAACCCTTTCCCTCAACTCCTAGCTTCTCATTATCTAAAAATGAATCTAGATGTTAATTAAATTCAATTCAGGACATGACTAGGAAGCTAAAAATTCGTATCAAACAGTTTGAGTTCAGGTCTCAAGACCCCTCCGGATTCTTGAATCCAGGGAAATAACGTTCTTATTTCCTTCCCAAAAGGCTGGACACACTGTCTCAACACCCTTCACCGTTTGCGTGAAATGCTCTCGCTAGAGCAGCTACGAAACAAGCAAAAGAATTCACTTAACACAATGATTCACACAGAATTTACCGGAGCTGGACAACAAGTGGAGATCCGCAATGGAACTGCAGCCATGTGAAGGGAGTCAAGGTCTTCTGAAAACTAACATCTGAAATCGACATTACTTTAAAATTTGATGACGTAAGGGCAAAAAAGAACTTTTATGGCGAGAATTAATTTTTGCTAGAAAAAAACTTAAGGTCTGTAACGTTTCCAGTTGTATTTTGCTATTTCTCATCATTTCTATCGCCACTATTGTTGTTGTTTTTTTTCTGATTTAATTCTAAAAATGGCCGTTTCGACGTTTCTCAGAAGTGTGACGTTTGCGTGAATTGCTCTCGCTAGAGCAGCTACGATACAAGCAAAAAATTCACTTAACAATGATTCACTCAGAATTTATCGGAGCTGGACAACAAGTGCAGTTCCGCAATGGAACTGCAGCCACGTGAGGGGAGTCAAGGTCTTCTAAAAACTAACATCTGAAATCAACTTTACTTTAAAATTTGATGACGTAAGGGCGAAATAGAATTTTTAAGGCGAGAAGTTATTTTTGCAAGAAAAAAACTTAAGGTCTGTAACATTCGCCCGGAAGTACATATCGACGGAAAACAAAGCTATGCTATAAAACAACTGGCCAGCGTCTAAACAAAGCTCTTCATGCTTCTCACCGTCTCTACTAAAGCCAGTTCTTTTGGTGGTTTTCCTAACATCGGGTCGACAAAAACGTTACTGTTCTCCGGCTTCAACCAGAACGCTTAAATTAAATTAATTACATGCAAAACTAGTGAGCTCATGGCTGGGTCTCAGTATCCCCAGACCACGAGATCACTCCTAGAAACAGGGCTACTACTAGTTATTATATTACTACTATTTTTGTTCAGTAGATAAAAATCATCATCTCCATCGAAGATGGATCAACCCTTTCCCTCAACTCCTAGCTTCTCATTATCTAAAAATGAATCTAGATGTTAATTAAATTCAACTCAGGACATGACTAGGAAGCTAAAAACTCGAATCAAACAGTTTGAGTTCAGGTCTCAAGGCCCCTCCGGATTCTTGAATCCAGGGAAATAACGTTCTTATTTCCTTTCCGAAAGGCTGGACACACTGTCTCAACACCCTTCACCGTTTGCGCGAATTGCTCTCGCTAGACCAGCTACGAAACAAGCAAAAGAATTCACTTAACACAGTGATTCACACAGAATTTACCGGAGCTGGACAACAAGTGGGGATCCGCAATGGAACTGCAGCCATGTGAAGGGAGTCAAGGTCTTCTGCAAACTAACATCTGAAATCGACATTACTTTAAAATTTGATGATGTAAGGGCAAAAAAGATCTTTTGTGGCGAGAATTAATTTTTGCTAGAAAAAAACTCAAGGTCTGTAACATTCGCTCGGAAGTACATATCGACGGAAAACAAAGCTAAGCTATAAAACTACTGGCCAGCGTCTAAACAAAGCTCTTCATGCTTCTCACCGTCTCTACCAAAGCCAGTTCTTTTGGTGGTTTTCCTAATATCGGGTCGACAAAAACGTTACTGTTCTCCGGCACCAACCAGAACGCTTAAATTAACTTAATTACATGCAAAAATAGTGAGCTCATGGCTGGGTCTCAGTATCCCCAGACCACGAGATCACTCCTAGAAACAGGGCTACTACTATTTATTATATTACTATTGTTTTTGTTCAGTAGATAAAAATCATCATCTCCATCGAAGATGGATCAACCCTTTCCCTCAACTCCTAGCTTCTCATTATCTAAAAATGAATCTAGATGTTAATTAAATTCAATTCAGGACATGACTAGGAAGCTAAAAATTCGTATCAAACAGTTTGAGTTCAGGTCTCAAGACCCCTCCGGATTCTTGAATCCAGGGAAATAACGTTCTTATTTCCTTCCCGAAAGGCTGGACACACTGTCTCAACACCCTTCACCGTTTGCGTGAATTGCTCTCGCTAGAGCAGCTACGAAACAAGCAAAAGAATTCACTTAACACAATGATTCACACAGAATTTACCGGAGCTGGACAACAAGTGGAGATCCGCAATGGAACTGCAGTCATGTGAAGGGAGTCAAGGTCTTCTGAAAACTAACATCTGAAATCGACATTACTTTAAAATTTGATGATGTAAGGGCAAAAAAGAACTTTTGTGGCGAGAATTAATTTGTGCTAGAAAAAAACTTAAGGTCTGTAACGTTTCCAGTTGTATTTTGCTATTTCTCATCATTTCTATCGCCACTATTGTTGTTGTTTTTTTTTGTCTGATTTATTTCTAAAAATGCCGTTTCGACGTTTCTCAGAAGTGTGACGTTTGCGTGAATTGCTCTCGCTAGAGCAGCTACGATACAAGCAAAAAAATTCACTTAACAATGATTCACTCAGAATTTATCGGAGCTGGACAACAACTGCAGTTCCGCAATAGAACTGCAGCCACGTGAGGGGAGTCAAGGTCTTCTGAAAACTAACATCTGAAATCAACTTTACTTTAAAATTTGATGACGTAAGGGCGAAATAGAATTTTTAAGGCGAGAATTTATTTTTGCAAGAAAAAAACTTAAGTTCTGTAACATTCGCCCGGAAGTACATATCGACGGAAAACAAAGCTAAGCTATAAAACTACTGGCCAGCGTCTGAACAAAGCTCTACATGCTTCTCACCGTCTCTACCAAAGCCAGTTCTTTTGGTAGTTTTCCCAACATCGGGTCGTCAAAAACGTTACTGTTCTCCGGCTTCAACCAGAACGCTTAAATTAACTTAATTACATGCAAAACTAGTGAGCTCATGGCTGGGTCTCAGTATCCCCAGACCACGAGATCACTCCTAGAAACAGGGCTACTACTATTTATTATATTACTTCTGTTTTTGTTCAGTAGATAAAAATCATCATCTCCATCGAAGATGGATCAACCTTTTCCCTCAACTCCTAGCTTCTCATTATCTAAAAATGAATCTAGATGTTAATTAAATTCAATTCAGGACATGACTAGGAAGCTAACAATTCGAATCAAACAGTTTGAGTTCAGGTCTCAAGACCCCTCCGGATCCTTGAATCCAGGGAAATAACGTTCTTATTTCCTTTCCGAAAGGCTGGACACACTGTCTCAACACCCTTCACCGTTTGCGTGAATTGCTCTCGCTAGACCAGCTACGAAACAAGCAAAAGAATTCACTTAACACAGTGATTCACACAGAATTTACCGGAGCTGGACAACAAGTGGAGATCCGCAATGGAACTGCAGCCATGTGAAGGGAGTCAAGGTCTTCTGAAAACTAACATCTGAAATCGACATTACTTTAAAATTTGATGATGTAAGGGCAAAAAAGAACTTTTGTGGCGAGAATTAATTTTTGCTAGAAAAAAACTTAAGGTCTGTAACGTTTCCAGTTGTATTTTGCTATTTCTCATCATTTCTATCGCCACTATTGTTGTTGTTTTTTTCTGATTTATTTCTAAAAATGGCCGTTTCGACGTTTCTCAGAAGTGTGACATTTGCGTGAATTGCTCTCGCTAGAGCAGCTACGATACAAGCAAAAAAATTCACTTAACAATGATTCACTCAGAATTTATCGGAGCTGGACAACAAGTGCAGTTCCGCAATGGAACTGCAGCCACGTGAGGGGAGTCAAGGTCTTCTGAAAACTAACATCTGAAATCGACTTTACTTTAAAATTTGATGACGTAAGGGCGAAATAGAATTTTTAAGGCGAGAATTTATTTTTGCAAGAAAAAAACTTAAGGTCTGTAACATTCGCCCGGAAGTACATATCGACGGAAAATAAAGCTAAGCTATAAAACGACTGGCCAGCGTCTGAACAAAGCTCTACATGCTTCTCACCGTCTCTACCAAAGCCAGTTCTTTTGGTGGTTTTCCTAACATCGGGTCGACAAAAACGTTACTGTTCTCCGGCTTCAACCAGAACGCTTAAATTAACTTAATTACATGCAAAACTAGTGAGCTCATGGCTGGGTCTCAGTATCCCCAGACCACGAGATCACTCCTAGAAACAGGCTACTACTATTGTTTATATTACTATTGTTTTTGTTCAGTAGATAAAAATCATCATCTCCATCGAAGATGGATCAACCCTTTCCCTCAACTCCTAGCTTCTCATTATCTAAAAATGAATCTAGATGTTAATTAAATTCAATTCAGGACATGACTAGGAAGCTAAAAATTTGTATCAAACAGTTTGAGTTCAGGTCTCAAGACCCCTCCGGATTCTTGAATCCAGGGAAATAACGTTCTTATTTCTTTTCCGAAAGGCTGGACTTACTGTCTCAACGCCCTTCACCGTTTGCGTGAATTACTTTCGCTAGAGCAGCTACGAATCAAGCAAAAAAATTCACTTAACACAATGATTCACACAGAATTTACCGGAGCTGGACAACAAGTGGAGATCCGCAATGGAACTGCAGCCCTGTGAGGGGAGTCAAGGTCTTCCGAAAACTAACATCTGAAATGGACATTACTTTAAAATTTGAAGACGTGAGGGCGAAATAGAATTTTTATGGCGAGAATTAATTTTTGCTAGAAAAAAACTTAAGGTCTGTAACGTTTCCACTTATATTTTGCTATTTCTCATCATTTCTATCGCCACTATTTTTTTTTCTGATTTACTTCTAAAAATGGCCGTTTCGACGTTTCTCAGAAGTGTGACGTTTGCGTGAATTGCTCTCGCTAGAGCAGCTACGATACAAGCAAAAAAATTCACTTAACACAATGATTCACACAGAATTTATCGGAGCTGGACAACATGTGCAGATCCGCAATGGAACTGCAGCCATGTGAGGGGAGTCAAGGTCTTCTGAAAACTAACATCTGAAATCGAAATTTTTTTAAAATTTGATGACGTAAGGGCGAAATAGAATTTTAATGGCGTGATTTAATTTTTGCTAGAAAAAAAAACTTAAGGTCTGTAACATTCGCCCGGAAGTACATATCGACGGAAAACAAAGCTAAGCTATAAAACAACTGGCCAGCGTCTAAACAAAGCTCTTCATGCTTCTCACCGTCTCTACCAAAGCCAGTTCTTTTGGTGGTTTTCCTAACATCGGGTCGACAAAAACGTTACTGTTCTCCGGCTTCAACCAGAACGCTTAAATTAACTTAATTACATGCAAAACTAGTGAGCTCATGGCTGTGTCTCAGTATCCCCAGACCACGAGATCACTCCTAGAAACAGGGCTACTACTATTTATTATATTACTACTGTTTTTGTTCAGTAGTTAAAAATCATCATCACCATCGAAGATGGATCAACCCTTTCCCTCAACTCCTAGCTTCTCATTATCTAAAAATGAATCTAGATGTTAATTAAATTCAATTCAGGACATGACTAGGAAGCTAAAAATTCGAACCAAATAGTTTGAGTTCAGGTCTCAAGACCCCTCCGGATTCTACACTGTCTCAACACCCTTCACCGTTTGCGTGAATTGCTTTTGCTAGAGCAGCTACGAAACAAGCAAAAAAATTCATTTAACACATTGATTCACACAGAATTTACCGGAGCTGGACAACAAGTGCAGATCCGCAATGGATCTGCAGCCATGTGAGCGGATTCAAAGTTTTCTGAAAACTAACATCTGAAATCGACATTACTTTAAAACTTGATGACGTAAGGGCAAAAAAGAACTTTTGTGGCGAGAATTAATTTTTGCTAGAAAAAAACTTAAGATCTGTAACATTTCCAGTTGTATTTTGCTATTTCTCGTCATTTTTATTGCCACTATTGTTGTTTTTTTTCTGATTTACTTCTAAAAATGGCCGTTTCGACGTTTCTCAGAAGTGTGACGTTTGCGTGAATTGCTCTCGCTAGAGCAGCTACGATACAAGCAAAAAAATTCACTTAACAATGATTCACTCAGAATTAATCGGAGCTGGACAACAAGTGCAGTTCCGCAATGGAACTGCAGCCACGTGAGGGGAGTCAAGGTCTTCTGAAAACTAACATCTGAAATCGACTTTACTTTAAAATTTGATGACGTAAGGGCGAAATAGAAATTTTAAGGCGAGAATTTATTTTTGCAAGAAAAAAACTTAAGGTCTGTAACATTCGCCCGGAAGTACATATCGACGGAAAATAAAGCTAAGCTATAAAACGACTGGTCAGCTTCTGAACAAAGCTCTACATGCTTCTCACCGTCTCTACCAAAGCCAGTTCTTTTGGTAGTTTTCCCAACATCGGGTCGACAAAAACGTTACTGTTCTCCGGCTTCAACCAGAACGCTTAAATTAACTTAATTACATGCAAAACTAGTGAGCTCATGGCTGGGTCTCAGTATCCCCAGACCACGAGATCACTCCTAGAAACAGGCTACTACTATTGTTTATATTACTATTGTTTTTGTTCAGTAGATAAAGATCATCATCTCCATCGAAGATGGATCAACCCTTTCCCTCAACTCCTAGCTTCTCATTATCTAAAAATGAATCTAGATGTTAATTAAATTCAATTCAGGACATGACTAGGAAGCTAAAAATTTGTATCAAACGGTGTAAAAATTTAAAATACCAGATTATTCTGACCTTCACAATTCATCTAATCGTTCAAATAACGTTGCTAATCTGTTAAAACCGTCAATTTTCCAGGTCAGCAAGTACGAATACAGATCTGCATTTTCGTACATTCTGGTCGATTGTCAAATAATCCCCTGACAGCCCAGTCAATGTCCCCAGTGAATCTCGTAGTCTTCGTCAAAATGGTACAGTGCCATGAACAGAATTTACAAAATGCACTTAATCACTTTCATCCACGCCATATCGACTCACTGCAGAAAATCAATGGCATCATACTACGCTACTATAGCCTTCCAAATTCTTTCACTAATCTGCACTTTCGAGGATATGACTTAAGATAAAACATTTTTTCTGGTTTTCAATGTCAAAACCATGATTTAAAATTTTTTCTTCTAGGTTTTAAAAGGTGTTAGTTTGCAGGACAGTCCTGCCAACCAACAAGCTAAGACTATCATACTATGCTTCTTCCCTTTGAAAATTTAGTTGTTATTGTTCCTGGATATTAAAATTAAGGAACTCTGTGGTTAGAAGGAACAATGAAATAATCTCCCTCTTCTAGATAATAACCAAGCCTTTCATGTCACCACAAAGTGATCAGTCAACCTAGTTGTGTAAAAACAATCATGCAGGCTAGAATATTTAAATATACTCTTCACTCAAGCCTTTCTAAATAAAAAGTAAGTGTCTCTAAAGCCATTAAGTAAAATCAAAATGCAAACTTAAAAATTGCAACAGATTCTTTATTCTTCAAAACTCAACTAAATGTTTTTTTTTTCAGTTTCAATTACAACTTGGTTGATTTGTTTCTCATTTGTGTTTTTTTGTCACATACAAAACGATTCTGAGTTTTAGCTTCTTCTCTTTCGTCACTTCTTTGTTTTTTCTTTTTTTGTCGTTTAGAAGTTCTATTACTTCTAAATTCTTCTAATTTCTTTTTTTTTGCATCTTGTTTTTCGGCCTTTTGTCAATGTTCCATCTCCTCCTCCTGCGTTATTGACTCAGTCACTGTGTCTCTGTGTCTCTGTGATCCACCAGAGACTGTGATCCATCAGTCTCTGTGTCTTGCGACACGTCGGTAGCTATTCTGACGCTGTTGAAAGCAGTCCTCCAACACTTCTGCTCTTCTACTTTTTGTTTACAACAAGGTAGGGGATCAACGTTGTCAACGTTAGATTCTCTGTTTCGGCAGAAACTATTGTTGAGGCACAACGTCACGTTTCTCTCCAAATCTTCCGTTAACATCTCTTCTTTCTCCCTTCCGTTACATTCACTCATCCTAGAAGTTCTCTTTAGTGCGGTGGTCACTGCATTCCGATGAGTTGCAAAAGCTCGCTTGAAAGCTCCTGCTCCAATGTCCAGCTGATACGCACTGTACACTCTGCTATGCTTCGACATGCTTTTCAGCATATTCGCTTAACCATGCAGTCATGTTGGCTCTAAACCATGGCATCAGTTGTCTTCTGGTCCATATCTTTTCACTTCCATCGAAATGTTCAAGATTTTGCACATTGTCTCAAAAAGATCTTTTGTTTTCCTTGACATGAGCTTCCAGCAATCGTATCGCCATCATAACTCCCACTATTACTATCGGTATGGGCTGTGATGAGTCTGGTAAACCCATGGAGAGCAGCTGTCCACAGTCCCAGATCAACACCAGATTATTACGCACGGGGTACCACCATGTTTGCAGCAAGCAATGGCAGGGGAACTCATCATGTGTTTACATGATGCTCCTCCAATTACGCTTTCCCGAAGCTTCCAGTAGTGGTTCCACTTCCATCATCACTCGGTGGACTCCATCATTCTCATCTACTGCATTGTAATCCGTGACTGTTGATTCTCTCTGCTTTTGTCTTTCAAAGTCACTGAAGTTCCCACTGGCGTATCCCATGAACTTTTTTCCCAGTATCGATTCTAACTCCTCTTCAGTTTTCTCTGGAACTGCTGAGAATATCTTGCACAGTAACTCGTAAGATTTTTCTGACATTCTCGCCAGTCTTACGCATTTTGGCACCGAGAAGGCTTGATCCACGATCGTTCTCGTACTTTTCACATCCACCGCTACGAATTGCACCGGGTATCTGCTCTTGCACCTGGAAGCTAATGTCGATCCCACTAAATATCGCGCTCCAGATGGTCTGCGATAAGTTTCACTGTGCCAGATGTTCATTTCTGCCTCGATCGCTTCCCTCCACTTTCCTATGTGCTTTTGCTCAGACTGCAAAACTCCTGGGAACACTTCTACGCTGATAGCCGTGACCATCTCATGCTTTTGTTCTAAATTCAACAGTGACTCTAAAGAACCAAACATGCTGTAGAATCCTAGTGCAGTCACTAGATTCACCTCGGTTCCTCCATGGCCATCTGCAATTAGTTCCGTTTCCGTTTTCGCCTTCATCACAATGTTCCCAAACAATACTGTCAATTGCTTTTGTTGCTTCTCCAAGGTCTTTACGCAATCCAGACCTCCACAGATGAGACCTTCCAGTCCACATACTTCTGCCCGACAGCTATCAGGTTTGACCCAGTCCTCTGGTCCCCAGACAGGCAACTCAACTTTGTCCTCTCCGTTGATCTTAGAGGCTGTCGTCATCACGTTATAGATGATGTTAAGATCACGCAGGTTACAGTCTGAGTTCAATTTCCTCTGTACGTCTTGCGTCGCACGTAATATCGAATCATCAGCGTTGGGAATAGGACACCATGATGGTTTCATCAGTTCCCATACCACCATCAAGCTCGTTCTCAGCAGTTCGTATGAGAATCCCAAACCAAACTCTACTCGTTTATCAGACTCTGGTACTGGACGTGCAGCCAGATTTTCCTCCAAGACTAGCTCCAGCTTGGTTTGCTGATTAGCAGCGCATTTTATCGTTGCAATTCTCGACCACCAGAATCTTAGCAACACTGCTTGCTCGTAATCAAAGAAGCAATCGCGTATGTCTTCATTTAGGAAAGGGCTGTACACTATCCCTATGACTCCGGACACGTAACTGTATGAATTCTTTCTGATTGGTCCACAGTATTCACTGGATTTTGGCAGTGCTACCATAGATTCCTTAGTGAGCCTCAGCTCTTTGTTTGAGAATCTCCTTATTTCGTCTATTTTCTTCATGGGTTCTAGTTCCACGGGTTCTTTCATATTTACTCGCATTGGTTTGCTTTGATGTATATCCAGAAATGCTAGCAAGAGCAGGCACTGAAATTTGTTCTATCATGAACCGAATGAACCAGAGAGCGTCTCTCTGCTTCGCGCATGCTATTGCTGCTTCCTCTTAGGCTATCAGATCTCTCATACTCGTCATTAAGAACACCTTTTCTTTCTTCGATCTTTTCCTTTCTTCTGAATCATATTCCCCGCAAGTCAGTCCAATCATGCACTAAGCGAACCTCAGTTGTAACTCAGTTCTCACGTAAGGTACTGCTATCAGAGCGTGTATCTTCGGCGTGGTTCTCATTTCTTCTTCGAAGTTCCGTAACACTACCGCTCTCCATGGAAGGCTCACCAACTGCTCGATCGTTTCTGCACGCATTTCAGACGATACCAAAGTCCCGTATGCCTTCTGCCTCAGGGTGGTGCCTTGCATCATCGTCTCCAAATAACCTTCCACGGCACTTTTGTCTTCCAGAGCCATTAAGTGTCCTCTGGCCGAGTTTCGGTACTCCAACATTTTCATGTATCCACTGGCGAGCTCATCTGTTGACACAGTCTCCGACACTGTCAGTCGGTTATATTCCACTGGGACTAGCTGTCCTACAACACTTCCCTTTCCGTGGTTCATGGGAGACGGTTTAAAGACTTTCATGATACTCTCTCCACAATGGCTGGGTATCTCCATTTCTAATGAAGCTCCAGTCAGAGTGCGGTCCTTCCTCTTGGTTTTGTGACCGGTTGATTTTATTTCTGCCATGAGAATGGGTGGCACCATCGCTACATCAGTCAACATCCTGTCTGTGTCAGGCAATCGATCATCACCCTGTCCCAAATCCATAGCCTCTTCGACTCGTTTTCTTTTCGCTGAGTTGACAACTTTTGTCAAAATTTCAGAATCCAACTTTGCTTTTCCCGCTTTCCTCAATATCACCTTGCTGCCCAGTTGCATCTTCATTTCATTAATCTTATCAATCACCAATTTTGATCGCATCGTTCTCTTCCGGGTTCTTGACAGATATACCACTTCTCCGTTGTCTTCTTGCGGCGTCATCTTGATAGGAGAGTTTGCCTCACTTTCAACAGTGGCTGAGTTGATCAACAACTCGCTCAATCTCCCCTCACACTCGTCGAGATTGTCAAGGACCTCCCGCATTAGTGGTCGGTTGAGAACTAGTTTCAAAATAGACTGGGTGCCGTAGCTCTGAACTACTGTCCAGACCTCTTCCATGAAGGCTACTCTATCCATTCTACATCCCGTCTTATTTTCATGGTCTCTGTGATGCACCTCCCACTCTTCTTCGGGCTACGTTTCCAAGAAAAGTACTCTGGCAGCGCCTTCTATTCTCCTTCTCCTTAGTGATTCCATCAAGTGTCTCTGTTCGTTATCTTTAGAATTGCTCGGAGAGCCGCTCTCCGGTAAATTATGGCTCGTTTCCATAAAGGCTGAGGGGGTTCCAGCGTGGAAGTACCCTCGTCTGCTGACTCAGTCGTCGCTTCCAACGCATCCGCGCCGCTTTCAAAATCACTGAGGAAATTGAAGTCTAGGCTGGATAATCCTCCTGTCGATGCCTTATCGTCTTCCTTCTCAGCTTGATCGGGATCCTGATGCATAGGTTCCTCCGATTGACGGCTTCCCCCTGCCCATCATCTCGTTCTGATTTCTTTCTTGAATTTGAGGGCCCTTGCTCTTCACTTCTAGTCACTTCCGGAAATATGGTATGAGCAGCCTGCCAGCTGACTGATCTGCCTCGTCTCCATAAACTATTTTGATCTCTTCATAGCCGAAGGGTGCTAGCAAGTTTCTCGTCTGTAGCGTTCCTCCCACCGTTAACTCCGGTTTCCCACTCGTCAAGATCAGAGTAGCCTCTGGTAATTCAGCTCTGCCTCTCATGGTTATAGGCGCTAGATCCAGTTTCGCCCATTCCTCGTCAAATCTGTCAGGCTTCGGAGTCGCTGCGTTGCTCATCCGCATTCTCGATGCTTGATCCGTGTAAGCAAACTGCGTATACTGTAGCACTGCGTCATTTCTGCCCACAAAACACGGATCAATCGTTTCCGAAAATTTCGCCTTCCTCATTTCATTGGTCTCAAAAGCTCTCAACAAGTTTGCAATGCGGAGACTGCTCCGAGCAACATCCTCCTTGTCAAAGGGAATTCAGGGATTTCCTCCGGCAGTTTCTTGTAATCACCCCACCCTTTCGTCTCTTCTCTCACCTTTCTTCGATCTTTTCCTTTCTTCTGAATCATATTCCCCGCAAGTCAGTCCAATCATGCACTAAGCGAACCTCAGTTGTAACTCAGTTCTCACGTAAGGTACTGCTATCAGAGCGTGTATCTTCGGCGTGGTTCTCATTTCTTCTTCGAAGTACCGTAACACTACCGCTCTCTATGGAAGGCTCACCAACTGCTCGATCATTTCTGCACGCATTTCAGACGATACCAAAGTCCCGTATGCCTTCTGCCTCAGGGTGGTGCCTTGCATCATCGTCTCCAAATAACCTTCCACGGCACTTTTGTCTTCCAGAGCCATTAAGTGTCCTCTGGCCGAGTTTCGGTACTCCAACATTTTCATGTATCCACTGGCGAGCTCATCTGTTGACACAGTCTCCGACACTGTCAGTCGGTTATATTCCACTGGGACTAGCTCAGCTTGATCGGGATCCTGATGCATAGGTTCCTCCGATTGACGGCTTCCCCCTGCCCATCATCTCGTTCTGATTTCTTTCTTGAATTTGAGGGCCCTTGCTCTTCACTTCTGGTCACTTCCGGAAATATGGTATGAGCAGCCTGCCAGCTGACTGATCTGCCTCGTCTCCATAAACTATTTTGATCTCTTCATAGCCGAAGGGTGCTAGCAAGTTTCTCGTCTGTAGCGTTCCTCCCACCGTTAACTCCGGTTTCCCACTCGTCAAGATCAGAGTAGCCTCTGGTAATTCAGCTCTGCCTCTCATGGTCATAGGCGCTAGATCCAGTTTCGCCCATTCCTCGTCAAATCTGTCAGGCTTCGGAGTCGCTGCGTTGCTCATCCGCATTCTCGATGCTTGATCCGTGTCAGCAAACTGCGTATACTGTAGCACTGCGTCATTTCTGCCCACAAAACACGGATCAATCGTTTCCGAGAACTTCGCCTTCCTCATTTCATTGGTCTCAAAAGCTCTCAACAAGTTTGCAATGCGGAGACTGCTCCGAGCAACATCCTCCTTATCAAAGGGAATTCAGGGATTTCCTCCGGCAGTTTCTTGTAATCACCCCACCCTTTCGTCTCTTCTCTCACCTTATGGTATGCTGCAGTCAGTCGAGGAATTCTTGTGATCTCGCCGTTTGTCTTTTCATAGGGTCTTAGATTCCAGAGCTTTGGGAATATTTCAATGTGCCCTCTGTCCACTTCTGCCTTACGATTACGGAAGTGATCAACAACGTTGACAACCGTCATCTCCGGCTCCGATATCTTTGCAAACAACAGGTCTTCGCTCATGAGTTCTCGCAATACATGCTGCTCACACCAATTCAGCGCACTTCCGTCCACTGCTGATATGAGGTTCAGGTGCAGCACCGACCTCCTGCATGCTTCCATCTTAACATCAGGGAACGCAAACGTGACTGCGGTTCCATATATGACCGTCACAAACTCCGTTGCTCCTCTGATCAACGCTAAGGGATCGGTCCTCATAGCTAAGCTCAGATCAGTTAGCAGGGGCATACCCCCAACATGACGTCGCACGTCTTCCTCCCTCTGGATTGTTTCATCCTCTCCTGTTCCAAAGCGATTCTGCTGCAGGAGGTACTGGACAAGAGTATGTCTCAAATCACTTATCTTGTTCCAGGAATCCGTAGCTTTCTTCACGTCGAATTTCGCGTTCACTGGACCCATTGTATTGTTCGAGGGCAGTCCCTCTAAATCGGCGAAACTCAGGGCAGTTGTAGAGCTGAAGTTTATGACCGCAGCTATTAACCAGTCCACGCCTGTTATGGAGTACAGTCCGTTGACAGACAATCTCGCTCCGTTCAACATCCTCATGGCATCTGCTGCAAAGCTCATTGTCTGAAGGTTCAATTTCATCAGATCCTCTTTGTACATATGCCAGGGAGAAGGTATGGGCTTCGACCACATCAAAGAGCTCCAATTTAGGTGTCGCTCCTCTCGATTGTTGCTCGTCGTCTCCGATCTCGTATCCGATCTGGAGTTGCTGGTCGTCTCCACGGTCGGATTGACAGGTCCTAATCTTCGCCTAGGATTGATAGTTCTCCTTATTGGTGCTTCCCCCAATCGATCTTGTACATCTGTTCTTTGACCTGGCTCGCTGGAGCTTTGTGGCTTATAGGTCGTCACGGCTGGGACCGTTCCCAATCGCGTTTCTAAGTTAGGAGGCGCGAAGGTTGAAATTTTTGGTTCATTCGAGGTTTCTTCCTTCTTCAGCACTCTCGTGTCGAAGAGTTCGACTTCCATTTCATCTAATCGCTCTTGAAAGACTCGGTTCAACCGGGCTTGTCCTTCAATGCTATCAAAGTGGATCCCGTCAGTAGTCAGTCTGGATTGATCCATAGCTCTCAGCTCGTGTTCAATATCCATAAGGATCATCCGTCCAGCATTTCGTCTAGCAAGATTTCTCAGGATGTTGTTCCACCTGATTACTCCTTCATTGTGTCTTCTTCCTGTCGCTGTCAATGTCTTCGTACTCATGGGTACAGTGCAGACGGTCAAAACCGCGCAGTTGAATTTCTGCCAGAGAGTAGTAAATAGGCACACCATCATTGCCTCCCATCGTGCCTCCTCTTCATCTGAGCTTCTCGATACGTTATTCGTCCCTACTAGGATCATTACGTTAGGGATTCTTCCTGGGTTCATCAGCTCCATCATCCAAAATAGCTGGGCTATCGTTGCACCTCCAAAGGCCATCACCGTAGTGATCCAGGAGGTCCTCCAATTCTGGAGCACTCTGACCAAGCTGTCCCCCAGTATCAGATGCGATGTCCCAAGTGGCAATTGCTGCAGGTTTACTGCTGGGCTCCAAGTCGATCGATTGAAGCAGGCTCTCCGATCAGTGCCCGGAACTGCTGTGAAACTAAACTTCAGCTGGTTGTTCTTTTGCACGTCAATCACTTGGGCACTTTCTTTGCCGGCATCTCTCGTATCTTTTTGTCTGGGACCCTGGAGCTCTTTGTTGGTATTGTTGTATCCCTAACTCCCGTTCTTGTCATCATCTCTTGGGAGAGTTGTACTCTGCCCGAGTCATCGATTGTTTCATAGGGTGCAGTCACCACGGAACCTGGCGCATTCCTATTGGCGACTAGTCGTCCAGCTGTCTCTATCAGCTTCCTCACCGTTTGCTCCACGACTGGGTCACCTAAGGTGTCATTCGGGTCCGCGATTGTCACTCGACCAGTTGTAGCCGGGAGTCGCATTTCCGTCGTTTGACTCATTTCTCGAGGTGTCAAGAGTTCCATCGAGGACTGCCCACGAGGAGTATTCCTTGTAGGTATCGCTTTCTCCACGCCTGTCGTCAACGCCAGCCGCCCCGATCGCTCTTTGTACTCTCGCCTCAAGCGCTCTATTTCTTCACTCTGTTTCTTGTTGCAATTCTCAAACAGTTTCTTCCACAAGTCTCTATCTTCCTCCGTACTGAGCATGGTCTTAGTCATTTCATCCAGCTCCTTTCTGGTCTTCTCCAGTTCTTCTTTCGTCCCATTGAGATCTTGCATGGTTTCGTTCGTTTGAACCTCCTCTTCTACTCTCGCCCTCTTTGGTGGCACATCTGCTCTCAGTTGTGAACCAGACGAGGCAGCCTCGCTGTTCATTTCCTGATGCATCCTTCTTAGTGCAGGCCTAGGTTTGATGGGCAAAGGCATCTCACCTGGTTGGTAGGTCCTCGAACTTCCCAATCCAGGCTCGTTCGCCAAGTCACTCCCTGAGAGAGCCCCGTTTCTCCAGCTCATCACTCTCATGTTCGGGCGGTCTAGTACTCCTCTTTCTCCATATGCTGCCATCAGTAAGACTTCCGTGGGGCGGTCCCCACGGTTATCGTGCCCCAAGATGTTTATTAAGGCGGTCAGCAACATGACTACCTCTGGGTCCTCCAGAGCGAAGTCTCGATCCATCAGCCGACGATATTTCGCATCTACCATCGGTCCCACATATGCCTCTGCCAGGTCCATCAATTCGTCCAAGTTGAAATTGTCCATTTTCTTGCAGGTTTGATTTTACTATCGATTCGATGATTTGAAATCAAGTGAGTAATTAAACGATCAATCAGGATCTAGAAAAGAGGTCACGAATATCACATTTGTCAGTTTACACTTATTTTATATTAAAATTTGATTAAAAAAGTCAGATAAAAAGATTTTGATCCTAAATTTATTAAAGTCAGTCAGCTTCTAAATTTTTGGAATTCGACCTAAGATTGGACAATCCAAACATTGGATCTATTCCGAAGGTTGTCATTCGGTTGTCCATTGTCCATTTAGTATGACGCCTTCCTGCATGCCAACTAAACTCAGCCTATACTTAAGTAATATTTCTTATGTAAGTATACTTGTCTATTAATATCAGAGAAAATCACGTGTATCAGTGCATACAACTCCCGTGGATGCAGTCGTCCTCTGTTCGGATCGTACACTGGAAGCGAAAGCTCCTTCACTTCCTTTTCCACAAGGAAGTCTCCCAATCTCGTCAACGACAAGACTAGGTTTTCCGGTTCCACGTGCCGCTTCTCCGTCGCCCTCATCACCAAGAAACATAAGTACTTTCCCGGTATTTGTGACGCCACCGG
The DNA here is from genome assembly GCF_963678635.1 of Symsagittifera roscoffensis. Classification (NCBI taxonomy): domain Eukaryota; kingdom Metazoa; phylum Xenacoelomorpha; order Acoela; family Convolutidae; genus Symsagittifera; species Symsagittifera roscoffensis. The sequence continues at coordinate 50,741,578 of NC_087064.1, read as the reverse complement.
AGGCAAGGCTGCTATGCCTCCTATTCCTGTTTTTTGCTTCCAAAGGTATTCTTTTTATATTCTCTCTTAAAATCTGCTGCTAACGCTGTCGTAAAACTCATGTTTGCTGTGATTGCTATCGCACATGTTCTATTTGTGAGTATGAAATTGCTAACTGTCAGTATTATGCTACTTGAGTGTTCATTTGGTAAGTTAGAGTATGACTCAACTACACTCTCTATGTCCGGTTTCTTAGGGTCCTCGCCTGTTTCTGCTTCTAGATCACCTGTCTCTCTTGCTATGCTTAATTTTTTATTGATAAATTTTCAGTGTGGGTAAATCCTACACCCAATCCCCGGACAAAAATATCCGTCGACGTCCCCGTCGATCGCATACCGGATGTCAAGTCGAGGTTGGAAGCCGGAATGAGTAATTGCCCTTGCTGGGCAGCCCAGGAAGGATCCTCCCTTTCGGTTTTTAAGTATTTCAAGCTTTCACGATCTACATCTTGAATCGTGACACTGGTCTCCTTTGGGTCCGACGTCATTTCGCTCATCCACTCCAAGACACGCAGATTCGTCAACTCTTGTTCGTAGGATTGTTGTTGCTCGTCGTCGAATTCTACCTCGGGTTTCGACCGGTCCTCGATCCATTCATCATCGTGGTCATCAACTATGTCGATGTCTTGCGACACGGTTATTCCTTCTAGAACCACCACTTCTTCCACTATCTTCTTTAGATCTATCCTTTCCACTATGAAGTCATCGCCGTAAGGGTTATAATTCTTTTTGAATCTTGTCCTGTCATTCTGTCGGGTCTGTATCGTGAACGGAAGATCTGGTTCCAAATTCTTGGGGACCTCCATTTGTTTGGGGTCTTGCCAGTCCTCCTCTGCGTAGAGTAAGGTTTCTTCGTCCGCTTCAATCGCCTCGTTTGGATCCAGGTCCTGTGGTGGACTTGTTCCTTCCTCTACGACTTCATTTCCATCGTTCTTTTCTCTGGTGCCCTTCTCGTTGACCTCAAAAGCAGGGTCCATCATCAAATAATCCCCCTCTTCCATGTCTGCAGGTATACACCAGTCTTCTGTCGATGGGCTGTGTGGCTTGATGTTCTCGTAGTGACCGGCTCGGCCAGTACTCAGTCTATAAAACCATCACTCTTGGTGCACTTCCGTAATCATGAAGGGTCCCCTCCACTTTTAGGGGATTTTTCGTTCCTTTCGGTGGTATAACGTTCTGAAATAACCATACGTAGTCTACTACCGAGTAAACTTTTGCGACAGCTGCTTTCTTGTCGAATCTTTTCCTCTGCATTGCCTGTGCCTGTTGAGCGTTCCGTCTGCACAAGTCGTTTAACTCCTGTTGGCGTCTAATCACATCCCTTACATAGACCTGCGGAGACGTTTTCTTTCCCTCATACTCTGGGTAGAAGAAAGTCAAGGGCAGCGACTTCTCGTGTCCGGTTAGCATCATGTGTGGACTAACTCCGGTGGTGGAGTGTTTTGTGTTATAAGCTCCCATCACTTGTGGAAGATATATGTCCCAATCGGTCATGTACCTGGAACAATATACCCTCAGCATCGACACTAACGTTCGATACTGCCTTTCCACTAAGCCATTCGTCTGGTGATGGTATGTCGTGGAACGAGCCTGAGCCACCTGTGAACGTCTCATGAGCTCTTTCGTATGTTCTCCCCCAAAAGCTGTTCCGTTGTCCGCTTGAAACGTCATCGGACAACCATGTCTCGCTATCCACGTATTGATTAGGTGATCTCACGTCTCTTCTTCTGAGGCAGTTATGCAGGGCACGGCCTCTGCATTCTTCGTGAAGTGATCTATCATGACCTGATCTTGACTTGATTGTAACCACTGGCTGTCATGCATATCTTTTGGTGATCAATCTGCACCACCTCGTTAAATTCAGACGACTCGATTGACTGCAAAGAAAATCGCAATTTCCTTGGATACTTGACCTGTTGGCATGACAGACATGCTGTTACCCACTTCTCGCATGCCTTTTTCATTCCAGGCCACTCAAAGGGCTTCAGGATCCACTGATATACTTTGTCAATTCCCTGATGAACCATCTGATAATGCGACCTGAATAAAAGTTCTGTCTGATAGAGTTGCGGCAACACTATCGGGTTAGCTTTGTACAGGACCTTGTCTTCTTCTCTTCTCTTACAAGCCACAATTCCGTCCTTGTTCCGATATAACCTTCTCTTTTTCTGCATAAAATATTGTCTCAGAATGCGGTAACTGTCTTCGTCCAGATCGCCTTTGTCCGGAGCACCGTTTTCGATCCACTTTTTCAGGTTGCTAGTCATGCGGTCATTCCTCTGCGCTCGTAGAAGGTCCAGGAGTCTGTATCTTGCCTTCAAGTACATCTTCATGACCCTCATCTGACTATTCAGCTTATTGGGCTGATGCGTGTCTTCTTCCTTCTTAACGCACCAAATTTTGGCCAACGGCTGGGTTTCTTGTTCGAACGGCTGAGGATCAGTCCTGACTACTTCTTTCTGCGGCAGCAAGCATATCGAACGTTTTGATACTGCTATTGTTTCCAGATCATCTGCTGCGTTGTCAAAGACTATTTAACCTGGTATGAGGTAGCGATCACTGTCAGGGTCTTGATATACTCCCTGTCCAGATCCCTCGCTCGAGTCTCCACTAGTAGTGTGTGGATCGCTAGCTCTGACAATTCCAATCCTGAGCTCGAGTTCCTCTCTGAGTAGGTGTCAATTCCTGAATTCCGGGAATTGTCATCTATTGAAGAGTCTGCGATGGAGCCTGTTCCCTCTCCTGGGTCAGTTCTGTGCGTTCTGCTCATCCACCTGAACTCCCCGGACAAAATCTTATCCTCCAGGTCCTGTTCCTCATCAGAAACTTTCTCTTCCACATCAGACTCCCGGACAAACTTTCTTGTCCCTGGTTTGATCCTGAGCTCGCCCTCTCTCTTCACCGTTCGTCTCCCCGGACAAATTTCCTTGCTCCAGGCTTCGATCATATTCCTCACCGTCCTTCTGCTGGTCTTCAAAGGTAACGATTTTCTTTTGTGAGTCGTTCCCATATTCTTTCCGTTTGTATGAAGTTTTGGTTAAAACTTCGTGGGGTATTGAGGATACTAGTAGCTGAACTATTGCCCTACATTCCCTCTCGTTTTCTTTGTGTTGTCGTCTTGACAGCATGATATTCACCTTCTCACTGACTGCCAGTGATGCCATAGCTGCTGCCCACTCGGGGTCGTCTCTGGTCACTTCTATCTTTCAAACTCATCTCATTCTCTAGAGCCTCTCGCCAACCTCCAATCTTCTGCTCCGTCTGCAGCGCTCCAGGGAATACTTCCACACTAAGGGACGTCACTAGCCCATGGGCACGCTCAAGGCGTTCCAGCGATTCTCGAGAGCTCATCATGCTGCAAAATCCCAAGGCAGTGATCAGGTTCACTTCCGTTACTCCATGACAGTCCGCAATCAAATCCATTCCACTCTTGTCCGACATGCTCAACCTTCCACACAATTGAGCCAGTTGGCGATGCTGCTCGCTCAGGGTATTCAGGCAATGTCCTGAATCGCACACATGTCCACCCATTCCGCTACTGTGGGCTAGACAGGTGCCCTGTCTCAACCAATCACTCGATGGATTTCCCTCGGACGGTTCTGTGGATGGGTTGCTGTTCTGTTTCGTTATTCTCAGGGCCAGCAGATGGTGTATCATGGCCGAATCGTGTAGAATCGCGCCATCATCCAAATCCAATGTGACATCTGCCGTCATGTCCCAGATCAAACCGGCGTTTGGATGTGGACACCAGGAAGGCTTCATGAGCTCCCACATGGTTACTGAGCTGGTCTTCAAGGGACCGCCCCAAGAACCACAATCAAAGCTCACTTGTCCCTTTAGCTCGGGAACCGAGGTTTCGACCACTCGTTCCTCCGAAATGATTCCCAGCTTGGGTGGTTCCACCATCAACATGCCAGTTTCCTTGACTCGCTCGACCCAGAAATCGAGTACCACAACTTGCTCACAGTCAAAGTACTTCCCTGGCCTCTTCATCTACGAAGGGATTGTACGCCATCCTTGGTATGCCTGACACATACTGGAATTACTTCAACTTCCCCAGTTTCGCGTAGTCTTTTTGTCCCCTGACTGCTTCAATCGACTCTCAGCTCATTTTCAGCTCCTTTTTGGAGTATCTTCTCATTTCTTCCAACCCGCGATAGCTTTCCATGTCGTTCAATTCCCTACTTGGTATGGGCAGCGGCATGCCCTGATATAGCTCCAGGAGTGCCCTCAGAAAGTTTCGTTTGCAATCAACTCCCCCTTGCCGAATGGTTTTTATGCATTCTCCCAACACAAGAGTGGGGATACGATCCACCACGAACCTCACCAAGCAAAGGGCATCTTTACGCTTTGCCCAGGCTATCGCCACCAATCATCGGCTGGTGTGTGCACGTCATTCCACACTTCAGCGGAAACCCCTGGTCTCCTGGAAGGTGGCGCCTTGGTCTTCCTCCGCTTCCATGCATCAGGAAACGTGAAGTCGAACGTGTGCTTGACCGCAACGTTCCAACTGATGAAGCGCAACTCCATCCCTTCACTCCATTTCTGCATTTTCTCTTCCGCATCACGAGCCACTCCGATGAGAGAGGTAATGGCAGGAGACGTGACTCCCAACAACATCCTCCTCATCGCTGGATATCAGGGGCATTGGTCCGGCAGCGGCCTGGACCCGGGAAGCCACACTTGCTGATTCTCTTTGACGTGTGCATATGCTTCTAGCCAAAGTGGGATCCTCATTGCCTCTCCTGAATCCTTCACCACTGGTCGCAGATTCCAAAGCTTTGGATTGAGCTGGACATGGGAAAGGTCCTCGCCGCCCATTCTGCACTTGAAATTGTTGTTGAAGTCCATCAATATCCAACCCGGCTCCGCTTTTCTTCCGAATAACCTGTCGTCGCTGGCCAATCCTCTCAATTTTTCTGTTCCTTTCAATTCAGCACGGAACAATCCACGACTGAGACCGGGTTGACATACAACACAGAATTCCTGTATGCCTTGACTTGCACGTCCGGGAACACGAAAGACATCACCGGTCCATACACCACCTTGACGAATTCCCGCAGTCCGTGAATCGGAGCCAACGGATCGATCCGCATCATGACAGCCAAATCTGTCAGCAAGGGCATGCCACAATACTGCTTACATTCACCCGCATCCGTCGCCACCTTATCTTCTCCCGTGACACTTCTGTTCTGTTGCAAGAGATATTGGAGCAGGAGATTCCTCCAGTCTTTCATTTTTCTGAGCGAGGCAGTTTCCAACTGCGCGTTGAACTCACGACTTGTTCCCTGGAGTTGTTCGGGGTAACGCAACAGCACAAGCAAATCACCCAGTCGACCGTAGGTCATGGAAATCAGAGTCAGGAGTCCATCCAATCTCAAATCTGCCAATGCTTGGGTGAAGAGGTTCGCCGGTCCCTTCACGAAATTCTCATGACCAAATGTCACGTACAGGGCTAATATCAGGCCAATCGACAGCTTCCTGATATCCTTGACGAAGCTCGCGATCAGGTTCCGAGATGCCCTCGGATAGCACGTCGACAGGAAGGATGGCGTCCATCCCACTCCCATTCCACCCAAGATGGCATCTGATTGTTCATTTTGTGCCCTCGTGGCTAGTACGTCAGCTTGGAACTTGTCCAGCGACATCGTGTTTACATCCTGCATCAATTTCAACATAATACCCCCAGCTAACTCCCGGGCATCAAACAAGTTCTTCAGATACACGTGTATCTCTTTGATCACTGCCGGCGCATGCTCGAACGCGTCCTCTCCCAAGGTGCACAGTATTGGTGACAAGTACAACCATAAGTTGTTGTGCGGCTTCGTGCGCAAAGCTATTGCCATGAGATCTTCTTCCGCTGATGAAATGTTTTTCGTGACTATCCTTCCCTGCTCATTCTGTGCGTGATCCATCTGTCTGAACCAGAGATCGTCAGCCACCTGTTGTACTAACAGATGATCGTCATCTACCCCTGGTCTTAACTTCAGCAATCTGGCGAAGTTGGACAGCTCCAACCCCAGAACCTCATCTAACACCAACCGAGTTGTGCTACAATCTTTGAGTCCCTGTATGGCATTGGAAATGTCAGCCCAAACGGCAGGAAGCTCAGATCGGGATGGGTAATAATTGTTGGGGTCTACCACTCTGTTCGGGGCAGGAATTATTACGTTGAACCGTCCCTCTGCTATCGTTGTGACCATCGTGTATACAAACTGAAGGGGTTCTGGCAATGCAGCGTACCCTGGCGACAACACAAAGACCACCTTCACCACATTTTGGGTGAAACGTTGTTTTGCTGCTGTTTCTACCTCAACCATCGCCGAGAGCAATGTCATTATCGCCTCCCCTATGACCTCGTTGCTCGGGATCGACCCATCCGTCAGACGGGACAACAAACCCCTGCTTTGCAGATGATCATTCGAGCCTGCAACCACTATCACCTGCGGCTCCAGACCTGAGATTCGACGGACTCCTCACCCTGATCGCTATGACGTATGGTCGGTTGGGCGATCTGCTCGTGCTATTGCGCTACCCAGAACAACTTCAGGGAACGAGTGGTGAATTCAGCGCGCAGTTGGAAACCGCCTCGCTCAGGAAGATGAAGGACTGGAGGATCTTCTTGCTCCAATATCTCCTGCAACAGAACAGGAGTATCACAGGAGAGGACAAGGTGGCCACGGGAGTGAATGAGTGTAAACAGTATTGTGGCATGCCCTTGCTGACAGATCTGGCTGTAATGATGCGGATCGATCCGCTGGCTCTAGTCCATGGACTAAGGGACTTCGTCACGGTGGTGTACGGACCCGTGATGTCATATTTGTTCCCAGACGTGCAAGTGAAGGCATACATGAACT